>NW_020837962.1:12646743-12707071 GCF_003676395.1 Aethalodelphis obliquidens | reverse complement strand
TGTGTGTGTGTGTGTGTGTGTGTGTGTGTGTGTGTGTGTGTGTGTGTTGTGCTTGTGTAGGGCCCAATGTCTTTCCTCTTCACATCTGCAGAGCTGTGTGTGGGGGTGGGGGGAGGAGTTCAAGGGGGCCCCAGAGGCTGAGGAAAGCCCGGAGGTGGGTGGACGGCACCCTATGGTGGTTGGTGACCAGGCCCAGCCCAGGATGGCCCCAGCAGCGACAGGCACCTGAACTGGACAGCGTCTCGGCACAGCTCCATGTTGGGCCGGTGGGAACGCTGGTACAGGCGGGTCTGGGCCACTTTCAGAGGCGCCTCCTTGTCCCTGATGGCCTGCTTCAGCGCTGCGACATTGTGCTCCTGGTCCACGATCTCCCGCAGTGTCTGCACACAGGACAGTCCCTGTGGGTCTCCCCCACCACACCCCAAGCCCTGTGCCACGTCGAGCAGGCGGCTCTGTCCGCTGGCTCTGGGGGAGGAGTGGAGGCAGGGAGGATGTGCACGGCCACCTCATCCCTCCCATGGGCACCCAGAGGCCTGGGGGCGGTGAGGACAGCAAAGCTTGTGGCACAGCAGCTCTGGCCTGAGAGCCCCCAGCCCTGTGGTCACCAGCCCCCGACCCTGGTCGGGAGCTGGAGAGACAAAGGCAGCAAAAGTCACCCTGAGAGCTTAGGGTCAGAGCCCTGCCAGGCCAGGGGCCAGCACCAGGGACACCCCACTAGGCAGCCAGGCCCTACCTCCTTCCACCCTCCTTGCTCCTGCTTGCATCACCCGCTGGTCAGTCACTCCAGTGACAATGCCACCCCCCCCAAATGTCACTTGGTTTCTCATCAGCTTAATGAGGGCCCAGGGAGGAGTGAGGGCCCTGCTTCAGGGGTCCCTCAGGATGGGCAGGGCCAAGGAGGGGCAGGAGCCAGGCCAGGTCGTGCCAAAGGCATAGTGGCCAGTGGGGGAGGAGTGGTCTGGGTTACCCAGTCTGGGCCTGGTCTTTCTCTGTGGTTACGTTACCAGGGGGTGTCCAGCCCTAGAGGCTGCCCTGGGCGAGGTCAGGTCGTGGGCTGGGCGTGGCCTGGCGGCGGGCTGGGCGTGGCCTGGCAGCGGGATGGGCGTGGTCTGACGTGGGGTGGGCGTGGCCGGGCGGCCCCACCTTGCGCAGGTAGTGCTCCAGCTTGTGGCGCGCGTCCTCCAGCTCCTCACAGCGCCGCCCGAAGGCCAGGTTCACGGCGTCGCACTGCAGCCGCAAGTCCTCGGATGCGTCCTGCAGGATGCAGTCGACAAGCTTCCGCAGGTTGACTGAGGCCAGGCGTTCGCGCTCGGCGCGGTACAGGTTTTCCTGGGTGAACTTGGCCCAGGTCTCGGGCGTGGAGGCACTGCGGGCAGGGAGTGCGCGGGCACCGCGGTCGGTGGGGGCACCTGCCAATGGCTCCGGTTTGCACCAGGGCCTCCCCGCGCCCGCCGCGCCCAGTGTACCCTGCGTCGCAGCATAAACTACCACCCCCAGTCCTAGCGCCACTCCCCGTCCCGCCCCCCGCGCCACCCGGAGCGTCTCCCCGCGCGCTCCCCGGGCCTCCTGCTCCCCCAGCTCCGCCCCGCTTGCCCCGCGACCCCAGTTCCCCACTCCGTGTCTTCCGTGCCTCCTGCGCCCCCAAGTGGTTACCGCGCCCCAGTGCCTCCTACGTCCCTGGGCCCTGCGCCACCCCGGGGCTGTGTTGCGATGGGTGGTGGCCCAGCGCCCGCTGCCGGCCTTATGCGGAGCTGCAGTCAGCCGCCCTGCCTCAGGCGGCCCCCCACCCTGGGTCCTGCCTCCCTCGCAAACCCCAGCCCCTGTGGTGAACCGTGTGTGCTGGGCACTTGGGCGGAGGTCCCGCTCGCCTGCCCATCCCCAGGAGCAGAAGAGCTGCACAAAGGACCCCCAGCGGAGGAACTAGGAGCCCAGGTGGGATCTCGCAGGTGGGGGCGGGGCGTTTGTGCACAGCCCCTGCGGAAGATCCCACCTCTCCTCGAACTTGGTGGAGTGCGGGTAGAACTGCAAGTCGGAGCTCTGGTTGTGGTAGTGGCAGCAGGCTTCGTCGATGTTGCAGGCCTCCACTTTGTCGGACCAGTCCATCTCGCACGTTTCCTTGTGCTCGCGATTCATCCTGGGGAGAGCGGGCAGGGCCTGCTGTCTGTGCGGGTGGGGAGCTGGGCCCACCTGGGCGCAGGGCAGGATAAGCCCCCCAAGTGGCAGGGTAGGCCCTGGGATGCTGGCCTGGGTTCTGGATGCCCAGGCCCCTTGGCCATGCAGCAATCTGCCACCCCTACCTGCCCAGTGCCTCCACCCAGCCCCTTGCTTCTGGCTATGACTGGGGACAATCCCTCACTTCTCTGAGCCTCAGGGCCGGGTCACCCCAACTTCCTGCCCATAGCTAGCCTGAGGGGTAGGGGGACATCCCGAGGGCAGCCCTAGAGGCCACTCAGACCCACCGAATCTGGTTCACGACCTGCATCATGGTCCTTTTCAGGAGCTCCTGAATGTTCCGGATGAGGTCTGCCTCCTGGGGAAGAATACCCCCGTCCCTGGTGAGAGTCTGAGGACAGCCAGGCTGGTGGGGCCCACAGGCAGCCTCTCAAACCTCTAGGAGGAGCTGAGATTTGGGGTGACCCCTAGTGGAACTGGGGGCTCTGCCAGCACCTGACCTCTGCTGGTGGCCTTGGGCCCCAGCTTCTTTCCTGGAAATGGGACATGAGCCTGGCTTTCTCGCCGGATTTATTCTGGGCTGTTTGGGGTGGTGCAGTGGGTCTTTTCTTCTGGGGGCTTCTATGGGCTGTGGGGAGGACCACCCAGAAGTGGTTCCCACTTGCTGGGCACTTAGCACCCCCTGGGCTCTGGGGCCACCCCTGCAGCCTGCCCAAGACACTGAGGGCACCAGCCTGCCCACTGGCCCCTGGACAGCCTGGTGACAGCCTTTGAGGACCCCGGCCACTGCGGACCAGGAGCCCCCCTGGGGCTGCCCCTTGGGGCCTTGGGCTCAGAGAGGCCTTACCCAGACAAAGGACACAAGGGGAAACCCTGTGTTTCCTCCTGCTACCCTGACAGTTTCACTTTCTGGGCAGGAAAAACTCTTACCCCCTGATTTGAATTTCTCCTCTGTTGGGCTCTAAACCCTGCGTGCCCAGTTCTGACCCATGGGTCCATCTCCCTGTCCTGGCCCCTTTGTTGTCCATGTACTGCTGGGCAGGGGACCTGGCCCAGGGCAGAGGGTTCACTCCCAGAGCCTTGGGAGGTTCTTGAGTGAATGAGTGTGCGGGTGGGGTATTGGGGGGACAGAGGAAGGGCCTGGGGCCAGGAGGAGGTAGGTACTCAAGGTTCTGTCCTGAGCTTGGGGTTTGCAGGGGGTCCCTGGGCACCTGGGCTGGCTGTCTGTCTCCCCCATATCTCATGAGTGCCTGTGGCCTACAGCCTGTTCGCAGGTGAGGCTCTTCCCTGCCAGCATCAGGGGCCTGGCCTGGGTGACTCCCTGATCCTTTGGGGGCTTCCCCAAGGACAGGTCCTGCCAGGTTCGGAGGGGAAAGGGCTCTTTGTGGGATGCATGTGGCCCCCACCCCCCCGTCCACGCTTGCACACTGGTCTGAGGCTGGATTTCCAACACGGGCATGGGGGGCGGGGCATGGGGGGCTCTGCCTCTGGGAACTCAGGGTCAGGCTTAATTTGCATGACCCAGGGTGACCAAAGGGGCTGTTCAGCAGGTGCCAGGACCCAGGGGTGACTGAGGGACCACACAGTGGGTGCAGGCACCACCATGACCCAACCACATCCCAACCTCAGCCACTCCTGGGGCTCAGCTCAGGCCCTTCCTGGTTTTCGGGGGTGTGTGGAGGGGCATCAGGGCTTATGGGGTACTGGCCAGGTCCCTCCCTGCCTTAGTGGCCTCTGACTGTCTCAGCCTCAGACAATCGTCCCAATATACATTCCAGGTATGAATGCTGCCATGGCCTGGGCCCTGCCTCACCCCCACGTGGGAGCCATAATGGGGCAGGGGGCAGAGCAGGAACCCTGGACCCGGAGCTAAGGTGAGTGGATAAGCACCAAAGTCCAGCCCCACCCCCAACCATGCTCAACCCCCATGCTGGGACCTGCCCCCAGGCCACAGTGCACCCAACCCAGCATGTCCTGGCTGGGCCCACCTTGCAGGGAGCAAGGCCTTGCCCAGCACCCACTATAAGGACCAGACTGTGGGAAGGCCAGACCCAGCACCCTCCTGGGGCCAGGGATGGCACCTCCCCCTGGGCAGTCTGAGCCCTGCCCCTGCCCCCAGCCGGGACGGCCCCAGTCGGTTCTGGTCCCCCACCTACAAGCAGAGCCACCTTCTCTGCGCCTGGGCATGTGCTTGTGTGTCCCTGCATGTGCTGAGGGGAGCAGGCTCCCTGTGCCTGTGTGCAGCCACGTGGTACATGGGCACCAAGGCATCTGCCAGCCGTGTCGTGGGGGCACACGGGTGCCCACTCTCAGCCCAGGGAAGGTCATGCTCCCTGGGGAGAGGTGGGGCGGCCCGGTCTGCAATTCTGGGGGCTGGGAGGGGCCGAACCTTCAGCAGCTCCATCTCCACGCAGTCACGCACAAGGTCGGGGTGCTGGCGGCGCTCCCGGCACTGCAGGTTGTCGGTGGCTATGGAGAAGGGCACGGCCGTGGCATCCAGGGTGCGCTCCAGCCGCTGCTTCTGGGCCAGCAGCAGGTCAGTCTCTGCGACCAGCTCTTCCACCTGGCGCTGCAGCTCCGACTTCCAGCAGTGCATGTCCTTCAGGCGCTGGCCCACCTTCTTCGTGGAGTCCTGCTGCGTGCGCTGCGCCAGCGCCTCAGTCTCGGCCACCAGCTGCTGGCTCTCGTGGTGCTGCCGCTCCGACTGGTCGAGGTCGGCAAAGGCCTGGTGGTAGCGGGCATAGCAGTTCTGGAACCACTCATCCACCAGGTATTTGGCCGTGCGGAAGCCAGCGGTGGCCAGGCCCGAGGACATGTGGGCGCCTGTGTTTCGGGCCACATCGTACAGCTTGCGGGGCAGCTGGCATGCTGGCACCGTTTGCGGGGCGGGCTCCTTGGTCAGAAGTATATCTGTCTGCGCCATGGTGTGCCCGGGCACGGGGTGGGGGCGGGGAGAGGGAGGAGGGCCACTCAGCACGGTCAGCAGGGCAGCTCCAGCCACTCTGTCCCCAAGCAGGACATGGCTTCTGGTTTCGTAGACAGGTACCCACCAAGCCCTCCTGTTGCTAGGCAACAGGGATCCGCCCCCCCCCGCCCCCGCGGCCCTCTTAAAGGGCCAGGCAGGCCCCAGCCCCACCTGTCCTGGCCACGTCTGGCACCTGCCTGGAGGAACTGCATCTGGACCACACCCGAGGCCAGGCTCTTGTCTCCTATGTCTTACTGGTTCCAGTGGGGCTGTACCCCTGGGCACACAGGTGTCTCTGATGGGGAGTTGAATTCAGCCTCCAGTGGGTACCTTGAATCAGATGCCCAAATCTTCCCCACAATGTAGGTAGGTCCTGTCCTGGGAACAGTGTCCTCAAGGCCACCCAGAGCCTGGTGTGTGTCTCCTGGTCCGCGGGGAGGGGTGAACATCTCTAAGTTCCCCATCCTGGGCTGGGAGCCTAAGTGTCAGGGCGATGCCCAATATGGCCAGCAGAGGGAGCCATTGGCCGTGAAATACTGTGCAGCTGGCAGGGCAGCGCTCCTGGGGTTCTCCTGAGTCAACCCAGCCGGCAACGCTGTGGCCTGGATGACCTCTGGCACCTCGCACTCTGACCCATCCCATGGACCCACCAGTCCTCGTAACAGGACATACACACCCCACCCCCAGCACAGTCCCGTGGTCCCTACCCCTCCACCTCTCCCACTGCTGCCCCATCCCCCACTTGGGCCACACAAGCCCCCAGAGCACCTCAGATGCACCAGCCTGGGCTTGCCCTTGGCCTGGGCACCCATGCCCTCCTCCCAGGGCCCTGAGCCTTGGCACTGGCACCCCTTACTTGACAGATGACATTTGTACCACCTGGCACACAGTAGGTGTTTCAAAAATGTAGGCTTTGGAGACAGCAGCCCAAGACCTCCTCCAACTCAGCCCATCGTCGGGGCTGATGGCCTGAGGAACCACCTTGAACTTCTCTGTGCTTAGTTTCCCAAGTGGCAGTGGATACACAGGGCCTGCTGGTGGGGGAGAACCACGGGAGGGACCACTGTCCACCTTTGACTTTGAACCTGCTCTTCACACACCATCTTTCCCCTGTGGCCAGAACAGGATGGACCTGCCTGGGGTCCAACCCAGGGAACCAGCCAGAACACGTGGGACTGGAACCGAACTCCCTGACATTGCACGACCCTGGGGTGTGGCGGGTGGGCCAGCAGGGGGCCCTCTTCGCATGTGGGGGTCCCAGTCTAACTCTCCCTGTGATAGGACATGGTCCCCAAGGCGGGGCTCTGGGCCAACCTGGCCCTGACCCTGGACAGCAGTAGATCCCACGGCCTCCGGCCTTTAGTCCAGAGGCGAGTGGCGCTCATGGGATGAAGACTTCTGGGACGACTCAGGCCCTGCGCTTTACCACGTGGCTGGACAGGAGGCCCACCCCCCCTGCACCCTGAGCCTCAGTTTCTCCATTCGGGGAGTGAAGTTACACCGGCCTCTGCATGGAGCTGCTGTGGGCATGGCCTGAGTGGAGGCCAGGAAATGGCTGGCCTGGTACCCGGTGCTGGGAGTGACAAGCGCCCCCCTTGGCCCCTTCCCACCCCCACACAGCACCCCTCCCCGACCCAGCCTTGCAGGGTCTCTTGGGGTGAATCCCCCATTGCAGGAGCTGAGGTGAGCAAGGTCTGTGCAGGCAGGTGGGTACAGCCACGTGTCAAGACGCAGAGGCGGGTGCATTGATTTATTAAATTTATGTTTCCAAATTGCATTAGCGTCGGGAAAATTGAGTCTCAGGACATGCCGGGACTGCCCAGCACCCTTCTCCCCAGCAGCATTCAGGCAGTGGCTCAGAGGCTGCGGTAGGGTCAACAAAGCCCTGAGGCCCCAACACTCCCCTCCTCCCAGGGCAGCTCTGGAGGGCACCCCCCAGCATGCTCCTCCCTTGGGGTCGGCCCCTTTAACAAACGCTTCCCAGGCCTGGGCCTGATCATTCTGGAAAAACTGAGATAGGAGGAGGCAGATGAGGAGGGAGAGGATGGCGGGGTAATGACACCCCTTCCTGAGAGCTCGCCGGCAGGCCTGCACCAGCATCCTCGGGGGCCCGGCAGCTACTCTCCCTCTGTGCAGAGGGGACACTGAGCCGTGGCCCCAGCAGCACAGCTGGGAGGCAGCAGGCCGACTTGGCACACAGGCCGCCAGCATTTGCCCCAGGACCCAGCAGGGGGAGCAGCTCAGAGAGGACAGGGCTCGGCATCTTGGCGGAAGCCCCTCGCAGGGCGGGGGCATGCCCAGGGTCCCCGATTTGTGCCCTCTGCGCCCCGTGGCTGGACCTTCTGACCCCAGTGCCCCCTTCTATGGACTCAGAGTTGGATGGGTCAGCTGAGTCCCTAGCAGCTGGGGGTGGGTCTTCAGTCAGCTGGGGGCCATGGAGGGCACTCTGCCTCAACTGAGCCCCCGGGGTTGGGACCCGAACACGGGGAGGGCGGGGCCAAGTTCACCTGGGCCACAGATGGGCCTTACGGCAGGGGATGGGGAACAGGGTTACAGCTCCATCAGGGCGTCCCTGTGACAAGGACGATTAGGAGGGAGAGGGCCCACCTGGAGGACGGTCCAGAGGCTGGCCTGGCCCGCACCCCGAGCTCCCAGCAGGCATCCTGCAGCACAGCCCGGAGGTGGCTGCAGAGCACCGACCCCAGCTGTGCAGGATAACCAGGACGCAGAGCAGCCCAGGAGACACACACCCCTGCCCCAGGCCTGGGGTCCTGTCCCCACACAGGGCCTACAGCAGGGTCACTCTGGAACGGCTCTGACCCATTCCATGTCACCGTCCCTGGGGACCCCTGTGGGCACCAGTAGTGGATGAGCCTGGTGAGAAGGGCTCCTCCTGCTGGGTCCAGCCCAGCTTGCCCCTGGCCCAAGGCCCCTGCTCACTCGCGGTCCAGCCTGGAATTTGCCAGATGGGGAGACAGGAGCCTGTCACTTCTGCTCAGCTTCACAGCCTGCAGCTCACCCTGAGAGGCCCAGGTAGCCATGATGGGCCCAAGGTCACTCAGATGCCAGGGGCAGAGATTCAGCCATCTGACCTCCTCAGACCACACACCCCCACCACGCCCTCCCCACTCTCCCACCTGAAATGACAGCTCAAGGAGCCTCTGGCCACCAGCAGACCACCTGCCAGGCACAGGCAGGAGGTGCATCCTCACCTGTCTCTCCTGGGGCCAGTGGAACATTTTAATAACGGGAGGATTTGCAACGGTTCAGACAGCTCTGAGCCCGGCCTTGGCCACGGTCACAGTGGATGCCGGGGAAGCCACGGAGCAGGGAGGGGCCCCACATGTAGGAGGGGAGGATGAGCAGGCCCACTCCTCCAGGTCCAGCAGCCCAGAGTGTGGACAGGAGGCTGAGGGGGAGGGGGAGGGGGCTCAGGAGGGCTTCCTGGAGGAAGAGTCCCCTTGGCTGAGGCTCGAAGGGCACACAGTCCAGATGGGGGCAGGCACCCCCAAGGCTGTGGGGGGGGCATGAGGGTGGTCTGACCCCCAAGGCGGCCGTGGAGCCCCTTCCCTGGGGGCTGTGAGGCCCGGCAGAGGCACTGGTGCTGCAAGATCGGACAAGTAGACAGGACTTGAGTGTGGGCAGGCAGGCAGGCGGGAGCGAGGCTGCAGCCAGAGGCCTGGCCCCCGGCCGAGGTGGGCTCCATGCCACATCCCTCAACCAGGCAGCCGGGTGGACAAGAGAGAGTCTGACAAGCTGAGGACTCACTTGGCTCGGCTCCCCGGCCTGGCCCTGGGTGGTGGGGGGAGGGGGGGCTGAGGGCCACGAGCACTGTCCTGCCCACGCCTCACCAGGGAGGACATCACACGCGGGACGCAGTTCATCCACCCGGAGGTGGGCGCTACATGTGGCAGCTGCAGGTGGCCGGGGCCTCGTCACCCAGAGGCTGTGTGGCTGGGAACCATCATGGGATCATGCCTCTGTTTCCCCATCTGTGAAACGGGGATTCGGGTATTCTCTCCCTTGTGGTATGTGAGGATGAAGGGAGGCGTGTGTGCAGCTCCTGGCACGGCTGTCCCCTCGTTTGGGTGGCCTCACCCCCCTGGCCTTGTTCCCACCCTCAGGTCCTTCCTGTGTGAGGTCTGTGGCGTGGAGAGGTGGCCACAGGTGGAAGAGAAGGCTGAGAGGGTCCAGAAACAGGTGGTCCTGGGTACCCACCCGGGGCGGGGGGCGGCAAGGAGCTGATGGTTGTCGAGCAACAGGGGGCTGGGAGGTGGACACCATGCCCTCAACCTTCACTGTCGCTCAGGAACCCTGCTCTCCAGACCTAACTGCACACATGTCCAAGCTAAATGGGTTTTATTTTTATGTATGTGGAAGGTTAGTTATGCCTCTCGACCTTGGAGAACTGGCCCTCCGTAGGGGACGTCCTGTGTGCCCCCGCAGTGCATGCCCCCTCTCATCACCCAGGGGCCAGCGGGTCCCAGGGTAGGTTCTGGGCTGTGTTTGTGGATTTGCTCTGCAAGCTGCCGGATTCTAGCTTTCTGGCTTCTGGCTTCTGCCCCCAGGTGGGTGAGGCTGGTGTAGAGGCTTAGGCCGGCTTCCTGGGGGGTGGGCCCAGTGCCTGCCCACTGGTGGGAGGAGCTGGTGGGTAGGGCAGGTCAAGGGGCGTGTCTAGAGGTGGCTCTGGGCTCAGGAAGTCTTAGGGAGCCAGTCTGCTGATAGGTGGGGTTGTGTTCTCGACCTGTTGGTGTTTGGCCTGCGGTGTCGCAGCTCCGGAGCCTACAGGCTGTTGGGTGGGGCCAGGTCTTGGTGCTATGACCCAAGCAAGAGATCTGCCTCCAGCGAGAGTTTAACGCTCCGGACATTTCCGTCACCAGTTTTTGTGACCCCAGAGAGAGCCACAGCTGCCCCCACCTCCCCAGGAGACCCTCCAAGACCAGCAGGTAGGTCCCTCCCAGGCTCCTGCGGAGTCACTGCCTGGGTCCTGGTGCAGGAGACCTTGTGTGTGCCCTCCAAGGGTGTGTGCGCCCTCCAGTCCTGTGGAGCTCCTGCGATCAAGCCCCGCTGGCCTTCAGAGTCAAATGCTCTGGGGGCTCCTTCTCCGGATGCCAGACCCCCAGGCTGGGGAGCCTGGGGGAGCTTAGAACTCTCACTCCTGTGGGAGAATTTCTGCTATATAATTATTCTCCAGTTTGTGGGTCACCCACCTGGCAGGTATGGGACTTGATTATATGGTGAGTGCCCCCTCCTACTGAAACCATACAACTCACGTGGGATTTGAACCCAGCCAAAACCCAGATTGGGACTTGAACCCACAGGCTGGGACTCAAACCACTGTCTTTTAATTGACACACACCTGGTCTCAGGACTTAATGAAGCTCAGGTTCTTTATGTCTCAGCACAGAAGGAATTCAGCGAGAGGCAAAGTGATAGGTAAGAAGTGGATTTATTTATAGAGATACACATTCCATAGACAGAATGCGGTCTGTCTCAAAAGGTGAGAGCAGCTCCAGAGCATGGGGTCCTCTTGGAAAGTGAGAGCAGCTGGCCCTGAGAGAAACACACTCTGCAGACAGATTGTGGACCATCTCATAAGGCGAGAGGCCCAGAAATACAATGCGGTTCGTTTTTACGGGCTGGGTAGTTTCATAGGCTAATGACTGGGAGGATTATTCCAACTGGGAAGGGGTGGGGATTTCCAGGAATTGGGCCACCGCCCACTTTTTGGCCTTTGATGGTCAGCCTCAGAATTGTCCTGGCACCTGTGGGGCTGTCATTTAGCTAATGTATTACGATGAGCATATAATGAGGCTCAAGGTCTACTGGAGGTCGAATCTTCTGCCAACTTGGGCCTAATTGGTTCTAACCAGTTTATAGTCATAACCACAATGGCTACGTCATTCATAAAGGGTTGTGCCATCTCATCTCGTTGTGGTTTCTTCTTTGTCTTTGGATGTACAATATCTTTTTTCGTAGGTTCCAGCCTTTTTGATCGATGGTTGTTCAGCAGTTAGTTGTGATTTTGGTGTGATCATGAGAGGAGCTCAGGTCCTTCTACTCTGCCATCTTGTCTCCTGTTCTCCTAAACAGGTTTTAGAAGAAGCTTTAAAACTCCAGAACAGACGAGATAGCGTGTAGAACCCAACTGCAGGAGGCATGTGGATGTCTGGCTCTTGACGGAAGAGGAGGAATCACTGGGCGCAGGACAGACAGGCGAATACTTATTGAAATGGCTTTACAGAGAAACTTCTGCCCAAGGAAGAGGAGCGGGACGGAGCTGCAGGGACCTAAGGAACGAGGCGCGGATGGGTGCCCGCCAGTGAGGTGACCCAGGAGAGCCTGTCCGCATCTGTAAATCGCAGTAACGAGCCACCGCTGGAGGTAAGAACCGTGCCTGGCACAGAGCAAGCCCTGAAGGAGTGTTTGTTACTACTGTCACTGCTTCTTTATTGTGTATAACACACATAACAGAAAATTTACCATGTTTACCATTTTAAAGTGTACAAGTTGGCAGCATTGAACACATTCACAAGGCTGTGCAAGTACCACCTTCATCCAGTTCCAGAACTTTTTTGTCACCCCAGATGGAAGCCCTGTCCCCATGAGCACTCACTCCCCACCCCCTTCCCCCAGCCCCCAGCAGCCCCCAGTCTCCGTCTGTCTCTGTGGAGTTCCCTGTTCTGGATGTTTCCGGTAAATGGAATCATAGGTATTTGTCCTTTGGCATCTGGCTCCTTTTGCTGCACAAGCTGTTTTCGGGGTGCATCCAGGTTGTAGCCTGTGTCAGTGCTTCACTCCTTTTCACGGCTGAGTAATACTCCACCACGTGGCTCTATCTCCTTGTGTTTATCATCTTCAGTTGGTGGACCTTTGGGCTGTTTCCACCTTTCAGCTTTTGTTAACAGTGCTGCTGTGAACGTGGGCATCAGGTTTTTATTTGAACACTGCTTTCCATCCTTTGGAGTGTGTTATTGTTTTCATTACCCAGACACCACTTGAAAATAATAGAAACCTGAAGGACTTCCCGCCACCAGCACACCCCCATCGAACCAGGGGAAACGACAGCAGTTTGAAACCCAGTGCGGGCCGGGCTGCGGAGAAACCCACCTTTGTCTGTCCTGTGGGCCCGGCCAGCTGGGTCAGCTTTTCTGGGAGCAGTTTGGCAGGTGATGTCGAGAGCCATTCCTGCACCTGACACGGCAATTCCAGCCCTTGAAATCCAGTCCTAGGAAAGAATTGCAAATAAAGGGGAATCTTTAAAAAAAAGAAAAAAGTCACTTGTACCAAGCTGCACAGCACTGAAATTTATAATCAGAACAAAGTGGAAAGAAGCAGTGTATCCAACAATTGGGCTGGTGGAGCCACAAGGAAGATTCAGTTCCAAGGACACGAGTGTCTGGGATCTGGACACAGATGAGCAATGCCTGAGATGTGTTCATGAAACAGAGGGCCCTGAGACGTGGGGTGACTTAATCATAGCATGGTGCTACAAGGTTGTGCTTCCCACAGAGCGTGAACTCCCCATCCGTGGAGGAGTTCAAGCAGCCATGTGTCAGGTTGTGAGGGAGAAGCCTGGAACCGGAATGGGTAGGCTGTCCGTGAGGCCTGGGAGAGTTCACACCGCCCACTGCAAGGATGCCAGCACACAGCAGGCAAGGGAGTGGGACCTGGAGTCAGCCCACAGGAGCTGGACAGAGGCCAGGCAGCTGGGAAAAGCCCTGGCCTTCCCGAGGAGGAGGCGGCACAAAGGGAGGACTTGCCCTGGTCTCCATGGGCTCCCACGAGAGATGAGTTCCTGGGGTCCTCCATCCACTGTCTAGTGGGCCTGGACTCCATCCGCCCACCCCGCAGAATGACAGAGGAATGACAGCTGGGGGACGCCAAGCAGCTCACAGAGTCACCATCCCCACCAGGTGTCTCCATCCAACGCCCCCGACATGCGACACTCAGGCGGCTTGCACCCTGTCCTGTGCACGTGCGCCTTGCCCCTGGGGAGAAGGGGACCAGCCTCGGATGCAGCACCTCGCTCCGTTGAGGGAGGCCTTCGGGCAGACGCTGCAGGAAGGACCTGCGCCGGGCCCACCGGCTCCGTGTCTCTCCTGGGGGCTCTGGATTGCCGGTGTCCCCAGTCCTTGGGCTCTGTCCCTGTCTGTCCACTCCACCTCGTCCTCTGCAGGAGTGTGTGGCCCACCGAGACCCGGGACTCCCACCCTCGGGCTCTGAGGAACGTCCCTCGAGCATGCCGGCTGGTGGAATTTTGGGGGAGCCATGGGGTCCAGAGCCGCACACCCCACTCTCACTTATGCCGGCCTGTTCCTGCTGACCCCCACTCCTGTGGCCTCCGGTGGCCCCGCCCCAGCATCTGCTGGACAGTCACCCTGAGTGCCGCTGGGTCCCGTTTACAGATGAGGAGACCAAGGCCCAGAGAGGAGCAGTCGCTCTGGCAAGGCCGCACAGCTGGCATCCATCTGGACTGGACAACTCTAGAACCTTCTCCCAGGGCAGCTGCTGGGGCATCTCTGGACAGCCGGCCCCTGCCCTTCTTTTAATTCCTCAGCCTTCTGGGAATGGGGGTCTGCAGCTGCTCAGGAGCAGAGGGTCCAGGGACAGCCCCTGGGCAGCAGACTTGCCGCTGTCCAGGCTCAGCTGCCATGGGTCACTTCACTTCCATCTCCAGAGGCAATGTTAGGAGAAAGGTCACAGCAGGAATTTCAAGGAAGATTTTAAATCATGTCTCTTTCCAGAAAGGTTTCCTCCTGGGGCCGCCAGGCTTCTCGCACTCTCTGACTTCAGGGGCCAAAGGCTGTGTTCCACCCCAGATGTCTGTTCCTCCAGGGCATGCCCCCCCTGGCACTGCTTCTCAGTGGGGGAACCTGCAGGCTCTGAGGTTAGGGGTGGGCCCAGTGCACCCACCTGGACAGCAGGGGTTTTCTTCTCCTGGCTGGAGCCAGACCCCGAGTGCCCGGCATCCTCTGTTCAGCAACAGCCTGTGGACAGGGGGCCCCCAGCAGCCCCCTGAAGCTAGGTGAAGCCCTGGGCCCCACTCTGGTCAATGACAGGGGAGCAGAAGGAACCCGAGTCACTCACGGGCAGAGCATTAAAGAGCTGGCGCCGCTTCTCCACCTGCCCTGCCCCTGCTAGGTGGCTGGTGGTGTGTCCCTGAGTGAGGATGGCATGGGGCAGGCCCTGGATGGCCCACCAGGGACCTGAAATACCTTTGCTGTGGGAAGCCACCAAGATGACCAGACCTCTGTCACTACTGCAAAACCTGGCCCAGCCAGGACTTGGGTCATCCCAGGCTTCAGCACACCCACCCTCCCCACATCCACACCCATCCTGGAATGCTCTCCAACACCCTTCCTTCTAATTCACCCCTCCCCCAGGAAGTCTGCCCTGATTGCCTCCTGCGGTCTCAGAACTGGCTCGGGCCTCCTCCTTCCTCTGCCTTCAGTAGTCCAGAGACAGGGACACATCCCAGCATTCACAAACCTTTGTTGGAGTAAAAGGAACTCAGACCCAGCTAAGGAAATGCAAGAAACCAGCTAGAGGTGTATGCAAGGGAAAGGTGAGAGGCAAAGGGAGGACAAGGGGGCCACGTGGGCAGCTCACAACACAGAGCACACTCTTGGGTTCGAGCCATCACCTGCCCGCTTGCTGAACACCACTCCCATTAAAAAGACGAATCCAATAATAATGAGCAAACCAGACAAGAACTGCCCTACCCACCAGGATTTCTGAGGCCCCTGGTGGACATCAGCCAATAGGTTTCAAGGCTGACAAACAAAATGTCATTCAGGGTCACATTAAAAGAGGTATATATTCCCAAATGAGGGAGGTTATCATCCTACTACTCCACTCTACACTGGCCACAACTTGTGTGGGAGGTTGGAAGAGACTATTCAGGGGTGGCAGTGTTGGCTAAGTGGGGCATGCCCAGGGCAGAGCAGCCAGCGAGGGCAGGGACTGACACCACACCCCCCAGGGAAAGGGTCTTTGGAAGCACAACTTTGAGAAGAGGGTTCAAGGGATGGCTGAGCATCAGCAACACCCTCCCCCACGTAATTCAGCCCCTCAAGCTCTTGAAGTGCGTGGACCCACCTTCTAACAGCGCCTTGGGGGTGCTCCTTGGGGTCTGACCCCCATGTGTGTCCTGCTCACCCTGGTGTCCTTCATGCCCATCACCCTGGGGAGACTGCTGACCCAGCTGTAGACTCTCTTCAGTCCTGTTGAGGGGGGCCCTGTGGGTGCTCCGAGGGGGGACTCCTAAGCCAGACCCGGCTGACTTAGGCATCCTGGGCCTGCCTCCCACCTCGCAGTCCAAGAGTTTTTGCAAGAACAGCCAAATCCCTGATTTATCAGCTCAGCTTTATCTCCAAAACCTCCTACAATTTCCCAGAGAACAAAATTAAATACAGGATTTAGGAGAGATTTTGCAGAGCCAGGAACAGGCTGACGCCTCGAGGCCGCTTGCGCTTGGGCTGAGTGTGGGAGGGTGGGCAGAGGGTGCCCAGCCCAGCCCCCACCCAGCCCTGGAGCTCAGTGGCCACAAGGCACATGCAGGGGTCACAGGCCCCCTGCACTCGCGTTCCTCTTCACCACCCCTGCCCCATCATTACTGGTGAGCTTTTCAGAACTCGTAGAAGCTCCATCACCTGGGCCCCAACGCCCAGCTGGAGTGGACACACGTGTGGTCCTGCCATGGGCAGGGCAGGATTTAACCTACCTCCCAACCAGCCCTTTTAAGGGCGAGGAAACTGAGGCTTAGTGAGGTCAGGGCATCTCCTGACTCTCAGACCCCAGGCAGTATTGGGGTGCTGGGACGTGGCCTCAGATGCAGCACTCAAGCTGCACAGTCTTGGAGAGGCTCCCGCAGGGCTCTCCTGCCTGCCCACCCACGGGGCTCCCCCACCTCGCCACATCCCCAGTAAAATCCCTGGACACGGCTCGGGGAGCACCCCCAGCTGGCACTGCCTGTGTGCCCTCACAGTCTGTGCCAGGGGGGAAGGTGTGCTGGCTCCGTGGGGGGTGGGGGCAACAAGGGCTCTGGTGTCTGGTGCCTGGACCCTGCCCCAGGGGGCCCGCACCCTGGCCCTTGTCCACCAGTGCTCTGTCCCCAAGGCAAACCGCGCCCGTGAGCATCATGGGGCTGTGCGCCCTTCTGGAGAATCATGGAACATCAGGGTGGTCTTGGGGACCTCTGGGCTTGCAGTGGGGTCAGAAGTGAGGGTCTTAGGATGGTCCCTAACTTCGTAGCCTCCTACAGGCTGAACAGGTGGAAGCCGGTGGGCCAGGCAGGGAGCCTGGGGGAGCACTGCCTGCCCTGTGTCCAGGCACCTCAACCCCAGGCTGGTGTCCACTACCGGGGGGCTCTGCTGGCCTCAGAAGGACTGCAGGCTCTGGCGCCTTTGCCCGGTCACCCCGTAGCCAGGCTGGGCCCAGCAGACCCCCGTGGAAGTGACTGGACTGACCAGCGATGGTCACATCCCCGTCCTGGAGGCCCTGGTCCTGGGGTGGCAGATGTGGCGTCATGGTGGAGGCAGCGGGGGTGTTGGACGTTGGGTCGTGAGCAGGTCCAGGGTCCGCCGAGCCCCCCACCGACTGGGGGACTTTGCGGGAGCCTCTTGCTGCCTCTGTAACAAGAATAACAGGACTCGCAGGCCTTTTCCTGGGAGCGAGGATGGACGGGGCGATGGAGAGTGGGGCTGGCCCAAGGAGGGGTCCAGGCAGCTTGGGGTTGGGCTGAGGCCTTTCGGGGTATTGGTGAGGTCAGGCCCCATCTTGGGGACAGAAGGGCCATTTTGACACTGTTAGTGTTCGGGCCCGAACCCTGTCTGAGCCCTGTGTCTCGGGCCTCAGCGCTGGCTGTCCTGGATGCCCTGACGTTCTGCAGGTCTCAGGGGCTGCTCACACACCCCTCCCCATCTTATGCCTCTGCAGCCCCAGGAAGAAAGATGTATGGGGTCCTGGGGCGGCCTGGGGCCACACAGCAGTAACACATCCTGGGCCAGTCGTAAGCTGCAGACCCTGAGATCCAGGGGACCGGGGCCTGGAAGGGGTGTCGGGGGGCCCCCTTTCCCCCACTGCACAGAGGAGCCCGGGCTGCAGCAGGGATGCCTGCCCCCCCCGACTCTGACCTCGGCTGGCCTGCCCCGGCACCCCCGCCCCTCCTGGCCAGCCCCCTGAGGCAGCCACACTCCCCACCCCCAGTTCTCTGCACCCCGCAAGTTTGGCCCCAGCGACCTTGGGCCGTCCCGGTGGAGTGTCGGCGAGGGAGCCGCTTCTGATGTTAAGAGTCTCCAGCAGCAGCATCTGGAAATGCCTCTGTCGGCAATCGGGCCGATTAGGGGTGTGCAGGCTCCAGATAAGAGCCCGGGGTCATTTGGAGGGCAGACACAGAGGACCGGTGCAGAATGCATACTCTCCACCCAGCCCCTGCCTCCCGCCCACCCCTCCCTCTCCTCCGGCCCCTCTGGAGGCTCTGGTCAAGGGCACGGAGCTGCCCTAAAGTCAGGCCTCCCGGGTGAACCCTCATCCCGCCTGAGCGCTCTGTGGCTTCTGGCGAACCCCTAAGCTGTCTGTGCCTTGTCTGCAAAATGGAGCCATGGTCTGCTTCTCTGGCTGTGGGGTAACTACAGTGAGGTGTCTAGCCCTCTACATGGCAGGCTGCAGGCCACGGTGTGCCAGGGGCTCCTGTCTTCTCAGTGCTGGGGGATTCTGGGACCCATTAGGGAGGTGGGTGAAGTCTGACCCTCCTCCCGTAACCCCGAGGCGCTGGCAGTGGGGTCTGGGCCCGATGCCTATTGGGCTGGGCTGCACTACGCCCTCCGTCAGACAAGAGGAGTCAGGGTCTCACATGCAGTGTGACTGGGGGGTCCCCAGTCCCCAAACATCCCCACACCGGGGACCCCAAGGGACCCTCCCATCACCTTTCTGTGGTCAAGCCCCATGGGACCACCTCATGCTCCCCCTGCAGCAGCAGCTCTCAGCTGGGGGTGACTCTGCCCCGGGGACCCTTGGCAACGTCTAGAAGCATTTTTGGTTGTCACAACGCCAGGCGAAGGGGTGCCGCTGGCATCCAGTGGGTAGAAGCCAGCCCTGGGCCCCAGTGCACAGAGGCGGGGAGACCCTACCCTGGACGGGGCATTGCTTTTCCTGTGGGAGATCCTGAGAGAAAGGGTTCTCTTCTCTCCAAGACAACACCTTTCCAGCAAGAAAGAGGAGACGGCGCCCACACACCCCCAGCCCAGTGTCCTTGGCCAAGGGCATCCCAAGTGCGTCTGAAGGGATGTCAGGCCCGAGGCGGCGCCAGGAGACCAGTGGCCCCAGAAAGGATGCAAACAGCCCCATTGTAGCCCCTCCAGGGCTGCGGCGGGAGGCTGGAGGCCCGGCTCCACCCAGCACTTAGCCCAAAGAGGACCTGAAAATAGACAGAGGACGTCGGCTGGACGGCACACCAAGCCCCAAAGGCCCTCGCGGGAGTGGTGGACGTGGCGTGGAGCCGCTTAGCTGAGAACCAGGGCCACTCAGAGTCTCCAAGAAGGAGCAAGCGGCTGGTTAAGTGCTTGGAGGAGAAGGGCAAGGTCACCACAGGGCCTAGCCAAGGGGTCATCTGTAACCCTTCCCATCTTGCCGACCTCTCACTCCCTGGCCTCCCCGCACCGGCACACCCATCCTTCCCACAAAGCCCCCCAGCCCTGCACCCGCTGCCCTGCTCCGGCTCATGTGCACACTCCACTGACGGCCCCCAGCCCTGCCTGGTTTTCCAAGCTCGGGGGCCAGGGTGGAAGGCACGGTCCCCAGGTAATGTGCGCCTCCCTGCTTCAGCTCCTCGATTCTTGATCTCTGTGGCTGTGGGAAGCAGCCTCAGGTGGAAATTTAGCTCCTGGGTGTTGTTCCTTCCCAGGCAGGCAAGCCGAGGCAAGCTGGGACACGGATCTCCGGCCTGGGCTGGCCAGCTGGGGCTCCAGAGGTCAGTGCAGACACAGTGTCCCAACAGTGACAGGGACCCCAGGAGGCAGGGGCTCAGTTGCTGCCCTCTGAACTCTAGGTGCTCCCAGAGATGGGGGGGACCACCGTTCAGGCCTCCATCCTGGAGACCATCCTGGAGGGCCACAGCGCAGGGGCCATGGGGGTCACAGGGAGGCCCCTGTCCCAGGCCCTGAGCCTGTCGGAGGCCAAGGGGAGACCCTTAAGTGGGCCTGGCCAAGGCCGGAGCCCTCCGTCTCTCTCCCCATAGGCCCAAGTCTGCTCAGCCCGGGAACCTCTGGGAGGTAGGTGGGCAATGGAATCCAGGTGGGGCTCCCCCCTGCACTTGGTGACGCTCGCCCGCCAATGGCAGTGAGTCATGCTGGTTTTCTAAGACCCTGTGAGCACCCAGGGTGTGCCCGGAGCTCTGGGAGTTAGCGAGGGATTGGACGGGCCTGACCCCACCAGCCCATCAGAGACCCAGTCTCTGCCTGCCTTGCACCTGGGCGCCTCATGACCACGAACCCAGCTAACGTCCACCCTCTGGGTCCCCCAAGAAGGGCAAGGAGCTTCCTGGGACTTGGGGTGTTCTTTGTGGGTAAGGTAAGGTCAAATGTGGCCTCCGAGGAGCGGGGAAGACCTCTCCCCCAACCAGGCAGGCCCATGGAGGGAGGGCGCACTGGCACGGGGTGTGGGGGGCAGCCTCTGCCCGCTCCCAGCCCCCCATTAGCGCCGCCCCTCTGTCACAACCCTGGGCAGCTCTAAATAGCCGTCAGCCAAGGCATCGACCGACCGCAGCCCCGCTGCCAACACAAAGGCCAGTCAGGAAGCCCAGCCGCCAGCTGGTGGGACCAGACCCCCTCCCGCCCCCGCCGCACTAATGCACTTTGCATTATTGTAAATCTTGCTTTCCTGAGAAGAGCGGGAAGGGTGCTCTGGGGACCCTGCCTCTGTAAGGGAGCTGGCGCCTCGTCCTCACAAACACCATTTACTCCTGATTTACAGAAAGTTCCTTCCTGGTGGGTTTTGTGTGCCCTATCCCGCACCCCCGCCACAATGGCGCCTGCCAGCCCCCAGCCCCAGCCCCTCTGCTGGTCAGGCCGACCTCGTGGCTCCTCAGAGCTCAGGTCATTCTGCCCCCAGGCCTCCCCCAGGCTGCTCTTCATCCCATCTCTCTCCATCCTCAGGACTGGCCTTGGGACCCCTCCTCCAGTAAGCTCTCAGGCAGCCCCAGCTCCTCCAGGGCCTCCAGCTGGGCCTCCAGCTGGGCCTCCGCGTCTGCCCACACCTCTGCCTCCAGCAGTGAGTGGCCCCATGAGTATACAGGCTGACTAAGTGGAGGGATCCCACCAGGCTGAGCCAGTGTCCCTCCTCCAGGTGACATCGTGACCACCGCCAGAGGGGCCACCGCTGGCTGGACGGACACTGGCCAGCACGAGCTCCGCCCCGGAGTGGGTTGGGTGAGCCACCAGCCCAGCCTGGCCCAGCTGGCCAAGCCCCGGCCACCCCGTGGCCAGCTGACGGGCCCGCACGGCGTCACAGATAGAGGGAGACCCTGGCCGGAGGCACCCGAGCATCACTGCTTCCCGGAGAGCTGGCATTGCATTCCTGGGGGAACCGGGGGGGCTGTCTTGAGTATACAAGGTTTCCTTTGTATATTACAAACCAAGAAGAGCACCAAAAGATGTAAAGATGCAGTGTTCATATTCTACATGAGACAGTAACTGTCCATGTTGGAGAGTACCATGATAACCATTATTTAAGGTAGAATGTTAGCTTCCAAGGGCTCTCCTAAAAAAGGACCACAGCCTGGGGGCTTAACCCAGAAATTCATTCTCTCGCAGTCTGGAGGCCAAAAGTTGTAAGGCAAGGTGTCTCGGAGACGTTCTCCCTCCGCAGGCTCCAGGGGAGGATCCTTCCCACTTCTCCCAGCTTCTGGGGGCTCCTGGTGTTCCTTGGCTTGTGGCTAATTTGGGTTCTGAGCCCAGGATGGGCTTGGGCTCAGCGTGTTGCTGGCCAGCTGGGGGCTGGCGCCAGCATGGCACGTCAGGGGGACGGGGGAGTTGGGGTCAGGGGGAGGATTGAATCCTGCATAATGGGAAGCTGGCACAGGGGGGCCGTGCGAGCGGAGACCTGACCCTATTTGTCTCATTAACAAATCCAGTGGGGAGAGGCCACCTGTCCCCACCCACTCCCAGCCCTGGCCAGAGAGGGACGCAGATGGCGGTGGTTTACTCTGGGAACGTGGTCCGTTTCTATGGCGACGGGGCCTCCTGGTCTTGGTGGAGAATTGCTCACCAGGCCTTGGGAATGGGGTGAGGGGGTGGGGGCTGAGCCAGGCCCCCCATCTTTGAGCAGGGAGCACACCCTGCTTACTGGACATCCAGGGCTCCGGGGACCCATGAGGTGGGGGTTGGGATTGGCTAGAGCAAAGCTTCTTGGGCCCTGAGTGAACTTGAGCGCCCAAGCAGAAGGTATGCCCCTCCCGACTACCCGGGGAGACAAGTTCCCCCCCAGCCGGGGGAGACCAGATTCACAACATCCCCTCCCCCACGTCCAGAGCGGCACCCTCACCGTTAGCTGCAGAGCATCCTGCCCTGAACTTTGGCCTCGGCATCAGTGATAAAGTGTTATTTTTAAATTGTTTAATGGTGCGTGAGGACCTAATGGGGTTTGCCATCCGGAAACTGTCCTGGATCAATAGGGAGAGTCAGGGTTTTGTGGCCCCACCTCAGCCCCGAGCTGTCTGTCTCCCGAGCTCAGCCTGGAACACTCCAGAAGGTTCCAGAGACTTGGTGGCTGGGAAATCATTTCTGGAAGGACAGAGTTGTGGAGTTGGGAGTAGGGAGAGCTTGGCTGTGTCCCACGACCACCATGGCCTGCAGCCCCACCCACCTGTCTGCAAGCCACTCCCATTCTCCTGGAGGCGTCAAAGGCCTCAGAGCCCCCACGAAAGGCGCCCTCCTCATGAGGTGCCAGTGACAGGCAGAGACTCCGCGGTCTGCGTGGAGCTGAGGAGAGGGGTTGCATGGCCTCTGCCTCGAGATTCTGCACTGCCAGGTCAATGAAACACTAAAACAAACTGCTTCAGAGTGTGGCATGCAAACACACACAGGCAGGTGGGTACCAGGAAGGCACTGATGGGGCAGAGTGACCATCTGAGAGAGGAAACAGGTTCCCAGGCTTGTGGGCAGCTCTTGCTGGACCAACAGGTGCGTGAAGTGGCCTGATGCTGGGGCTGGTTTACCCTGAACGTGGGGGTGTGCATCAGGTTAACCTCCTCCATCAGGTTAGAGGCTTGGGCTGCCCCATGTTTTCCAGGGTGGGCTCAGCGGAGTGTCTCAGTCTGGATGGAAACCCTGAATCCTCCGCCCCAGGGGCAAGGGCTGGCCCAGCTCTCAGGTGCAGGGGGTTCTGCAGGGGCTTCACAGAGGCCTGTGTGAGCAGAGCCACCAAATGGGGAGCAGACCTGGATGCAAGAGGGATGGGGACGTGCAGCTTGGCCCTGTCTCCCTCCGAATGCCCCTCGGAGAGGCCCGGCTATCGGGGTGTCAGTCCCAGGGTTCCCCCCACCAGCTTTTCCAGGGCCCCACAGTGTCTGGTCTCTGGTGTACCCAGTCTGCTCCCAGGGCCTTGGACAAGCCCAGCGTTTGTCCAAGGAATAATAAACCCATGGCAGCCGGGCCTTACACAGAGGGACAGTAGGAGCTGTGAGCCTCCCCAATCCAGAGGCTGGAGGGAGGGCTGCACTTAGAAATCTCATGTATGCGTTTTATGCTCAACAAACAGAAGGTCTGTCTGACTCACGTGTGTAAATCTGCATGTTTGTGGCGGCCCCACCTCCTGAGCCCACATCCATCTGCCGGTTTGGACTGCGACTTCACGGGCTGGGGAGGGACCTTCCTCCCAGGAGATGCGAGTCCTTGGGCCTCGGGAAACCCAGGACCCCTCAGGGAGGCTCAGGTGAGGCTGCCAGCCTCTAGACAGACCAAGGCCTGGGGTGTCCAGGTGCCCTAATACCCGGCCGCCCTGAGCCAGTGTGAGGAGGGCTGTGCCTCCAGGACCCTTGGAGGGAGAGTTTGTCGACTCAGCTGTCTGACCCCCACTGAGCGACACCCCATCGGTGCCTGGACAATCCTTAAGACCTGAGAGTCCCCGTGATGCAGAGACGCCCACATGGACCTCAGAGGCGGCCACCTGTTAACGAGGCCCGGCATAGGGGGGCACGGAGATCCCCTACCCCCCGGGGCGCTGACCTAGAAGCCCCAGGGCAAAGGGGGTCATCACATCACTTCCCCCTTCAAAGCCCCCACACACACACACACTACATCTGCTCCCTCTGGCACTTCCTGATTCCTGCCTCTCCTTGAAACTCCCAGACCTACAGGAGGGCCTCGGGCTTGTGTGGCCTGGACCAGACCCACTGCTGGGCTGGGCGGGATGCTGAATGCAAGCAGGGGAGAGCCTGCAGCCAGGCCCCAGTGGCCCTGCTTGCCTCGCTCCTTGGCTGGGATGCCTGAGCGCTCAGCGCCTGCTCAGGGGACACCCTCAGATCAGGGATGCCCTGATCTGTGTGAGGATGTGGACATGGAAGGAAGAGGTAATCCAGGTGTGCGGCCAAGCACAGACAGCCCAGGACCTGGGGAGCTTCCCGGGGGCACGTATCAGGGCACCTCCAAACTGCTTAGAGGGGGTGGGGCCTGCGTGATGGGTGGGGAGACCAAGGCTCTGTGTTGCCTGCAGGGTGGGGGGTGGTCCTCCTCGGTGGCGCCCACGGATGGATAGGGTCACAGCCAGTGGAACCCTCCTACAAGGCTAGCCTCCTCCCTCATCCGGCCCCCAACGTTCCCCATGTGCCAGCAGCGACCACCCCCACCCTCAGCCCCACCCTGGGTTGGCAGGAGGCCCGGGTACGGGATGGAACAGGACCACAGAAGGTGTGGGAAAACCCAGACACCCAGCAGGGTGGACTGTCCAGTTCACCTGGCCAGGTGCTGGGGTTTGGCCACAAGGAGTGGACTGGGGTGGACCAGGCTGGAACCTTGGCAGGCAGTGTCCATGTCCTGCTGTCCCCAAGCCTGGATGGAGACCCCCACTGCCCTCAGCCCTCACTCCCCAGGAAGCCTGGCAAGTAGTCAGTGCCCCAGGGCAGTGCTGGGCCTCCAGGTAGGGGCTGTCTCTGGTCACCCCAAATCCTCAGGGTACAACCAGGACACAAGGACACCTATTGCACTTATGGGAAAACCGGGGCTTCGGGAGCCTGGGGACCACTCCCTGGTCCCCCACCGGCTGTGGAGTCAAGCTCAGAGCACCGCGCTGGGGAGGCTCTGCTGGTGTGACACTTGCTGCTGAGGGCCACCAGGAGTGGCTGGGCCCCGGGTTGGGACTGTCCCTCACTTCGGCCAGGCAGAGGGGACTGCAGCAAGGCCTCAGGGCTGAGTTCCACTGTCACAGCTTCCCAGCCTGCAGCTCTAAGCTGCTTGGAGAACTTCTGGGACCCTCTCCTGAGAGCAGGACTGGGGGCGTGGGGCGTTCTCTCCGGGGACCCAGGGCGTCTGGGACATGGTCCCATCCTGCCACCTTAGCAAATGGCTAAGCACGGCTACTGGAACCTGGGCCTCCTCCACCCCACGGAGCCCAGACACAACCAGATGCATGTGGCAGTTGCATGGCAACCCCACTGCCAGCACCGCGCCCCCATGCCCACACAGGCCGGTCCTGCCTCCTTCAGCACCTCCAGCTAGGCCAGTGTGAGGGAGGGGATGGTGGGTGGAGGACATCCCGGCGTCTCAGCCGGGGTTGGCCTCTCTGCAGATGAGCCAGACAGCCTCACCCCTGTCACCTGGCAGGGTTCTGGGCTGCAGGCCCCGGGGGGAGGGGTCCTGGTTGATGGGGGTGTCTGCTGGTCCACCCTCTGTGCTCAACGTCTGATGCCCAATCCCCGGAAAAGGAAGCGCAAATGGGGCCCCAACCACCAGGAGCACCTGGGACGTCCTTAAGCCTCCAAGCGGTCCCTGGCACTCAGGCATCTGGGGTGGCCTCAGACCAGGGGACGGAGGCCAAGCAGCGGTGCTGGGCCAAGGTCTCAAGCTGCTTGGCCCCAGTCGGAGGCCAGACTGGCTTTTTTGAGAAGTGGAAACACGATTTTAGGCCGGCAGGTGATGTGCCCCACCCCTCACATGTGAAGTGTGATCTGAGCTCACCTGGTATGGAATGATGCTCCCAATTAGAGCCAGTGACATCTTCAGAGTGAGAGGGTGAGGCCCCCCCCAAGCCCCATCACACCTGGAGATGGAGCCCTCATGCCCTGCATCACCCGAAGTCACACGCTGGGCCAGAGCGGGGACTGGGACCCAGGCCCACCATGTCTCACACATCCTGGGCTCTGGGAACAAAGGAGCCCTCTCCCTACCCTTTATGCCATTTGCTCTCTGCAGGGCCTCCCCAGCCCTGGGTGCCCAGACAAGCCCTTGGGTGGCCCTCCAGCCACCCCCACCCCCAGGGCCTGGGGCTTCCCCTCCCTGCAGCCCCCACTCCGACAGAGGTCTGGGGGTTTTGCTGCTGTCTACCTGGAGGCAGCCTGACCACAGACACCAGCTCTTCCCTCGTGGTCCCAGGGCCTCCCTGCATCCTGGCCAAGACTGTGTCCCCTCAGCAAGGAGGGGCCCGGCCGGCCCTCTCCTCTGGGGCCACACAGGTTGTTCTGGGGGATGGAGGATCGGGGAGCAGGGCTGGGCCCAGGCTGCTCCTGCCTGAGCCCCACTGACGCACCGTGTCGGAGACACGCACCTCCCCACGTGTTGTTTATCTCTCCTCTGATGTCTGAGCTCTGGACGAGGTTGAGGGGCTCTTTAGGCTTAGCTGTGCAGGACACCTCAGGTCCTGGGGAGATTGCCTGAATGGGCCTGGCGTCCTCCCAGGGGTCCCCCGCTTTTTCCACTGGGCTGGGAGGGAGGCCAGCCTGGGCCCTCCTGCCCCATCCTCTCTGTGGCACCTGAGAAGGTGTTCCAGGCAGGGGCGGGGCCCATGCAGCCGCCCTGAGGGCTCCTGGCCTCAGCACAGGGAGCGGGGTGTGTGGAATTTCCAGGAGCCTCCCTCTCCTGACAGCCCAGGGAAGGGCCCTGCGGGTGGGGTCTGTGCCTCTGCCACTGCCCCCATCCACCCCTCAGGGGCTGCCAGCAGGGCTGGAGCTGAGGAGCCCAGGAGTTCCGCTTTTCTGAGATGAATCTCTTGGCAGGTCCTGAGTGGGAAGGAAGCAGCCTTTCCTGCCTCATCTCACTTGGCAGGTACCCCCACCCCACCCCACCCCCGCCCCGGGCCAGGACAAGAAAAGTCCACACCTGCTTGCAGATTTCCACACTTAAACTTGCCTCAGACTCCCCTGGTCTCCTCTGGAGAAAACAGCGTGGTTTTCCATGTGGAACCTCTGTGTCGTCCCCCGAGTCCTCACCTGCAGAGCCCACATGCCTGAGGGTCTTCGGATTAATCCACACGCAGTCCCTCCCCGTGCTGCCCTGACCGTGTGGGGAGGGGCTGGAACGCACAACACAGCACAGCAGTGCGGGCTCAGGGTGGCTATGCTGGCGGAGATGGGATGTGAGGAGACAGAACAGAGGAGCTGGGGGGCCCCAGCAGGCTCGGGCCTCTGTGTCCCCAGACCCACTGCGCAGGGCTGACCTCTGCCCTCAGCAGGCTTCTGGCCAGCCGTGTTCAGGCAGTGTGCTGGCCTCTGGGTCCTGGAGGGGAAGGGTGGGGTGGGTGCTCATCCCGGCTCGCATCCATTCAGGCACGAGGGCAGTGCGCAGCCCCAGCCCCACCCCCACCCCGGCAGCCTCTGTCCCTCCTTGTCTTGGCCCTGAAGTCCAGGCGGTACTGAGCTGCCGTCTGTGGTTCCCCACGCCTGCCCACTTGTGAACAGCCTCTGGCAGGGTCATCTGGCCAAGACAGACCAGTGTGACCAGTGGACTGGGCAGAAGCACCTGGGGACCGGCAGCCCCCTCCAGTGAGGGCCCCTCCTGAGAGCCTGGGGGTCCCAGCAAACCTCAAGGAGCCGAGGCTGGCCCCACCCAGAGCTGGGAGCTCTTCTGGCCCTTGGGACCTGAGCCTCCGTTTCCTTACCCACAAAATCGGTGGTGGGGTCCTGCACCACTCCCAGGTTGTTGGATGGTAGAGGGGCCACCCCTGCCTGGCTCTTGGCAGGGCCAGCGGACACTGGTTATCTCAGCCAGGAGCCAGCTCAGGGCTCCAGGAGCCCAAATGTGACTGTTTGTTGGAAACAGAGAAGCAATATTTGCATTTCAAGGCCGTCAACCCTGGAAACCAAATATTTTGTTTGGGGATCAGACCTCATGCACCATGACGAGCAGATGCCCAGTGCCAGTTTGGGGCGGAGGTAAGGACAGACTCTGAGGGTCCCTGGCATCTCCGAGTGCCCACCCCGAAGCGAAGTGGGGACACCCACACCCCCATTGGCCGGTGGTGCCCTGTGACCTTTTCCTGGTCCCCCCTGTCCCCTCATGGTGATCCTCTAGACATGGGGGTTTGCTACCCACACACTCGGGGGACAGCCCCTAAGAGCGCCTGATCGGGACACTGGGTGTAGCCCCAGCCATCCGCAGGGCTCCTGGGGTCCCCTCCGAGGCCTTTGCACCTGGCCTGTGCCCCCACGATTTTCCTGGAAGCCTCCACCTGAACCGTCTTCTCAGGGGCCCAGTGGCTCTAAGCCTCACTGAGTGTCCGTTTCTCCCACTCTGCTCCTCAGAGCCCCCCCGGGCTCATCCTGTGCTAATACATTTACTAGGGTGTTATCTTACTTAACCTTCAGGATGAAGTCCTGAGGCTCAGTTTAAGGAACCTCCTGGCAGGGATTGCCGGTGGAAGCAGTAACCTCTAATCCTGAGGTCCGCCCAACCTGCACTTCCTGTTGGGGGCAGGGGGGCGTCCTGCCTTGCTCGATTCTGCTTTTCTGCCTTGTCCCCAGGACCCTGTCTGTCCTCATCACCATGCTGCCTGGCAGTCGGGCAGTGCCTGGCACACACGGGCGCTCACTGTGTGCTTGTGGAATAAAGGAGTGATTCAGGGTGCCGTAGCCGGGGGTCTCTGTTCAGCCCCTGAGAAGCACAAGTTCTCCTCTTGCCCCACTGTCCACCAGACTCTAGCTGAGCCAGTCTAGCCCTCTGCCTCAGAGGCCAGCTTTGCCCACTCCCTGGGGCACTGGACAGTCTACCCCCACAGACCGGAGGCACAGTTTGTTTATATGAACTGTGTGGGCAGAGGGTCTTCGGTCCCTGGGGCCTACAGCAGTCACAGCTGGCCATGCACCCTCCTTGGGAGAACCCAGGGTCGGGGCTGGGATCAGGTCACCAGGAGGCTCCACCTTGGGCTCCGAGATGCCAGACGAGACTTTGGCCTTTGTCAGCCTCAGTTGCCCCTCTGGGAGGAGGGGTGGAGCCCCCACATCTCATGGGGTCCATTTATCCAGGTGAGAGCTCCCCCTCCCCCGCACACTTCTGACTTCCAGGAGCCTCTAGAGCCATCTCCGCTCTCTGGACCCCCAACATTGGACGGCCCCGGGGTGAGCACACTCTTTCCCCTGGGCCTCCCAACCCCATCAGGCTGTCTGGGGGCGGCTGAGGAGTCAGAGGTGGGCTCTCCACCTCATCACCGGGTGATGGGCACTCAGGTGGGATGCATGGAGTGACACAGGGGGTCCACGGGCTGGTGCTGCTCATCACTGGTGCTGTTGCCCCAGAGTGCGGGGCCGGGGCACAGGGATCCCACGAAGGGAGGTGTGGGCCTCCCTAAACTCGTGCTGCTCTGTACGCAGCTTCAGAGTGCCTCTGCCTCTGCTGGCTCAGCCCTGGGCTGTGGAGGGAACTGTTGTGGGCGTGGCCTGCTTGCTGCTTGCCAGGTGTTTGAACTCTGTGGTGTCTGGACATGCAGCCAGGTGGAGCACGTGATTGGGACACTCCCCAGGCCCAGCTGGCCAGCAACGGGCAGGGGCGGGGAGGGGGGGTGTCGGTGGTGGGAACGGAGCGGGGGCGCGCGGAGCAGCCCGTTCCCAGGCTGGCCCCTCTTGCTGGGCTGTCACTGCTGCCCTCTGGAGCCACCTGGGCGGGGAGCACCTGGGCACTGCAGGACCACCAGGCTGATGTGGGGGCCAAGGGGCTGCATTAGGAGGGAGCCAAGCTCTGCCTGCCAGCTTCAGCCCCCAGCCCAGGCCTCCCCCACCTGCCCTGCAGCCTGCCAGCCGATGCCCCCAAACTCTGGCACCAGGTCCCACGTGGCCTCTTTCTGGCCAACTTTCTGCCTCTGGATGGCGTCAGGAGGCCTTCCGCAGCCACCCACGACTGGTCGTCATGGATGTTTCCGTGGAGACCACCCCCCCGGCCACTCCCAGGATGGCCATGGAGGCAGAGATGGACACAGCAAGGCCTTGAGGGGAGAGGGGGCAGGAGCTGGCACTAAGGCCAGACCAGAGTCCCCACGGTCCCTCGGGACACAGGCAGAACTCAGGACTCGGCCCAGGACCCTGGGAGCAGCAGTCCAACAGGAAAGCAGGACCCCCTCCAGCTCCTCTTGGTGGGGACGCCTGTGGTGACAATAACGCCTCCCCCAGCCACCTCTCTCAGAGGGAGGAGTGGTGGCTCACGGTCAACCCAACAGGTTTCTTCCAGGGGCCCACACTGTCCACACCTTCCCACTCAACCTCGACTCCCAGAGAGGGAAACAGAAGGCACTTCCTACTTCACTAATTTTTCCGAGGTCTTTACCTCTATTGAGGAATAACTGCATGCAGTGAAAAGCTCAAAATTTAAGAGTACATATCTCATGGGGTTTTGAAGACTGAATAGGAGTTTGTTCTGGTGGCCAGAATGAGGAAGGACATTCTTGCTAGAAAGACTGACCAGCAGCAGGTCAGTTTGTTTTTTTCAATTTTTTTGGCGGGGGATGAGCCTCGATGTGCGGGGCACGTGAGATTTTAGTTCCCCGACCAAGGATTGAGCCTGCTCCCCTTGCAGTGGAAGCCCAGAGTCTTAACCACTGGACCACCAGGGAAGTCCCAGCAGGTCAGTTTGCTGATGTGAACCATGAGGGAACAGTGATGCTATAGGCTGCTTCTACGGTCACCCATTTATCAGAGCTACAAAAGAGATTTGCTGAAACTAAGAAGAGGCTGCTAATTAACCCCCTTGCTTGGCCTCTTCCAGGTCTCAACATCTGTTACACTCCAGTCACCGCCAAGTAGACAAACAACTTTGCACGTGAAGCTTGAAGACCTTTCCTGGGAGAGCAAAGAGGCCCTTGTCCCCCACCCCCACCCCCCACCACTGTCCCCACGGCCTTCACACAGAGCTGGCCCAGGAGCGGCGTCACCGCCTGGTCTCCGCCTCCAGCCTGCTCCCTGCCACACAGCATCTCATGGGCTCTGGGGCCCCTGGGCATGGGAGGGCCCCCTTCACCCAGGGTGATGTGAGGCAGGCAGCGTCTCTTCTTCCCGTGCCCCCTCCACAACCTTCCCTGCAGCCCCAGTGCTCCCGCCCCACTTGACATCTGTGAGGGGGGTGGCTCCGTTCCCAGGTTCTTCTCAATGAACCCTGACCCCTGACCCCTGACTTGCCTGCCACCTCAACAGTGTTGCCCCCTTTGGACCACAGGGTCCAGGGCCCCACTGCCACCACGGATGGGGAGCCCGCAGAGCAGGGCAGAGCCCAGAATGAGGGTCGAAAGCATGGAGTCAGGGTGCAGAGTGGCAGGGGGGCGGGAGGTGAGCAAACTGAGTATCCTGCCTGAGAGCAGCAGGGTGGGGGAATCTGGGTCACAGCCTTCTCCCGGCCTGGCTGCCACCTCCCAACAGGCCTCCACTCTTCCTGGGCTCTGTCCTGCTTCCCTCTGTCTGTGTGTCTGTCTCCCTCTGGCAGGAAACCCTGACAGATAACCAGGGCCCAGACTTAGTGCTTTGTTTGTTAATTTTACAGTCCTGTGACCACCCTGCGGCAAGCATGATTCTCCAACCCATTTTACAGATGAGGAAATGGAGGCTCACGGGGCAAGTCGCATAGCCATGAGGCAGAGTGCCCAGACAGCGTCCCTGCCAGGCCTCAGGCCTGAGCCCACACCCGCTCCCAGTGGCCAGAGGAGGGTTGAGCCAGGTTTGCACGTGTCTCCAGACCAGACGTGCGATGGGACTGCCTGCTTACCAGTGCCCCCTGCCCCCTGTGAGGATCCAGGCTCCTTCTGGGCCTCCCCCTCCCTGCTCTGTGTCTCCTTCAGCCCTGTTCATGCCCTCGGGTCCAGCCCCAGACCTGCATGGCCTCAAGAAGCTCTGGGTCCACTTGGAACACGGCCGTCATCCTGGCCTGCGGTGTGGGCTCTGTCTCTCCCGGTTCCCAGGGTCTGCAAGACATCACGAGGGGCTGGCCGCCCTGCTCACTTCCTCTGTGCGGCCTTGACATTCCGCAGACTCCGCTCGGCTGACCACGTGGGGTGCTACATGTGGGAAGCTTCCCCCCAGGGCGGGAGCGAGCAGGCGGGGGCGGGGGCTGATCCAGACACCTGGCGCCCCTCCAACCTTGTTCCTCCTGCACACCGGCCGCAAGGTCTGCAGCCGCCCACAGGCCCGCAGGTGCAGAGGGCCGCGAGGTCTTGCTGGCCCCCTTGGAGTCGCTGAGGCCTCGTGGGGTGAGGGCTTCTCTGAGAGCCCTGTGGGGACCCTGGGCCCTGCAACTGGACAGTTGCCTCCTGCCGACCATGCGGGGACAGTGGGGCCTGGAGACTGAAGGTCCAGGAGCTCCGCCCAAGTGCCATCCGCTGTCTTGTCCATCCCAGTGCTCAGCTCACTGACACCTTTTGGGGGAGTCAGGGGATGGGGTTCGGGGAGGACGGTGCCACCTGGAAGTTCCAGAACAACCGTTCCGGCGGCACCAGTGCTTTCTTGGGGGACAAAGACCAAACCTTCCAGTTCAGAAGGAAGATTGAATGGAGGGGGTAGTTCTCAGTGTCTGGGGGCGGGGTGGCGGGCACAGACCAACGTCTCTGGTCACTGAAGGTCCCGGCTCTCCCCAGCCAAGCCCATACCCTCCCTGGTCTCAGCCCCCTCCGTGGACTCCGAGTCAGGAACCTCTGCCCACGTCCTTGCCCATGCTTGCCAATCCGCATCGAGGGACTAGGGCCACACACTGTTGGACCCCCACCTCAGTGCAAGTGACCCTGGGTACTGGGTTGAATTGTGTCCCCCAAAAGATAAGTCCAGGTCCTAACCCCCAGTACTTGCAAATGGGACCTTATTTGGAAATAGGGTCTTTGCAGATGAGGTCATTGGGGGTACCCTAGTCCCACGGCTGGTGTCCTTACAAGAGAGGAGATTTAGACAGTCAGACACACGGGGAGGCCATGTGGTGACGGGGGCAGAGGCTGGAGTGACGCAGCTCCCAGCCAAGGAAGCTGGGAGGGGCAGGAAGAGCCCCTGGGGCCTCCTTGATCTAGGATTCTGGCCTCCAGACTGTGGGAGGATGAGCTTCCATTATTTCAGGCCATCTGGAAGCCCCAGGAGAGTCACACGCCCTGTGTCCTCCTCACCCTGCGCCCTGCGATTGTCCCTCCAGCCGCCCACCCCCAGGCAGCCTCCCCAGCTGGACAGCGCCGGACGTGAACCAAGTCTGGTCCCACTGCACCCCCCACCCCCACCCCCACCTCCTCCCCCCATGTCACAGACTCTGGTGGGTCACTGGGACCCCAGACGGGAAGCCCTAACTGGCACTGCCCCAAGAGAGCTGGCGGCGGTGGGGAGCTGGGCTGGGCCTCCCTCGCAGCCATGTCCTCCGGCTAGGTCCCCCGTGCCGCAGGCTGGGAGCTGCTCAGTCGAGGACGGAACTGAGCACCCACTGCGCGCAGGGCGCTAGAGGTACCGCTGACCCTGCAGCATTTGGGGTCCTTACAAATAGCAGGGTGCAGGGGCCCGTGCAGGAGGTGACAGTGTGTGGGAACTGGCCCAGTCCAGGCGGGCTTCCCGGAGGAGGCAGTGCCTCACTGTCACAGGAGCGCTTGCAAGGCAGTCCCAACCCCCAGCCCTGCTTGGCACAGTTGGCACTCAATAAACAGGGCTCCACAGAGGGGGCTGGAGACGTCCTCTGCTCACCCAGCCAGTGGCCAGCACGAACCTCCTCTGGTCAGCCCTGAGAGCTGGGACCAAATCATCCCCTCTGAAGGGAACCTCCTGAGCTCCTGCTGTTTACCTGGAAGGCGGGCCTGGGTGTCTGAGGCCTGCCCCCATCTTCAGGACCTATCCCCGCCGTCTCCCGGGGCTACAGCGCTCCCTGTCAACTCATCCTTTTTAAATATTTAATCCTGTTAAATATTAAACCTCTTCCAAGCCCCAATTATAATCACATCGATTCTAGGCTATGGCTGTGCTGCCCCCTGGCGCTCTGCCTCCTGGTGCCCGGGTTGGCCTGGGGTGTTGGGGGGTGAGGGCCTCATGGCGAGGGCGGCCCTTGGCCCCACAGGTGCTGTCTCAGCCCAGCAGTGCCACCCAGCACCCACCAGGGACAGGAGCCGGTGCTCCTCCCTGGCTCCCTCAGCTCCCAAGGAGCCTGGGACACCAGAGAAGGTTTCTCTATAGCCCGAAGCAAGCGTCAGCCCTGAGCTCCAGGAGCAGGGATCATCAAACCCGTGTGACTCTCTTGCTTTCCTGGTCACAGCTGGAAGTGGATGGAAACATTCCCAGGAGGTGGGGCGTGGGGGAATCCCATCTGGAAGGGAGACCCTGGGAGCCAAAACCAACCTCTGTTTAAAACCAGTTTCAAATTGTGAGATATTGAGACTTCCCTGGCAGTCCAGTTGTTAGGACTCCGTGCGACCACTGCAGGGGGCAAGGGTTTGATCCCTGGTCAGGGAACTAAGATCCCACATGCCACGTGGAGTGGCCAAAAAAACAAAACAAAAACAAATTGTGAGATATTTCCAAACTGCTAGAAAGTTCAGAAAATAACAGTGCTAGCCCGGACACTCCTCAGAGATTAAACACACACATGCATCACGTGGCTTCAGGCGTTGGGTTACTGATGGAAGTTACCTTGAGTTTATAGGTTAATTTTGGGAGAATTACCATCTCTGCCATATTGAGTATTCCCACCCATGGACCTCATAGTTCTCCAGTTTTTTAGTTCTCTTCTTCTATATCTTTGAATAACATTTCTTATTGTTTTCTTCGTAATTGTCATGAGCATCTTCCCTCTCCCTCAGCAGTCCCTCCAGCAGGAGTCAGGGAGTAGAAACCCTTTCGGTCCAGGTTTGTCTGAAGTGTCTTCACGTCTTCACTGACTGGTGGCCACACGCAGAGTCTCGCCAGCCCCTCCTCCCTCCAAACCTTGGGGATGCTGTCCCATCGTCTCCAGGGTCTGCTGTCCGTCTTCTGGCCGTTCCATGAATCACCAAACCCCCCTCTCAACTTTCACCAGGACCCTGTCTTCACCTGGGTCCTGCAGCCCCACCTGGCCCAGCCTTGGTGGGAATTTGCTCCTATTCATCATATTTACCCATGTTTGTGTCTCTGGAATCCGAGGCTTCTTAGCTTTCATCAGTTTTAGGAGAAGTCTCACCTGTATCCTTTCAACGCTTGCATCTCCTTCCTTTCTTTTCTCTCTCCTCTGGAGCTCCTTCTAGGGCAGGGATCAGAAGTATTTTAGGCTTCATGGGCCCAAGTGTCTTTGTCAACTATTTGACTCACAACATGTGTACTCCTGGGTGAGGTTGGTTCCAGTAAAAAGACGGCAGGGAGTGGGGGCGAGAAGGCAGACGCAGCCCCGGTCACCACCCCCGGTCTCCTGGCCTCTCTTTCATTTATTCTGTCTTTCGGCCCCTCTGTGGGGCACTCAGGGTTGTCCCCAAACCTTTCTCTTCCAATTCACTAATTCTCTCCGCAGCTTCGCCCAGTTTGCCATCCACCCTGCCGTGCACTTTGTACTGTCAAAGGTCGTCTTCACATCTCCGAGTTCCACTCCCCTTTCCCATGATGTCTCATTTTTCCCTTGGGTATTGGCTCCTTCTTTTGTGTTTTTCACACTCTTTGACACCCTCTTGCTGGTGCTTGTCTCTGACGTTGTGTAAGCTCATGTTTTGTTTTAATTAATTAATTTAATTTTGGGCCGCACTGCAAGGCATGTGGGATCTTAGTTCCCTGACCAGGGACTGAACCCATGCCCCCTGCAGTGGAAGCACGGAGTCCTAACCACTGGACCTCCAGGGGATTCCCCAGCTCATGTTTTTGAGCTCACGGTGCTGGTTTCCTTGTGAACTGAGCCCCAGCAGGGGAGGAGTTGACAGCATGTGACTGTTGACTTCAGAGGAGTTGACAGCATGTGGTCCAAGGGCCTGGGGTGTCGCTGGCCGGCTTTTATGTCATACCTTGGCTGGAGGATTTCTAGACCAGCAGGGCCTGTGTCAAGCCAGCCTGTGGTTTCAAGTTCCAGGACACACCTCTCTCTCCCGCCCAGGGGCCAGGCGGACACAGACAATGCCTGTGCCTGGATCTTTCCAGCCTCCTGGGACCCCAATTCCAATCCTGCCTCGCCTGGACGCAAAGCCTTGTCTCCTCATAGCAGTCAGCACCAAATACCCTGGTTAGGAGACAGGAACTCATGCTGCTTCAGCCCCTAATCCAGACCGTGGATGCAGATTCCAGGCTCATCACCTGGTTCTTCGTACCCTCAGCTGTGGTCTGAGTGTCTGTGTCCCCCTAGATCCATGTGTGGCAACCTGACCCCCAGGTGATGGTGTCAGGAGATGGGGCCTTCGGGAGGTGACCAGGTTGTGAGGGTGGAGCCTCACGGTGGGATTAGTGTCCTTACAAACAAGACCCCACAGAGCCCCTCCTCCCCATAAGGACACAGAGGGAGGTTGGCTGTCGGCAATCCGACCACGTTGGCACGTGGTCCTGGCCATTCAGGCTCCAGAACTATGAGACGTAAATTTCTCCTGCTTATAAGCCTCCCAGTATGGCATTCTGTTACAGCTGCCCAAGCGACCATGACACCCCCTTCATTTATTATCCCCTTTCTTTCCTGGTGAGCCCAGCTAAGCCCTTAAAGTAGCCCTTCAAGTCTGTGGTGGTTTCTGCAGCATTTCTCGGTGTCATTGGTTGGTATTTTCAGGTTACACTTTTCTCATCACTGCTGCTGCCCGGGACACCCCGGGTCCATCCTGTATATGCCTGCAGAGCCTGGAGCCCCTAGGCCAGAACCCAGCTCCCCTGAAGACAGGGAGGCAGAGTCCACGGCTTCAGACAGGTACCCAGTGGCCAGTGTGGGCTCTGGGGACACAGAGCAGGCTTTGTCCTCCTCCCAGCGGGGCTCTTAGACACAGACTGTCCATGTTCCAGATGAGGAGAAAGAAAAGAGAGCGAGGAGGCCAGGTCTGGCACCACCGGGAGGTGACTGGCTAGGCGGCTGCAGCCGCTGCTTGATAAAGCTGCCAAAAAGCTGCAACAAAGGAGACCCACGTGACAGTGGAGGGCATTTCCCGGGGATGCCTGGGACAGCCCAGGCCTCCCCCAAGGCCACAACGAGGCTTGTGCACGAGTCAGAATGCGGCCAGGTCTCCAAGGGTGACCGGGCAAAGGTGGGCTGAATGCAGAGGGGAGTCGGTGGTGGACGCTGGGGGTTCTTTCAGTGGTCAGGCGATGGGCTGTCATGTGGGTAGGGACCTCGGAGAGAGCCCCATGACCTGCTCCCCACCTGGCTGTGTCGTGGGACAAATGCTGCCCCCCAAAGACACGGCCCCATCCTAATCCCTTAACCTGTGAGCGGGACCTCATTTGGAAGAAGAGTCTTTGCAGATGTAATTAAGGATCTTGAAATGAGATGATCCTGGGTTATCCAGGTAAGCCCTAAATCCAGTTCTCTATACGGTAAGAGAGGGAGAGATAAGACACAGACACGTGGGGAGTCGGCTGGGTGACAAAGAGCCAGAGATGGGGGTGATGAAGCCACAAGCCAAGGGACACCAAGGATGCTGGCACCTCCAGGAGCTGCAGGCAGCAGGACAGGGCCTCCCCCCACATCTTCGAGGGAGCGTGGCCCTGCAACACCTCGATGTTGGATCTTCGGTCCAGACCGTGAGAATAGATGCCCGTTGTTTTAAGCCCCCTGGTTTGTTACCATGGCCCCCAGACACTCACACTGGGCTGTTCTAGAACAGAGACCCCTTGGTGAGCACGAACACCGCTGTTTTGGGCACTCACCCAGCATTTCCCGTGTAGAGACCGTGCACGGTCACAGGGCCCTGTGGGGGAGTGACCACTATTCCCACTTTCAGAGGGAAAACCGAGGCTCCCAGAGGTCAGCCCCTCAGCCCTGGTGATGTGGGCCCCAGGGACAGAGTTGGGTCTTGAACCCAGCCCTGCACGGAGTGGGGCGTCAGGTTCATCTGACCTCAGGTTGGAGGGGTGTCTGCCCCTGAAGGTAAGGTCAGCCTGCTGAGATGGACACACGGGACTCTGCTAGAGGGGGCCTTCAAGAGGTGGGGGCTGAGAAGGGGCCTCCCACCTGCCCCTCACGACAGCCCTTCCCTCGGACCTTCCCCAGCTGCCGTTGGAGGAGGAAACCCACTGCCCAAGGTCCCTGGGCACCTTCGCCCACCACCCCCGTCCTCCAGCAGGGCCGCACCCAACCCTCCCCTGGCCACGGAAGGAAGCACATGCTAGAGGCTGCAGGGCCCCAGGGCAGAGGATCTCAAGTCCCTGAGCCCTTTGCTGCCTTCCTCAGGGCTGAGATGTTGCTTCCTCTGCCTCAGGTGCAGAGTCAGAGGGGAAGGAAAAGATAAGAGCATGAGTGAGAGAGGATGTGTGTGGCCTGAAATCAAAATCTCTGCGGGAACCCTGTTCGGTGGGAACCTCTGCCCCATCAGGACATGGGGCCTGCTGCTCAGGCCCGTAATGGGGCTGCCTTCCCCCTCTGTCCGCCAGCACGTGTGATTCTCTCTGGGAGCCTCTTCATGCATGAGAACAATGAGACCTAGAGGAAATGCACTGATACAAAGTGTTCAATTCACTGAAGGTGGGGGGCCATTATCTCTGAGCACAGATGGGTTTTTTTGTTTGTTTGTTTGTTTGTGTATTTTTTTGCGGTAGGCGGGCCTCTCACTGTTGTGGCCTCTCCCGTTGTGGAGCACAGGCTCCGGACGCGCAGGCTCAGTGGCCATGGCTCACGGGCCTAGCCGCTCCGCGGCATGTGGGATCTTCCCGGACTGGGGCACGAACCCATGTCCCCTGCATTGGCAGGCGGACTCTCAACCACTGAGCACAGATATTTTCAAGCACTCTTGTGAAGTGTGATTCACGTGCAATGAGCTGCGCACGTTTGAAGTTTGACACACGCAGAAGCCTGTGAAACCGTCACCACAATCAAGACAGCAGAAATGCCAATCTCCCCAGAAGTCGCAAGCCCTCCCCCTCCCCCTCCCACGACCTGGCTCTGTCACTGCAGTTGGACTTGCGTGAACAGGATGGTGTGTAGAGTGTGTCCCCTTTCTGTCTGTCTTCTTTCCCTCAGCATCTCTGCTCTGGGCTCCATCTGCATTTACTCACCCCTCCCTGCTGCGTCCTCGTGCTCCGGGGTTCCCCTGGTGAGGGCATTTGGGTAGTTTCCAGTGTGGGACTTGAATTTGGGGTCTGAATATTTGTGTCCCTCCAAAATTCACACGTTTACACCTGACCCCCAGGTGATGGTGTTATGAGGTGGGGTGTTTAGGAGGTGATCAGGTCAGGAGGGTGGGTTAGTGTCCTCATAAACGAGACCTTGGAGAGCTCCCTTGCCTCCTCCACCCTGTGAGGACACAGCAGGAAGATGGACACAACAGAACGTGCAGGCGCTGTGATCCTGGACTCCCAGCCTCCAGACAGTGGGAGATAAATGTCTGCTGTTTGTAAACCACCCAGTTCGTGGTATTTTGTTCTGGCAGCCTGAGCCGGCTGGGACGGGGGATTACAAGGAAGCTGCCGTGAACCTTCAGACAAGTCTTTGTAAGACTTAACGCTTTCGTCTCTCCTGGGTAAATACCCAGCTGCAGAAAGACCAGACTGCATGTGTGAGTCCATTTAACTTTTTAAGAAATGGCCAAATTCTTCCCCAAGGTGGTCACACCACTTTTGAATCCTGCCAGCAGTGTGAGAGCTCCGGCTGATGCTTGGTACAGTGGGCCCCCACTGCAGTCCACCTGACAGAAGAGGGTCTCTCCTGTGGCTTGCGGGTTGGGTCTACCCAGTGACTAGTGATGCTGGGCTTTTCTCCGTGCGCTTCTCTGCCATCTGCATGTCTTCCTTGGTGAAGTGTCTATTGCAGCCTTTTGACCATTTCCAAATTGGGTTATCATTTTAATGTGAATGTTGGTGTTTCTTTATCCATCCTGGATGTGAGCCTTTCCTGTGGACCTGCACTGTGAATGCCCACTCACAGTCTGTATTTTCCTTTGCGTTTCTTTTGATGGGCAGTTTATTTATTTATTTATTTATTTATTTATTTATGGTGTCGTGGCATATGGGATCTTACTTAGTTCCCCCACCAGGGATCGAACCCCCTCCCTCTGCATTGGAAGCACAGAGTCTTAACCACTGGACCGCCAGGGAAGTCCCTAATGGGCTGGTTTTAGTTGATGAAGCTCGATGTATCAATTTTTTCTTCTATGGCTATGTGTTTTTGTGTTTTTTTGTGGTTTTTTTTGCGGTACACGGGCCTCTCACTGCTGTGGCCTCTCCCGTTGCGGAGCACAGGCTCCAGATGCGCAGGCTCAGCGGCCATGGCTCACGGGTCCAGCCGCTCCACGGCATGTGGGATCTTCCCGGACCGGGGCACGAACCCGTGTCCCCTGCATCGGCAGGCGGACTCTCAACCACTGTGCCACCAGGGAAGCCCTATGGCTATGTTTTTGTGTTTTCTTTGAGAAATATTTGTCCACATCAAAGTTGCAGAGATATTCACCCAGAACTTCTACGGACAGTCATAGTTTTAGGTTTTATGTGGTGTCTATGCTTTGTTTCAAATAGTCTCGTGTGTCCCCGGGTCATTTTCCTGCTGAGTTTACCAGTTTTTCTGGCACAAGTTTTAGAGAAACTTCCTTTCTCCCACTGAACCCCCCACCCCCACCCCCTGGCTCCGTCAAGGCCACGTCTGCCCTCAGTTCTGCACATCCCCTGGCATCCATGTGACATTGTCGTGGCATCCATGTGACATTGATCACCAAAGCTTCCCCGCAGATCATGGTTAGTTGAGTATGAGTCCTCCAACTCTGCTCGTCTTTCTCAAGGTTATTTTAGCTCTTCTATGCTCTCTGCATTTCCATGTGTATCTTGGATTCAGCTGGTTAATTGTTACAAAAAAGCCTCGGGGTTTTGTTTGGGGTTGTCCCAAATCTCACAGGGCAACGTGGGAGGGGTGACAGCTTGGTGACACCAAGGCTCCTGGCCCCTGATTGTGGACAGAAATCTGCGTCTCTTCCTGTTGAGATCTGGATCCTCTCACAGCAAGTTTCTGCTACTCAGTTCACTCCAGAGGTCTGCACATCTTTTGTTAAATTGATTTTTACATGTTTTATGTTTTGTGATATTTTATTTATTTATTTACTTATTTGATTATTTATTTTTGTGGCCGCGCTGTGTGGCACGTGGGATCTTAGTTCCCTGACCAGGGATTGAACCCATGCCCCCTGCAGTGGAAGCACAGAGTCTTAACCACTGGACTACTGAGGAAGTCCCTGTTTTGTGATATTTTAAATGGAAGTGCTTCTAATGTTACTTTGCTGTTTGGTGCCGATCCACACTTTTGTATGTGGTTCTGTGCTCTTGCTAAGCTCCATATTGGTTCTGGTTGATTTGGGGCAGATTCTGCAAGATTTCCAGACAGTCCTGATGTCTGTGTAAACGGTTTTACTCTTTCCTTCCCAAACTTTCAGCCTTCTATTTCTTGTTCTTGCCTAATTAAACGGCCTAGGGGGGCTTCCCTGGCGGACCAGTGGTTAAGACTCCGTGCTTCCACGGCAGGGGATATGAGTTCGATCCCTGGTAGGGGAACTAAGATCCTACATGCCACGCAGCACAGCCAAAGAAACAAAACCACAAAAAATCAGGCTAGGCCTCCAGCACCGTGCTGAAGAGCAGTGGGCAGGGCGGGCATCCTCGTCTCATCCCTGATCTGAGGGGAAAAGCTTCCAGCCTTTCACCATCGACTGTGAGGTCCACTGTGGGGTTTTCACAGATGCCTTGGTCAGGTGGACGAAGTGTCTGCTATTCTGGCCCCAGTGGGAGGATACCTAGCAGGTGACCAGCAGGCCCTGGCCGCTGCCCTGAGGCCCAGGGGCCCGCTTGCCTCCTGTGCAGGATGCCCAGCATCAGTGCTGGTCTGCGGGGCAGCTGCACATCCCGAGTGGAGCCTGACAGCGATGGGCTCCATCTTATCTTGGTAATAAAGCCGCAGAACCCGCTATAAATCCAGGGACATTAAAGCATCGGCATCTGCGGAACGGAATCCCCATCTCCTGCAGCTGCTCTCTGGCCAGGCAAGCGGGCAGGAGCTGGACGAGGCTCCTGCCACTTGGGCGGGGTGCTTGGAGAGGCCGTGCGGTCATTGCCTCCAGCCCGCACACAAACCCTCCTGGACTAGCCTGGGGACCTCCAGTGTCCAGGGCCCTGTCCCAAGGCCCAGCCTGTGGAGGCGAGGTGTTTCACAGAGGCTTGGGGACCAGAGAGGGACCCCGAGGGGCTGAGCTGCCAGCACGGGTCCAAAGCTCAGTCCCAGACTCGCCCCCACCCCCCGCTACACCCCAGCATGAGTCCAGGTGTGCGGGCGTCCCTCCCCAAGGCCCAGGCGGTGGGCTGCTCTCAGCTCAGGGGAACTTCCACTTCACATGGAGAGGCCCCTGGAGCCCCCTCCCCTGGGAGCACTTGGCTCAAGTCCCCAGATGGACCCCTGTGCGTCCCAGTCCACCCCTGCTGCCCCCAAGTCCTCATCCCCTAAAAGCATCCCTGGGAGGCCTGATCCCGCCTAGCTCTGCAGACCCAGCCTGTGACCCTGAAACAGGCCCTGCTTCTGCACTAAAGTGGGTCTCCTCGGGGACTGGGGCTGCCCAATCCCCAGACTGCTCGGCCCCAACTGTCTCTCACCCCAGCAGCACCTCTATGCTCTTCCCCACCCTCATCACCCCTCTCATCACTGTTGGTGTGATGGGGAAAGGATTTGAGAGACTAATTCACACTAAAATGTCAGTGGTTGCTACAGCTCATGACACAGCCCCTCCCAGAAGGATGTGGTTTTTGAAAAGAAGAGCCCAAGTGGGGCAATGCTTAACCCAATACTGGAACTTCAGGGGAAAGGCTTTCCAATGCTCCACACACTCACTGTGAGTCCCTCCCTCCAGGAGAGGATGAGGCACCCGTGAGTCCTGCAGGCTGGTGGCCGGTGGGGGTTGGGTTGGATTAACTTAGCAGGGCATGCTGGTGGCCGGCAGAGGTGTGGACGAGATCAACGAGGCACATGTGTACCCCAGGCCATGGCGGCCAGCCAAGGAGGGCCCATGCCAGCTCAGTGACGTCCGCCTTATCACAGCCGCTGCCAGAGCACACTTGTTACAACGGCAAATGATGCTGTTTTCTTTTACCTTCACCTGCTCTGACAACAGTTAGAAGATGATTTACTAATAAACACGGGAAGGAAAAAAGCCTCGGTTCTCTCCTTGCTGTCTGAAGCCTGAGGGTGATTGAAAGGCCAGCTGGAGTCATCGCTCAGACCTACAAAAGGGCCCACAGGAGGGAGCCCCTGACGCCCGCAGCAGCCTTTCCATCCCTCCCCCTCCCCTGGGCTCACGGAGCTGCCAGCTGAGCACCTACTGCTGTGTGCTGGGGAGGAGGGCGGGGCTCTGACACCCACCTCCCGAAAGCCCGGGCGTGGAGGGGGCACAGTGTAGGATCTAACAGCGTTGAGGTCTGCACTCAGAGGCGCCCAGTGCTGGGGCAGTCACACCTGGAGCACAGTAGGTGCTCAAGAAACAGGCAGGCAAAAGAACCCAGGAAGGCTTGGCTGAGCAAGGGCGACACCCAGCAATTCAGGGAGGGGCCAGAAGACCCGGGCACCCAACGGTGGTGACAGGAGCAGGTGGACAAACACCGCCCTCTCTCGCCCCTCAGCGGATGACTCCGGGGTTCCATCTACCTGATCCGTGGGGGCCCAGCAGGACTGAGGCCCGGATGCCCATGGAAAGTCCAGCTGCCCAGGAGAAAACCCATCTCTCAGGCAGAACCTGTCATTTTATATGATTTATTCTCAGGCCCTTTAAACTCCGAGGCTGCCTCATCCACTCAGCACGGCCCTTCTGCTCCAGTGCTGCCCACCCCAGCCAGAGACCTGGAGCCGTCCTCACCCCACCCCCTGCACAGTCCTTCACCAAAGGTCCTGGGTACATGGAGAAGGAACACATGCTTGCTTGGACCTCAGTCTTGGGCTGACCTCACACCTTGACAGCCTCCTCCTCACCCTGAACCCTCAACCAGGCCAGCTTCTCTAGCACCTCTTCCTCATCCCTAGCCTCTGAGCCACCACTTCACGGCCTGACACACTAATTCATACTAAAGTGTCGATGACTGACCATCAATGCTAGCTTCGCTGGGGGGTGAGGACAGCTCCTTGGAGTGCCCATTTCCACTGGGAATATGACATTGCAGCTGGCAACAGACCCTGGTGGGTGAGACACTCAGAATGACTGGGCAGGCTGGGAACAGGTTCTGGGTAGGGGTCTTTCCTGGTTACCCTCCGAGGCTGGCACAGCTATTGGCAGGTAGTGAGGGGCAGCTCATATCTGGAGGGGGTGAAGGAGGCAAGCCCAAGGGCTGGTGCTGTGAGAGTGCCCCTCGCCCTCGTGGACAGGCCCCTCCTCTCTGGGTGCCAATCTCTCTGACTAGTTGGGAGGCAGGTGCCTTCGAGGCTGCTGGAGGCTGGTAACTCTCAGGGACCTTATCTCCCGGCCATCCTGTGCCCCAGCCCTACAGTGGCTCCCACGGGGTTGCTGCTCCCCCAGCCACACCCCCCAAGAAGGCTGGCACCGCCTGGCACTCTCTGAGACTCGACAAGCTGGGGCTGCCCTCTCACCCTTCATGCTGTACCCTGAGCATGCTGGTGACAAGATGGCTTTTGGGGACCACAGTGGGGCCTGGCATGGGTCTGCTAGTGTGGCCGTGGCCTCAGAGACTGCAGGGTTGGTCCAGGAGCCAGGAACACTGAGCCATTGGTCCCACCCTTCCCCAGCTTCCGGCCGCGCCTGGAACCTGGCCTGGGAAACGCCTCTCGGAGAACTGGCTGTGAGGGTCACCCCTCCAGTGATGGGGAGACAGGACCCACCCCAGCAGGGGCTGGAGGCCTGGGGGCTCAGAGCCTTGAAGGACTCAGGGGAAAGGCTGTGTCTCTTCATGCTTCAACACCGTGCAATAGGGAACTGGAGGCAGGGAAGAAGGACCAGTGCTGCAGTGGGCAGCCCCCAAACTCACCAGCCAGGACTCCATGTTGCAGGGGGTCGGTCCTGGGGCCCAGAGGCTCAGTCAGGCCTGGCCCTGCTGCTGCTTGTGAGGGAGATCCCAAATTCCCCAGGCTGGGTCTTTACGGGCTGGGTACCTTCCTGGGTCCTTCAGGAGAAACCCTGTCCCCGTCGGGGTCCTGGTATATCCTGGGGCTGCACCAAGCCCCTCGGAAGGCCACCCCAGGCCCTGCCCCCATGCAGGTCGTGTCCTCCCTCTGCCTCCCAGCATTACCTACCCTTCACCTGCGGCCCTGCAGCCTCCCCCTCCGTTCCCGCCTGGCCCACCCACCTGCACAAATGCACTTCTGGGCAGACAGACCCTAACCCCGCACAGTCTGAGTGGCCCCATTTCTTTGGGGTACAACAAGACTAATTTGGGGGTTGCAGGCCACCTCCAGGGACCCAGGCGAGCTGGATGGCCACCAGATTGCATCTGCTTAGGAGCCCCCCCGGGAATTCTGGGGACCCGCCACCCCAAGCACAGGCTCTGGAGTTGGGCATCTCCTCCCCCTCCATGGTCACAGGTGCTCATCCAGTGTTGGACATTCCCCCTTCCTGTTGAGCTGGGGAGGGGAGAGGGGCCAATGCTACCATGGACAGATGGGGACACAGAGAGGAGGATGCTGCCCGCTGGGCCCAGAGGGCCACTCTGGACCTTCTCTGTCCTCTCGCCCTGAGGTCTGTGGCCACCCTGCCTCCAGGTGTCCTCCCCGAGCCTCCAGGATGTGGCCAAGAGACCCTGCATGGCTGGGCCTCCATCTCCACCCACAGTCTCTAAGGCCCCACGGCTAGGCCCATGACGGCAGGGTCCCCAGATCAGCGGCAAAGTGGGGATGCCTGTAGACATGACCGGGAATTAGCCGGGAGTTGGCGCTGGTCTGGCCAGGCCTATGGCCCATAGTCTGGAAGCCAGAAGGTTCCAAAGTCTCCACTTAGGGTTGAATCCTTCTGGGTGCCAGCCCACCCACTTTTGCTTCAAGGACTCAGATTTTCAGAATGAGATGGTGGGGAATTCAAGGTGCCCCTGGGGCCCACGGAGACAGTTCCCGGCCCTGGTGGGTCAGGCCGCTCCTGGGAGGTGGTGGACTGGCCGGTGGTGCCTCCTGCCTCCACTTCTGGGCAGGAATGGACCCCACGGGCCTTTTTCACACCTTCTGCTCATGTTTTCTCAGCTCCATGAGCCCTGACTGCCCGTCTGAGGGGCTGGCCCAGGCCAGCTTAGCCTAGGCGGCCACGCTGTGTGCCTCCGTATATCCCAGGCCATCTCCTCAAAGCCCTGGGGTCCCAACGTGTGCAGCCAGACCGAGGCTTGTCAGGAGTTAGCGCTCCACCACCAGACAATCTGAAACTCCTTCCGGGGGAGGCAGGGGTCCCCCGCCCAGGGAGGGACGCCGGGCGTGCTGGGTGGTCGAGGCACAGATGGCCATGGCTCCTGGTGGGCTGGCAGCCCGTTGTCACAGCAGCGTCTTGCGTTGGGAGTGTCTCCCCTGCTCAGAAAACGTGAATTTCCTGCAATGTCCAGCGGCAGGCACTGGAGAAGGTAGTATTAAGTGGAATCAAAGGAACATTAAACAAAGCAGGAACGATTTACAATAAATTACGTTAATGCTGTTGGAGCCTCCGCCTCTGCCAGGCCCTGGTGGTGGCCCGGGTGCAGGCGCCACATCTGCTACTGCAGTTCCCTGACGCTGCAGCTGGGGAGGCTGCCCCACCGTCCTCACACCTGGAGGGGCGTCCCTTGGGAGGGGCTGCTTGAATACGGGCAGTTGACAACTTAACCCATTTAGCCAAAAAGATCAACGATGTACCGGTACCCAGTGTGAAGAGGGGGCAGGAATCAGAGGACCTCCCTCCTAGCTGGGAATTAGCCGGGAGTTGGCGCTGGTCCTCTGCTAAAGTCCCAAACCTCAGAAGGGACCCCGTGAGTGAATCTGCCTGCAGGCAGTGGGCAGGTAGAGCTGGGGGGGCTGTGGAGAAAACAGGGTTTGGGGGGGAGAAGATGGGCTGACATCTGCATCCAGCCTCCCGCTTTCCCATGGCCCCTTCAAGGTCCTCTGGAAGCACCCAGGCTGGCTCAACGCCCCCCATTTCTTCCCCCCAGGTCAGCCCTCGTCTCTCCCCCCTCAGGAGCAGTCTTGTCGGGGGGCACTCAGCAGCTCAGGCTGGAGGGGCTGTACCCACTCCACCGCACCCTGAGGGGGCTGCACCCCCAGATTCAAGTCTGAGACACCCCCCTAGGAGGAGTTCCTGGAGGCTGCCCTGACTTACTGGGGCGGAGGCTGAATTCCCATGTGCGCACCCCCTCCCTGGCCAGCTGTGAGGCCTCGCCCTGGCCCCATGATGTTGCAAGGTGGCCCTCCAGAGTCCTCGATGCCTGAGGACGCTGAGGAACAGGCGGGCACCCCAAAGGGTGCCAGCTCTGGTCCCCTCAGGCCCATCTCCATCCCGGGGCAGCCCCACGAGGACTGCCCATCTCCCCCCCTACCCCCGTCTCAGGGTCAATAAAAACGGCCATGGCCACGGTCACAGGTGTTCATCCAGTGCTGCACCTTCCCTGTCCCACTCCCAGCTCGTTGGGATGTTGTCCCCACGCCACACAGTTACCAGATTGGGTGGGGTTCTCAGGATATTCCGAGTGGGGCGGCCACCACCTCAGTCAACTTTGGGAACATTTTCATCACCCCAAAAGGACACTCCACTACATTCCCCTCCCTCCACCCCATGGCAATCTATGGATTTCCCAGGTCTGGACATTCCACGTCTGTGGAATCCCCCACCGCGTGACCTTGCGTCTGGCTGCTGGCACTCGGTATCATGGTTTCAAGACTCGTCTGTGTCTGTGCTTCACTCCTCTTCGTCGCTGAGTTGGATTCCACTACATGCACCGACCACGTGCAGTTCATCCGAGGGTCTGTCAACGTTGGGTAGCTTCACCTTTTGGCTGCAGTGAATCCTGCTGCTGTGAACTCTCATATGAAGTGTCCGGATGTAGTTCTTCACTTCTCTTGGTCACATACCTGGGAGTGGAATTGCTGGTGGCTTGGTAACTCTGTGTTTAGCCGTTGACAGGAACTACCAGTTCAATAACACTTTTCACCTGATGCAGGTCTTTTTTCCCAGAGGAGGCAACTTAAGGCTCAGAGAAGTCAAGACACTTGCCCAAGGCCACACAGCCAGTTGGTGGCAGAGCTGGGATTCGAACCCAGGTCCTGTGGTTACAGAGCCCGAGAAAGGCCCTGAGCCTCACTGTAATAAGGTGGAATGATTCTGCACTCAGTACTGTTAAGGCTTAGGCATTTCATATTGAAACTTTCAAAAATTGTTGCTGTGGGACTTCCCTGGTGGCGCAGTGGTTAAGAATCTGCCTGCCAATGCAGGGTACACGGGTTCAATCCCTGGTCCAGGAAGATCCCACGTGCTGCAGAGCAACAAAGCCCGTGTGCCGTAACTACTGAGCCTGCGCTCTAGAGCCCGCGAGCCACAACTACTGAGCCCACGTGCCTCAACTACTGAAGCCTGCGCGCCAAAACGAAGAGTAGCCCCCACTCGCCACAACCAGAGAAAGCCCGTGCACAGCAACGAAGACACAACGCAGCCATAAATAAATAAATAATTTTTTTAAAAAGTTGTTTAAAAAAAAAATTGTTGCTGAGTTAAAATTTCAGGTAATATCTGAGGTCCTTGGAGAACGGGCAGCCCCCTTTGTGAGCTGGGGGCTGGGTGCCTACCGCCCCACAGTCTCCAGGCCCCTGCCCACCATGGGGGGGGTCACCCCACCCAGCACAACTTGGGTAGGGGGGCTGTAGTTCAAGGCAAGCACAAGCCCCTGCCGCTGTCCAGTCAGCACACATTCATTTAGCACCTACTGTATGTCAGGCACTGAGCAAAGGAGACTCACTGCTCCCACCCTCGAGGGTCTTGTGTCCAAAGCCATGGAGTCGTGCAGCTGGAGAATGAAGGTTTAGAAGCTTCCATGCTCCAGGGTGACCTACCACGCTTTCTCCTGCTTTTGAAGTCTGGGAGCTCAAAGGCCACACCCCACAGTCCCCCTTCCCTCCCACACTGACGCTAGGGAACCTGAGCTGGCTGGCCGGGGGTGGGGACCAAGCCCTCTGAGCCTCTATGGGCAGAGGCAGGCGAGCGAGGGCCAGCCTGCAGGGTGCTGGCCACGCAGGCATACACACTCGGGGTGCCCCCACCCCAGTTTAACAATCCCTCCCCGGGCACCTGCTATTTCACCCCAGAGCCCTGCAGCGGGCACCTGGCTCAGGTGGGACCCAGCCCCCTCCCTCCCTCCCTCCCTCCTAGCCCTTCATAGACCTGCCATCCCAAGTAGATGCACTAGATAAGATATAAAGCACCCAGTTAAATTTGAATTTCAGATATAAACAAATGTTTTAAGTATAAATATATCCCAACTATTGCATGGGATATACCTATACTAAATGTTATTCATGTTTGTCTGAAATTCAAAGTTAACTGGGCAAACTGTATTTTTATCTGCTAAATCGGAGACGTCTGTGAGTAGCGTGGACTGTGCCCATTCTGCAGCCAGAGACCAGAGGGAGGCCTGAGGGCTGGGACACCTTCTCCTTCTTGTCCCTGGTCCAGTACTGCCCTGTGGGGACCCAGGAGGCAGAGGAGCCAGGGCCAGGGGGGGGGGGGGGTGGGGGCAGTGGAGTGGCTTGTCTGGGAGACGGGCAGGGGCAGAACGGGCTGATTCTGCAGGAACAGCTTGAGAAATGGACAGGACACTGAAGTGCAAAGGAAACCACTGTGCATTACAACAAATGGCATCATCTGGACACCCGTGTCAATCGGTGCTGTGAGTTTCAAGTAAGAATTTAGAAAAGCCTCACCTTTAGTGCCTGCTTCATCCTGGGGGCAGGGGTACCATGTCCAGCATGTCACCGCTTGAGCTAGGGCGACAGCCGAGGATGCTCGGGCCCAGGCAAGCATGGATCTGGAGTAAGGCGCTTGTCACTGGAGGCGTCTCAGCTGGGCAGGGGTCCAGGCTTGTGCTGGCCCTGCCGCCTGCCCTGAAGGCCACTCCCTGCAGAGCCTGGCCTCCAGCCCCACACAGGCCGAGGGAAGCACCTCTGGGCCTGGTTTCCAGGCAGCGGGGAGCTGGGCCCTGCTCCTTGGTGACGGTGGCAGGTCCAAGAGGTGTAAGGTGGGCTCAGAAGGGCTGGGGTGGGGGAGTGACTGAGGTGGATCGGCCACCTGCAGAAGCCCCAGGCCCCCGCCTTTGAGGTATGAACCCCCGGCAGTGGCTGGGAGGGATCCAGGCTCAGCCTTCACTCCTCTGGACATGCTCAACTGCTGGGTAACCAGCACCTCACCTCTGTCAGCCTTCACTCAGGTCACCGCTCCTGCCACTCAGGCACCCACTCAGTGTTTCCTGGCCACCCCCCAACCTCCGGGACAGGCACTTGCCAGGCATCGCAGGCACATTAAACATGACACCGTGGCCGCCCTCGGGAGCCCCAGTCTGGCCTGAACACCGCGAGGTGAGTGCTGTGGGGGAGGTATGTGGGGTCGGAGAGGCCCTGGAGCAGGCACCGCTGGCAGGAGGGCGCTGGCTAAGCATGGGCCAGGCAGGAGCATCCCAGCAGTGGGCACTGCAGGGCCGGGGCTGGGGCCTGGAGGGGACTTTGGCTGGTGGGTCTGTGGTCCAAAGGCACAGTGGGGCAGGACAGGCTGGAAGTGGGACAGAAGTGGGTCATGCCAACTTGAGGAGGCTTGACCCAGTGGGGTCTTCTGGATGGAAAGGGGTGTATGGAGGGGAGGGGGACAGTTGGAGAGGGAAAGAGGAGGCCACCTGAAAGGCAGGAGAAGGGACCGATGTGATATGAGGGGTCTTGTGGGCTCCAGCCAGCCTGAGGGGGAATGGGGTGCCTGGACACAGAGCAGAGTGGCTGGGTGGGGGTGGTGAGCTTGGGCAGGCACCCACAGGTCCTGATGGAGGTGATCATGCTGCCCACTGCCCCACGGCCCAGCCTGCCAAGGTGGAGGGCCCCCAAGGTAGCCTGAAACCCCCCCCATTACAGCCATGTGCCCCCAGGGTACGAGTCCACTCCTGGGGAGGTGTCTAGTTTCTACTTGCTGCTGACTGAACCAATGGGCCATTTGCCCTCCGCCCCCATCTTTGTCAAGAAAAAGCTTTGCCCTTAAAAAAAAAAAAAAAAGAGGAAATAGCAAAAAGCAGAACCAAATTTTCCAAGGCCAGGAGGATTAAAAACAATCTGAACGCTCTGTTCAGTTTAATTAAATACTTTTAATGCCAATTTCCAAATTGTCCTGTGCTTCATCTCTCCAACATTCCTTTCTAGCGATGTGAATGTATTACTGCTTCATTGTTTCTAATGCTATTCTCCTGTCTCATACCAATCCATGATCTGTTCCTCATTTCCCGTCTGCAGGGTGAGCTGTCCCCTGCGCGGTGCAGTCTCCCTCTGGCTGAACAACTCAGGCCTGAGACGCATCGCCCTCAGCCTCATGGCTGAGCCTGCCACGCGGGCTGGGTGCCATCGGATGCCACACACACAGAGTCAGTGAGTATCAGTCCACAGAACTCAACGCCTTCAAGAACAAAGTTCTCAGTTGTGCTGGTTGGAGCCGGAGGTGGTGGGAGGTGGTCTCCTTCCAGGACCTTCAGGTGGATAATGCCCTTCCAGTGTCTGTGCAGCCTCACCGGTCTATAAATGGGCCATGGGACACCTGAAGGCTACAGGCTTTGTCAGCTTAGAGATGCTGTCTTTAAAAAATAACACCTATTTAAAAAAATCCATGCCCTGTCCCTTCCGCAGATGTCCAAAGGACAGAGTGCACAGAGCAGGGTGACAGTCTGTCACATTTAGAATTCCCTGCACCATGGGGCCCCGTGGGAACCCCTGCCCTGCCCTGCCCACCCTCACCACCCCACTTCATGGCGGGGTCCCTGCAGGGCACCTCAGGCTATCTCTGGTTCTTCCTGCTCCTCAGCTCTCTCTTGCCTGCCACAGGGCCTTTGCACAGTCTGCTCTTGCTGCTGGGAAGAACGCCCTGCTTCTCTTCCAGCTGCTTTCTTGTCCTCAAATAGATCCTCTGCCCCCTATCTCAGCTCTGAATGGCACTTAACACAGCTTTTAACTATTTTCTTCCTCTAGCCACAAATTTGTTTGTGGCTGCCTCCCAGCTGGAATGAAGCTCCAAGGGACAAGGACAGGGCCTGTACTGGCCACCGCCACTGCCTCCCCAGTTCCACGCAGGGCCTGGCACACTGTCGACCTCCCACTAATTTTTGTCCAGCAAATCACTAACAGTTCCCCAGCTAGAACCAATCTTGAGCAACGTTTAATGAGATGGGCATTGTGAAAAGGATCAGGAGGTCCAGGTGACCCCTGCCCAGGATCCTGCTGAGGATTTCATGTCTACCCCACCCTTGCAAGCTTCCCTGCAGGGCTCCATCCTAGGCCCAGGGCTCTCCCAGTCCCTCTCTTAGGTGGCTGGATCACTAATTGCTCTTTGAGGGCCTTAATTACTGGTCATGGCCCTCCATCTCTAAGTAGTAGCATTAAGATAGAGTAAATGTTTTCCTTTTCTTGAGAAGTTCACATATACAAGAGGAGGTGCTGCTGAGCAGTGATGGGCAAGCGCAGGACACCGCCTGGGTCTTGCATGGGAGCTGCCATGGTCCTGCCTTCCTGTCTTCCTCACCCCAGGGCCCAGCGTTGGAGGAGGGCACAGGGCCTCCTGGGGCCTTCCCTTCTCCCCGAACAGCACGTCCATCCCATTCTGGATGCGCTCTTTGCAGAGCCACCGCGCAGGTGGTGAAGGCCGGGTTGGCAGTGACTTTGCCAGAGCCTGTCCAGGTCTGGGGGTCCTCACGTGGGCCCTCCCACCCACCCATCCACCCGAGCAATGGGTGAGGCCTGAGGCCCCAGGAGGGCCGGCCTGTGTGGACCAGCCGCCCCGCTCTTTATCCAGCGCTGAGAGTAGGCTTGAAAGGAGTGAGGTCACACCCGGAGCCAGCAGACTTGTGGTCGTGGGGAAGTGGAAAGCCCTGCAGATCCTCCGGGGCCAAGTGGCCGGGAGGGACCCCAGAGCACAGGAGGAGGTGCTCTATCCCTCGTCTCAGTGTGAGAGTGCGGGGCTACGGGAGGGTCTGGCCCCTTCCCCAGGGTCCCACAGGTCTCGGTCGGTCCAGGAGGGGGCTAGGCGAGGGACAAGTTCAAAGAAGCTGCCGTAGGTGCGCTTGTGTGCGCGCGCGCGTGTGTTGGGGGGATGCGGATGCACGAGAACCCAGAATCCCACCCACGGATACAGCAGCACATCACACGCGCGGTCACACCCAGGACACCCATGCGGAGGGGGAGGGGCACGCCGCCCGCGGTCAAGGCCTCAGCGCGCCGCCCAAGCCCGCCAGCCTCGCCCCCTCGCCGACCCCCGCCCGCGGCGCGGAGGGGCAGGGGGGGTGAGCCCTGCTGCGGGGAGGGGGAGGGCCGGCCTCCGCGGCTCCGGCCGCCCCCGCAGTTGGGGGCGGGGAAGACGCCGGCGCCACTCCCCCGCCCCCGCCAAGCTTCTCCGCCAGCGCCCCCTGGCGCCCCGTTGGCTAGGAGTGGGAGGGTGGGGGCGCGGTGGGGGGCTCGGGCGGGCCCAGCTCCGCCCTCCCGGGTGGGGGGCGGGGCGCTCTCCGCGACGGGGGAGGGGCGGCTCGCGCGCGCGCCTCTGGGCGGAGCGGCCCCTCCCCGAGCCCCCCGCCCAACCCCGCCCCCCGCGCCGGCCCGGCCACGCCCCGCCCCCGCCCAACCCCCAGCTCACTCTGAAGTTTCCTGCGCCGAGTGCGGACAGGTTCCGGGCTCGTTCACCGCCCCGCCGCCCGGTTCGCGCCCCCCGCGCCCCGCGCCCGTCCGCCCCGCGGACCCCTCTGCGCCGGGTCGCCTCCGCCGTCGCTGCCGGGTCAGCCGGAGCGGGAGCAGGAGCGGGATCCGGCGGGCCGGGGGCGCGGGCCGGGGGCGCGGGCCGGGGGCTGCGGCACTCCAGCCGGGGCCGAGTGCCGTGCCGGTCCGCGGTGACCGCGCCGCCCGGGCGATGCCCGCGGGGACGCCGCCGGCCGCCGGAGCGAGGTGAGACGCGGCGAGGACGCGCGCCCCACTGCGCGCCGGGACCCTCTTCAACTTGAGGCAGCCGGCGAGGGAGCCCCTGGGGCGCCTGCCCCCGCCCCGGCGGTGGGGGAGGGGCCGCCCAGCCCTCGCCGGAGGGAGGGGGCGGGCGAGGGCGGGGGGCGCATTTGTCTCTAATGAGAAAAGACAAAGACATCCCGGCGGCCGTGGCTGTTTCCTCGAACCCGCTCCACCCGAGGCGGGCGAGGGTGTTGTTCTCGGGACCCGGTTACCGGCTGTCCCCCGCAGGTGCTACCCGCCGCTACCATGACAGAGAGCGTGCAGGCGGCCGACGAGGTCCGAGTGCCCCTGGGCGCGCCAGCCCCGGGCCCTGCGGCGGGGGCGTCCCCGGCGAGCCCTGGGGCCCCGGGGCCAGAGGCGGAGCGGGGGTCGAGGCCCGGTGCGTCGCCCCCCCAGAGCCCGGCGGCCGAGCGCGGCGCGGAGCTGGGCGCTGACGAGGAGCAGCCCGTCCCGTACCCGGCACTGGCGGCCACCGTCTTTTTCTGCCTCGGGCAGACCACGCGGCCGCGCAGCTGGTGTCTCCGGCTGGTCTGTAACCCATATCCTTCCCGGGCCGTCGGGGGTGCGGGGATCCGGGGCATGGGGGTCTGGGGCGCGGGACCTCCTCCGCGTGTGCCTCCCACGCTCGGGCTCTCTGGCCTCAGCGCGGGCTGGGTGCGTTGGGGATGCAGGGCAGGGGCGCGAGAGCAGCGCTCCTCCGAGAGAGGCGGCCCCGGGCCGCGCTTTGCGGGGCGGCAGGGGTGACTCTCTTGATACGAATGGGGTGTTCCCTCTTCACAGCCAGCTCGGGACGGAGAGGGTGGAAGAGAAGAGGCGAGGCCACCGCGGGCTTGGAGTGGAGAGGGATCGGCAGGGAGGGGTGGGCGGAACTCCGTGCGCCCCCATGGGTGCTCGTCAGGAAGGGAATTCTCTCGTCTGGGTTTACACAACGTCTAGCCTGAGGCAGGATCCTAGCGTGGAGGAGGAGGCCGGCGGGACCTCAATAAGAGAGCAAAGTTTTCATCCTGTTCCTTGCGCTTCGAAGAGCCTAGGAGACCCTAGGGGGCCGGGAAGCGGTGCGCTCTCGCTGGTCCTTTTCCGTGGAGAGAGGCAGTGACGTTAGTTGTGAACTCGCCTTTTCAGGCTGAACTCGGTGTTGGGGTTGATTTAAGTCATGCGCAGCTGGGGGGTGGGGGGCAGGGAGGCAGTTGGCACCACACTCGGCCACACTGGTGTCGCTTCTCTCCGTGCTTCCCTAGCCGGAAGGGGCTCCCCCTTTTTGCTCTTGGTGAGATGGACACAGACTTTCAGAGAAGGTTCCAGATCAGAGGTGGGTCGAGTAGGGGGCATTTCTGGGACGCAGGTAGCAGTCTGGTGGCCCCCAGCAGGTGGCCTTTGGGGACTGTCAGCAGGCCCTGTGTCCCAGCTGGTTCTCCCACTGGCCTGTGGAGCTCGTTGCCAGGTGGCTGGGCTGTGGGCGCCAGGCATTCCCTCCCCCTGGCCTGGAGGGATTGGATGACAGCACGGTGGGGGTGCTGAGGAGAGGAGGCTGACAGGGGCAAGACCTTGCACGTGAACTTCCCTTGTCTGGTGTGGAGGAGACAGGCAGAATGAGCGATGCGTGTATATATTTTTCCTATCGTGTGTGTCTAACTGTACAAACATCACACACGAAGAGGAATTTGTATCAGGAAAGTAATAAACCGTGTCTTTCTTTCTTTTCTGAAATTCAAACGTGGGCTGAGTCAGGTTAGCCCCCTGGTTGTGAAGGGAGTCGTTGTGGCCTGGGTAGAGGGTGATGGCCCCGGGGCCGCCACAGTGTGGCAGCAGGCTCCACTGCCTGCCTTTGTCCCGCAGCCCCTCGGTGGGCTTGGCAGCCCCCCCTCCCCCGGAGCAGCTGAGTTTGCAGGGTGGCTGTAGGCTAGTCTTCCCTCTAGAACCCTGGCCATTTCCAGGCCACCTCATTTTGGCAGGAAGGTGGCCTGGCTGGGTGAGGTGGTAGGGGATGGGGTGGGTGACCTAAGGCCCTGGGACCTGAGGCTGCCCTCTCTGCGTGTCTGTCTTTTCCAAGCATACGCAGAGACCAGATAGGGAGGGATCCCAGTGGGCCTGCACTTTCTCTTTCCTGACAGCCCCTGGTCTGGCTGCTCTGTCCCCTCTCGGCCCAGGGAGTCTTCCAGCCTGACCCTGTGTTCTGGATGTTCCTGGCGGGCTATGTCCTTCAGGACATCTAACAAGGTTGTTTGTGTTACTTAGTGCAGGGGTGGTGGGGGGATGCCACATGCATGTGGGGTGAGGCCCAGGAAGGGGGGATGGGACTGGCTGGGCCAGTGTCCCTGTCCCTGGGCTTCTCATGACTCCAGGAGCAGGAGGGTGCTTAGAGCAGGAGGAGAGCTCTCAGCCAGGGAAGAGCACCCCTTCTGACTGGCAGGGGTGTGGAGGAGCTCAGGTCCCAGGATCATTTTACCCTGGACTGGCCGTGGAAATGCTGCATCTGTTGAGTGGGGTGGGCTTGTCAGGCCCCCAGCGTGTGGGGACGGCTGCTGACCCACAGCAGATGCCAGGCCCTGGTGCTGGGGTGCCTCGGCCGCAGGGAGAGCCTAAAATAAGCCAGCCCGCCTGGACAGGTGGGGACTGGCCCCCTCGGGGAAGCCCGTGGGCCTCAGCAAGGCTTTCCAGAGCGCTTCAGATTCTTGGGAGTCGGGAGTGGTGGCCTTGAGAGAGGCAGGAGCTTAGAGGGCGGCCTGTGGTTTTCTAGGGACTGCCTGTTGTCTGTCCTGGGGCCGAGGGTGTGCGCCTTGGCCTTGGTCTCCTGCCCTGCAGGTGGATGTCGTGTTGGCGGCGCCCACCATCCTTTCCTGGAGGCTTTACTGCTGTGGAGGGTAAACTCAGAGAGGGAAATGGGATAATTGGGTTTGCTCTGGGAACCCACACTCCGTAAAGCAACTCCTCGCTCCCTGGACCCTGGCAGAGTCCCAGCTGGTCCGCTGAGCCCAGCCCTGAACAGGGATGAGATAGGCAGTTGGAACACAGGAAGAGGCCTTACTTAAGTCTCGGACTTTCCGGAACCCCCGTGTGGACGGCCCCACACACAAATGAACACATGTGTTCTGTCGTTGCCTTAAGGGATATCCGATCCACTGTAGAGGAGCTTCCAAGGACAGCACCTATCAATAATGATTTAGTTTGCTTTTTGAAAACATAATTGTGTTAGAACTTTTGGGGCGAGTGCTGTTTCTCCTACACAGGTTTATTTATAGAGGAAGGTGGGTGGGATCTATGTGTTGTAGCCCGAGAGGCTGGGTTGTGTTCTGCCCGGGCTCCCCTGGGGTTCCTGACTTGGCGCTGCCTGTGATGCAGCTGCCATGTCCCAGCACTCAGGCCAGGAGGGGCCTCCCAGGGGTGCCGGCTGGGAAGGGGGCCCTGCCGCGGTTGCCACGTGAGCCACAGGGGCTGGCTGTGGCCCCGTTGGGATGCGTAGGGACTAGGAGGTGGCCAAGGAGGCACTTTGGGGCTTGGGGATGGTGGACACCTCCAGGAGGTGTGTCCCAGGGAATGGGCACCGAATGCCCTGAGCATAGGGTTCAGAGAAGACAAAGGACATGACAAGGTCACACGGCTGCTGGAGGACAGAGCTGGGTGAGCCTGGCCCGACGCTGGAGTTTGAGTATCTGGCTGGGCCCTACCCGGCAGGGAGGTGAGACTGATGCATCCAGGTCCTTGAAGGCATTTTGTAAAAATCAATGCCCCAAACTGTCATGCCGCTCGCTCTGTGGTTGCTGCCTGCACCTGGGCTCCTGGCGGGCATGGGTGCCTCAGCGAGGACACACAGGGCATTGATGTGGAAAAGGGTGGGCCACCATCTGCCCTCACCTGCCCCCCACAGCCTCCTCTGGCTCCACAGACTGGACATGAGCAGACGGTCTTGTGTCCTTCTCAGCCTCCTGACCCTGTGGCCATGACCCCTGAGCACTGTGTGGGCACAGGCCCGGGGGCACTCCCTCCTCTGAGCCCACACCCCCCCCCCCCAGTACCTGTTCCTGGACCCCTCACCTTGACGCTAGTGTGTGTTTGTTTCTCTGGACCTGGAGTGCCCGGGCCGCGGTCCCCAGACTGGGAGCCTCGCGGCCCTAGGCCGGCCGGGCTCACGTGTCTGAAGGGGCTCTGGGCTCCCCAGGGCTCTGGGATGGATGAGGCCGCCCCAACTTCCTCTGACTGGAAAGGAAAGGGGTTGCAGTACGTGTGTCTGTGTGTCCATGTGTCTCTGGATCTGCCCCCGCCCCACGCTCCGAGGGCCTATGTTGTGCTCTGGGGTGGGGAGGGGAGTGGAAGTAGAGACACCCCCAGCAGTGGAGATAGGAGTCCATAGTAGGGGAGCTTCCTGGGGAGGGACATTTTCCTGACAACTGGGGAGGGCAACAGTGGAGTGGCAGATCTCTGAGCACCTGCAGGAGGTGGGGTGGGGGGAGCCCCATCCCTGGGGTGGCTGCTTCTGTGGTCCCTGGACATGGGCCTGAGCTCCCATTGGACCCTGAGTTTGGAGCAGGGCTGTGATGTGTCATCCTCTTGGCTTATGTGTTCAGGAGGGCTTCCTGGAGGAGGTGAGGCTGGGTTGGGCTGTTTGGGTGGATATGAGAAGTAACAGGAAGGCCTTGGGGCAGGAGGGTGTAGAAGGGGGAATTCGTGTGAGCTGGGAATTGTCTGCCCGGGAGGGCCCTGGCTGTGTCCATGTCACGTTCAGTGTCATTAGACTGCCCAGGAAGCGTCCTGGCTGAGCCCCCTGCACCTCCTCCCCAGCGGCCTGGACTTCTAGCCATTCCCCACCAGGAACCCACAGAGCCCTGATCTGGGCAGACAGTTGGTGTCCCTCCAGCTTACTGGTGGCCTGATTAGTAGGCAGAGGCCAGTAAGTGCTGATTAAGTGCCCTGTGTGTGTGGCATGGTGAGGCCGAGTGTGGCCCCCACCCCCACATCTGCTGCCCAGCTGGACCCTGGGAATGTTGTGGGGGTGGGGAGAGCGGAGCAGAGCGGGGTGGGGGCTCCTGCAAACACTCACTGTGGGGTGGCCTCGCTATACAAGCCTCTCCTGTCCTGAGATCTGTGCTGGGCCCACCAGGTTCTCCCAGCAGGCCCACGCTGGGACTCGGCCAGCTTCCACCGTGTGCCCGGCAAGGCTATCCTGATTGTGGTGGGGGTACTTGGGTGGGTGGGTGGGGTGGGCCACATGGAGGCTGTTGGGGGCTGGGAGTCAGGGAGACTCTGCTTGATGGACACAGGGATCTGTGGAGGGAGGAGAGCTGGAGGCGGGTGGACGTGGAGCAGGGGTGTCCCAGGCAGAGGAATGGCACATGCAAAGGCCCTGAGGTGGCTAGAATGTGTCCCTGCAGCTGGAGCAGGTGGGGGGGGGGTGTGAGGGGAGGGGGGGGGAGGGGGGGGGGGGGGGGTGGGGAGGGAGACCAGGAAAGGCCTGTGAGCATGGTGGGCAGGTGATGGGCTGGCCTGGAGGCTCAGGGAGTGGGTCTGCCTCCACCTGGGGTTGGGGCTCGTGAGGGAGGGGCTGTGTTGGGACCAGGTTTGGGGAGAAGTCAGGAGAGGGCAGGTGGAGGGCACCTCAGGGGCAGAGGCCTGAGGTGAGGACATGGCCAGTGCCACCCCTTCAAAGGAAGCTCGTGGATGCAGTGGGTGTCACATTCTGACCACCCAAACTCTGTCCTGACTGCGGGAGGCTGCGGGCACCCTCCCTGGCACAGTGGAGCGCTCAGAGGTGGTCTGGGTGCTCCCCGCGCCTTCCAGCGGCAGACAGGCAGAGGCAGCTGCTCCCTCCTGGTTCCAGGGTCAGGATGTGAAGGAATGTGGGGGATGGGCCAGCCTTTCAAACATTGGAGGGATGAGTCCAAGCAGCCTGTCTCTGGCTGCAGAGTCTAGACATTGGCCCCAGCAGTCAATGTCGGGCGGGAAACACGTTACCTTCTTTTATATGAGTGTTGCACATGCGTCCCCGCCTCCGCCCGCACAGAGACCGCCTGGGAAGGGGTGGCAGCTGTTGCGGCTGAGTTAGGAATATTTTCTTTTCTCTCCTTCTTGCAAGTGGGTATTTAACTCAGTGACACAAAAGACCAGTTGCTTTCTCCTCCCCTCAACGGTTAGCTTTGACAGAACTGGGAACACCTCTGAGTCACGTGGGCCTCAGGCGCCCATCCTGGCAGCCGCAGGAGTGATTTAGGGCCCGGCTCCCCGGGGGGGACATGGGGGAGCGCCTGGGGAGGACCGGTCTTGGAGAGAAGCAGCCCAGCCCTTGCAAGTTGGCAGCGAGTTCGGGCACCGTCCCCAGAGCCAGAGCTTTGCGCCCGCCGTGGAGGACAGATGGGGCTGCTTGGCTGCGTCGTCTTCACATAGTGAGTAGCGGCTCGTTGTCATTTTGTTAAGGAGGGCCCCACCCAACACCCAACACACACACACACACACACACACACACACACACACTCTCTCTCTCTCTCTCTCTCTCTCTCTCTCTCTCTCTCTCTCTCTC
>NW_020837962.1:12636155-12646733 GCF_003676395.1 Aethalodelphis obliquidens | reverse complement strand
CTCTCTCTCTCTCTCTCTCTCTCTCTCTCTCTCTCTCTCTCTCTCTCTCTCTCTCTCTCCTCCTCCAGGGGAGGCAAGGCTGTGCTACTCCGTTTGGCCCAGCAGACATGTGGGAGGACCCCAGTGTCCCCAGCTTCTGGGATGCTTTCGCCTCTGCTGCTGGGAGGAGCAGGGTGTCGGCAGTGCTGGCAGAGCCCTGAGCTCTGATTAGTGTGGACAGTTGATGGATGTGCTCAATTAGAGCATGCGGTGGGGACGTTGCCATCTCTGTGGACGTTGCCATCAGGGGGCATCGTGGTGTGAGCATCCTGCCTCTCCATGACCCTGAGCAGCTCTTGGATGCGTGCAGACTTCAGGGGTTTTGGGAGTACCCCTCTTCCTAAGTGGGATGCTGACAAGAACCAAGGCCATGTCCCAGAGCAGCCCCCACCTCAGTCTCACCCATAGCTTCTCTCTTTGCCAAAGTTGGGCGCAGATCTGGCAGAGAGGACCCAGAACCCCCTCCACAGGGGCTGCCTGGGTGAAACTGGCCCCCTGCCCCCACTGTGTCTCAACCGGTGCAGGTGTGTCCCCAGCCGTGTCTGGGGTCAGCTCTCCTTCCTGCATGGGGCACCGGCCAGGCCTCAGCCTCGGCATCCAGCACAGTTGCCTGAACCTCTCAGGCACGTAGGGAGCTGATGTTAGTGAGATGCTCGCGTGTGGGCAAGGTGGGCCAGGCAGGCGGTGATGCTCAGGGCTGGCGTGCAGGCTGGCAGTGCAGGGAGGAGGCCAACAGCCCCCTGACCTGCTTGAACCTGGGGAACAGGCCAGTCTTCTTGGGTGGGCACAGGCCGCATCCACTGCTTGGAACTGGGCAAAGCCCGACCTGGCACTGGTGCCAAGAGACCTGGCAGGCGGCGGCCGGCCTATTTGGTCACACTGTCCTCTCCCTGTTCTGGGCTCTGCCAGTGCCCCTGTGCAGCTGGCCTCCAGGTGAGGTCAGGGCACTGGTGCAGCGGGGACAGTGCCCCTTTTCTGGGCTGCAGTGGCCTCTCTGCTCCCCACCTGCACTTGGCGGAGCCCCCGGCTGGGAGTGGTCATGTTTCGGGCCCTCGCTGGCCTGAGGACTGTGGTGGGGGCACCCTGACGCCTCTTCAGGGAGCAAGGCCCCTGACGTCAGTGACCACCCTCCCCCCGCCGGGAGGTTAGGCCGGGACCTTTGGGATTACTGGGGTCTCCTGGTCACAGGAAGAGGGTCTTGTGGCCCCTCCCTCAGCCTGGGTGGTGGCCCCTCATGTGCCTTGGTTTCTCCCTCATGTCACCTCTTTCTTTTCATCACTGACAGAGCAGGGTTTGCTGGGCACCCTGGTTTGAGGGGTGAAGGGCCTAGTCCAGTTTAGCCGGGCTGGTGAGAGGGTCTTGCAGCAGAGGCTCCGGAGGCCTGACAGGGACACAGCCCCCTCCCCAGGTCTGAGAGTGGCCCAGGGTCCCCCAGCCCCAGCCCACACAGAGGGTGTGCAGAGTCGGATGCATTAATGGAGGGAGGGAGAGGCTGGGGGATTTTCCAGAAGGTGGTAGAGCTTCTGAGGTGGGCTGAATTTGTGTCCCTGAAGCCTGATGCAGCAAAGCAGCGGTGGGCTCTGGGCCCTGTCAGGGTGTCAGAGGCTGGGGTCCCATTGTACCTAAGTGCTGGGGCCACTAGGGCCACCACCCCAAAGCTGAGGGGCCTTGGTGGACAGAGTTGCCTCCTGGACCTTGGTTTTCTGATTTGAGGGGCAGGCCTGTGCCCCTCGATGCCTCTAATTGTGGTTGTTTGTGGGCAGTCAGTGCCAGCTGGGCACCCCCATCCACACCTGCCCAGGGGGAGGTCAGGCAGCTGGGGACCATCTGCTGGACCGTGGCCTGAGCGCCTCTCTCTCCTGTGGGAGGAGGATGCCCAAGGAGCTGGGCTGGTGGGCCTGGGCTCCTTGGGGGAGGGGCTTTCGTGGACTCCTCTGGGCCTCCTCTGGCCACCGACGGCTTTTGGGCAGTGCCTATGGACGGAGCTTCCCCCTCAGGTTCTCAGGTGCCAGGCCCGGGTCTCCCACTTGGCACCTGTAGGGTGACCTCTGAGCCCCAGCTGGGCACCCCTGGAGGTCTGGGGCCAGACGCTGCCTGTCTTGGCCTTGATCTCGGTGGTTCCTGTGACCATAAGGAGGTTCCCACCTGTCAGTGGGTCAGGACACCCACGTCCCCTGAGCCCCGTGTGGAGTGGCCCAGGCCTCTGGAGCTGTGTGCACACCCCGGGCTCTGCCCTCGGTGCTGGCCCGGGGGTGGGGTGGGATCAGGTCCTTTCTGGCCTTGGGGAGCCCCTGAAGGGGACGGAGAAAAACAGACGTGAGGGTGGCAGCATTGGGGCCCCCTGCCCTATGCTGGGGGCATCATTGCAGGCCCCAGGAGAGCAGCCAGGGCAGTGGGCATGGGGGGCCGGGAACAGCCGGAGCAGGCAGGGTGGGCATTTAGGGTGGACAGAGTGTCAGGGATGGGGGTGCAGCATCCAGGGTGTGGCTGTGCATGTGCCCATCGTCCTCACAAACTGGCACATGTAGGCTAGTGCACTGGCTGGAGTGTGCCCAATTCGTGTCCACCCAAACCTCAGAATGTGACCTCACGTGGAGGTGGGGTCTTTGCAGCTGCAGTCGAGTTAGTATGAGGTCAGATTGGGCTGCGGTGGCTCTCAAGCTGATGACGGTTTCCTCCTAAGAGGAGCTGACACGGACGCAAGGAGAAGCCGCGTGAAGGAGGAGGTGGATGCTGGGTGAGGTAGCCACACGCCCAGGAAGCCCAGGGCTCCTGAAGCCACCAGAGGCCGGGAGAGGCCTGGATGGATTCCCCCTCTCAGCCCACAGAAGGATCAGCCTGCTGATACCCTCATCTCGGACTCCTGGCCTCTGGACCGTGACAGGAAGAATTCCTGTAGTGTAAGGTCCCCCGGTCTGTGGTGCTTTGTTTCGGGGGCACCTCCCTAGCTCACACACCTGGGCTGCACACCCGGGCTTGCTCCCTGCTGTACCCCCAGAGGAAGAGGCAGGAGATGGGGACAGGCTGGTGGGATAAACCATGTCAGCCATCCCGGGTCTGCCTCTCCACAAGGAAAAGAGCCTCCTGAGGAGAGGGAAAACCAACCGTGAAATTGGTCATTTGGTCAGACCTCCAGCGGTGTATCTCTGGGGTTCCTGAGGGGTTGCCCTGCTGCAGGGTTTCCCTGAGGGAGGTGTCCATTCATGATGTGGGCCTTCAGGTCTTTTCTGCCGGATGGAGGCTGACATCCTGTCCCTGCAGGAGTCTGGGACCCTCACTCAGCCAATAACCCTATGCTGTTGGGGGCTTTTGGGGGCTTTCCTGCTGCTCCTGGGGGTAGTTCGAGTGCAGCAGCCATAGAGGGAGTCCCTGGTGTCCAGCCTCACCTGCCTCTGATCTGAGACCCTCGGCTGGGCCCAGGGCATCCTGCAGGGTGCAGCAGGGATGGACAGCAGGCGATGGGCCAGATTCCCAGCTGGGTACCCGCTCTGGCCTATTCAAGGCTCTGGGGCTGTGCTTGGCTGCGGAGGTGGTGGGGGTGGGGAGGCAGTGGACACGCAGACAGATGAGACCCAGGCCTTGCTAGGGCTGAGGCCGACTACGGCGGGCCTGGGGGATGGTCTGCCAGGACTGGGGCATGCAGGCTGAGGCGGGTGGGTGTGAGCAGTGGGGGTGGACCCGGGGGTGCCTGTCTGAAGGGTGGTGGGGGTCAGGGACGTGGCATAGAGGCAAGGAGACAGGTGTGGGGGGCAGCTGATGTGGACAGAGTTTCGGGGCCTAGGAGCGCCTCGGGTGCTCTCCTGAGAAGGGGGAAGCCAGGAGGGTCCACGGAGCCTCTGACCTGTGCCCACTGCTTTCTGAAGCCTTGGCCCCGCCTGCCACAGGGCCAGGAGCGAGCCTGCGGGAAAGTACAAGGGTGGCGATGGCCTCTCCCAGCCAGGTGCGTGCCATGTAGCTCAACCCGTGCGTCCCTTTGTCTTTCAAGTAGCCGCCAGGCGGCCGCAGTTTGATGAGTCAGCCTGCATTAGCGCCTCGTCGAGATGGACGAGGACATGTCCCGGGTCCTGCTGGCAGGGCAGCCTCCCGGCTCTGGCCGCGGAACGGGCCTGCTGCGTCCCCGTGACCGGCCGCATTGGCCAGCGTGCGCTGTGCCTCGGGCATGACGGGCTTGGTGCTCCGGGTCTGTGGGAGCACCCTCCAGGCGCTGGTCTCAGGGTCATGTGGTTCGGTGGGGGTTCCAGGACGTGAAGGATGCCCCACACAGGGGTGCAGACCGTGGAGGGGGCAGGGGGTGCAGGGTGGGCCCCCGGGAGGGCGGGAGACATGAGAGCTAGCAGCAGGTGGGCGGGCCATCTGGGGTGGGACTGAGGGGGAAGGAGGCTGGCCAGATGTGGAGACACGGGGTTCCTGGGAAGGACCCCGCCTAGCCCCCCATTCGCAGAGCGCAGTACTGTGAGTGCTTGGAGGCAGGGGCAGCGGGTGGGCACTATTGTCCTGAGGAATGTTCTAGAAGCTAGAAGCAGTGTTAGGATCGGCCATCCAGTGGACCTGGGCAAAGCACACGAAGCACATCCCTGGGCCGCGGGTTTACGTTTTAGAAGCCGGGCTTCCTGGCATTCTTTCCTTGCTGTTCCAGAGCCATTAAAAAACCTGCCATTGAAATCTGGGTCGCTGGAACAGGACGGGAGGGCAGAACCAGCTCAGGGACCTGCGGGCAGAAGCAGGTGCCCTCGGGGAAGGGGATCTGGCCTCAACCTCCCCTCCCCTGCTCCGTTCAGCGCTGGTCACAGTCCAGCAGACTCTTGGGCATCGGTGTTGGGGAGGGGTCGCCTGGGCACCGGGGCAGAGAGAAGGGGTGTGTCTGGGATAGCTGGGCTCCTCCTGAGAGTATTCTCGCCACCCCCAGCCTGGCTCCAGGACCTGGGGGCGTCTGCACCGCACCCTGTCTCCTGGGGTTTCTCTTCCTTCCTGAGGTTCGGAGCTTGACCTGCCCCTTCCTCGGTGTGGCTCCCAAGTGAGTGACTGGCCACGTTTTTGCTTCCCTCACCCTCGTCGGGTGTGAGGGGCCCAGAACAAGCCTTGGGGCCCCTCGTCACCCATTGTCACCTTCCTATGCTGCGACCACTCCTCGGCCGTCCTGCAGATGCCACCAGGCCATGTGTCCCATCCCCCGATTCAAACCGAGCAACCTGGACTGAGTGATAGGGATTCCCTGCATTTGTGTGTTTTCTCACTCAGGTGTCACCAGGACTCGGGGTGGGCAGGCCATTCAGTGTGGCCAGGATGGGGTGGCCAGGTCCTTCCCAGGATGTCCCTCGCCCTGGAAGGCCATGCTGGGCTCTGGGTCACGTTTCTGCATGCAGCAGATGGAAGGGGCCTTTGGGTCAGGCACCTGCTCACCTCTGACCTTGGGGCAGAGGAACAGTGGTGAAGAGGCTCACCGCACTTGCCGTGGGGGGCCCTTTACTCTGTCTCAGCCCTGGGCGGGGGAACTTCAGCACCTGAGTTCTGTCTACGGATGAGGAAACTAAGGGTCAGAGTGGATCCCTGCATGGCCCCCAGGATTCGGAGCTCAAGGCAGGCTGACGCAGGCGCCTGCTTTCTTTTAGTTTTGTTGAGATGTACACACATAAAGTGCTTCGTTCAGTGGTCTTTGTTATAGTCAGAGTTGTGCAACTATCACTACAGTCAATTTGGGAACTTTTTCATCACCCCAAAAGGAGACCCCGTCCCCATCAGCAGTCAACCCCCTCCCTCAGCCCCTGGCACCCACTGGCCTGCATTCTGTCTCTGGATGTGCCTGCTCTGGATGTTTCACAGAAATGGAATCTCATATAAGTGACCTTGTGTGTCTGGCGTCCTTCACCGAGTGTGTGTCCTCAGGACTCATCCAGGCTGTAGTGCAATGATGCGTCACTTCTTTTAGGGCTGATGCGGTGGGACGTTGTGTTCCTATTCACCCGTCGGTGGATGTGGCTCTTTGCACCTTTCAGCTGCTGTGAGTGGGGCTGCTGTGAGCGGTCGTGTCCAAGTTCTGTTGGGCATGTACCCAGGAGCGGAATTGCCCGGTTATGCAGAACCGCATCAGATTGCTTGAGATGCCAAAGCATTTTCTGAAACATTGCCTACTTCCTACCCCTTTGCGCCCTGGACTTGGGTCTCTGAGCCAGTGGGTCTGCAGCAACCTTCGCGGTAGTCCCCAAGAAGGCAGCCTTTGGGCACCGGACACCACACCCAGCCCGTGTCTGAGCCCACAAGTGAGCAGGACTCCCCCGCCTGACCTCCTGAAGATGCTCCTGGGGTGTCCCCCTGGGAGGCGGGCAGAAGAGGGGTCTTGGTGGCCTCCTGGGTTGAGCAGCCTTTCTGATCTGGATCTCCCTTCGATGGACCTTCCAGGCAGGGCCATCGGAACCACGTGGCCTGCCAGTCACTGCACATCCTGGCGCACAGGCGGGCACACGGGTGGGGTGGCGCCAAGCCCTGGGCCGGGTGGTGCCAGGCTGTGGGTGGGAGTAGCTGGTGTGTGTTTGCCCGGCATCCGTCCCTCCAACAGCCCTCTGGAGAATTTCAACACCCACACCAGGAATAAAAAAAATTATTAATGAGCTTGGCACGGTTGCCATGGGAACCTGTTGCTAATGAATCTCTGGGGTTTCCTTTTACCTCTGCAGAGCAGCTCGAGGCCCAAGCCACACTCCCAAAGACGACATGTTTCCGACTAATCAGGTTGCCGTGGCAACGCCTGTCACTAATCCCCAGCTGGGCTCCCGGTTTACTGGCTTGGCCTGAGTTACATAAAGCGATTTAGCATATTGAGGGCTGCTCCAGGATTAGAGACCCCTTGGCCCACCCACCCAGCGCCTTGGACACCAGTCTGCAGGGTGTCCCTGCTGCCCACCGTCCTACCTCCTAACAAGGGCCATCCCTAGGGTTCCCCAGACTCAGAATTCTAATGGAGGCGCCAGAGCCCGTGGTGTTTGGCGTTTTGTTAGAAGCCATGGAGGGTCGGATCTTTGCTTGGTCCAGCATGTGTGCGGTGCCCGGGGGCTGGCACCAGTAGGTGCTCATTGAATGCCAGGAAGACCAGCAGGTGGAGTGCTCATGGCTGGGAGCTGCGTCATTCCCAGGCAGCCTGGGGCCCCAGGGCCAGTACCCATGCCTCTGTCTGCCCCAGGCCTGGTGAAGGGAGGACGTTCTAGCAGGAGCATGGGCTCCTGTACCCGAGCGATGGACCAGAAGCCTGGGGTGTGTGGTGGGAGGTGAAGGTGGAGTCCACCCTGTCATGTGATGGGAAGGATCCCTCGGTGACCGTCCACACCCTCAGCCCACTCAGTCCACATGGTCTGATCTGCTCGGATGCCAGCCTGATGCCCAGGACTGCACGCAGTGGGTGTCTGCAGTGGGCATCAAAGACCTTCCTGTTTTGTTTCTCCTGCTCGAGTATTTGAGGCACTACTGTGTGGCAGGTGCTGGCGCGGGGATGGGAAGTGCATGGATCCCACTCTCAGTGGTCCTTCTGTCTCCCTGGGGGCCCGGATCTAGGACAGGGTCAGCCATGCTGGGATGTACTGTGGACCCCCCCACCGACCTGGGTGGGGAGGCTATTGGACTTGGGGTTTGGGGTCTCTCTCCCGTGGCTGTTGGGCACCTTGCAACTGCCCAAGTGAGTGCTGGCTAGGAGGCAGGTGGCCCTTTCCCTGGTCACCCCCTATAGCTGCAGGTGGGGAGGGCTTCCTGGAGGAGGTGGTCTCCACAGAGCCCTGATAGCAGTGGGGTAAGAACAGGGTCCCAGTCAGGGTGATGCCCAGCATGTCTGTGGACCCCGATTACCCTGAGAGCCCCTCCGACGCCAGCTCAGGGGTCTGCTGGGGGCACCAAAGCCCGTGAGCTGCTGAGCACACCCTCCCTCACACCCTTAGTCTGGAGCTGCCTTGTTCCAGGGCGTTTGGGACACCCTGAGCCATGCCTTCTGAATTAGCCTGCTCAGGTGGCCATGCGGCTTAAACCACACAAACATGTTTCTGGACGTTGAGGGCAGGGCGTGGGCAGGGCTGGTTCCTCCTGAGGCCTGTCTCCTTGGCCTGTAGCTGTCTTCTCCCTGTATCCTCACATGGTGACCTTGTGTGCGTGTCGGTCCTGATCTTTTCTTACAAGGACATGGTCTGGATTAGGGTCCAACCCAGTGACCTCTTTTTTTTTTTTTCTTTTTTTTAAGAAATTTATTTTATTTTTGGCTGCGTTGGGCCTTCGTTGCTGCGCACGGGCTTTCTCTAGTTGCGGCGAGCGGGCTTCTAACTGCAGTGGTTTCTCTCGTTGTGGAGCATGGGCTCTAAGCACACGGGCTTCAGTAGCTGTGGCACACAGGCTTAGTAGCTGTGGCTCGCAGGCTCTAGAGTGCAGGCTCAGTAGTTGTGGTGCACAGGCTTAGTTGCTCCGCGGCATGTGGGATCTTCCTGGACCAGGGCTCGAACCTGTGTCACCTGCATTGGCAGGCGGATTCTTAACCACTGCGTCACCAGAGAAGTCCCCATTGACCTCGTTTTACTTTATCTCTCTAAAGACCCCTGCTCCAAATACAGCCACATTCTGAGGTCCTGCGGGCTAGGCTTCAACATAGGAATTTCCAGGGGAGGCCACTCTGCCCATAGCACCTCCGCAGAGGCCCCCAGGCACTGGCTGGGCCCTCCCTTCATCTCTAGGGTTCTCTGGTCTTTCTGAGACCCAGGCAGCCCCCCTGGGGCACAAGGCAGAGCTCTTTCAGAGGGGAGCTTCCCCCACACCCTGCCGACAAGTGGTTCCCAACCCTCGTGGGTGCCTCCAGCCACAACCCCTTGGTTAGCCCTCTGCTGCTAGCCTTGGGGCCCCTGGCAGCACCCCACTCTGAAGCACCTGGCCGGTGAGGGTCTGAACCACAGACCTGAAACAAGGCCCACGGAGCTGTGCTTGTCCTGTGCCACAGCCCCATGGGGCCCTGGTGGAGGGGAGGCAGGGGCCACGGGACATTTGTTCTGAGAGGAGAGGAGGCTGGGGTCCCTCCCTGAGAACAGGGCTACAGCCTCATGGGGTCCTGGGTGGTGGGGTGGGGTCTGGAAATTGTTCCAGTTCCTCCAGTGAGCGGCAGCAGGTGGACGGATGGACAGGCGGAGGGTGAGACCCCGAAGCTTGAGTGGTGTCTTGTGCTCACTGCCAGGCCATCTCACACACAGGGTGTCCCCTCCCTGGGCTGACACCACAGGCCAAGGGTCAGCTGTTGGATTGGAGGGTTGTCCCCTGGAGTTTGTAGCCACCCTGGGCTTGTCACACAGCAGCCCCCTCCTGACCACGTGCTCCTGCTCTGCTCTCCAGAGTCCCCGAGCCAGACAGGTTAATGCCTGGAGTGACCGCAGCCCCGCACGGAGCCATCCACACCTCATTCGTTACCCAGCAGTGCCCAGGGTGTGCGGGGCCCCCATTCCTCTGTGTGGCCGCCGAGGTCTTAGTCCAACTGCTCCGGCAATGTCAGGTTTCCTTCTGGAAGGAATGCATCTCACCTGTTGGTGGAGGTGCTGACCAGAGGCAAGAGGGCTGGGCGGCCGTGCCTCCCTCATGGCCGGGGCGTCCAAGCAGAGACATTGGGTGAACAGCCTGTGGAGGGATGTCTCCAGGGGGCTCTGCAGGCCCTCCCAGCCCAAGGCGGGACAGGGCAGAGGCAGGCTGGATAGTGTTTGGGGTCAGATGCCCAGTGTCCACTCTGGCCATCTGGGTTCTGCGGGTCAGCCCCCCAGGCCGTCTGTCACTCTCACAGTAGCTATGCCCTGAGGTGTGGCCGAGCTCATGTCTGCTGGCCCTTTGTGGCTGGGTGGAGGGGGGGGCCACGGGCCCGAGGTGCCCCCATGACTGGCCAGTGACTTCCTCTGCGTGCTGCTAGAGTAGGCAGATCTCTCGGCCACTGTTCCCCAGACACGTGGCCTGGGTGGGGGTGTCAGTTCAGGGATTGGAGTAGCCCCCGTGGCAGCGGACACCCCAGGGAAGCATCTCCTTCCCGGCCTGGGGCAGACCCAGATGGTGGCTGTGCAGGGGCCACTGTGCAGGGGGAGGGGCTCTCGGGAGCCCCCCGCCCCTTCATTGCTATTTGGCCCTCCCAGCTCCCGACATGCCACCTCCTCCCACCTGGGCCTTGGTCCTACGTCATCTCTCTGGACCCCCGCAGGAAGGTGGCGTCCTCTGGACCAGCCGCTTGGCCCACAGGCTGACCCACAGTGGAGCGGGCAGCCTCTGGCCCCACGCCTGGCGGCTGGAATTCAGGAATTAGCCCCTAAGTTCTGTTGAATGTCTGATGCCTGGAATTCCACCGCGGAGTGCACCCTGTCCCAGGGCTGCACCCAGTTCCAGGCAGGCCCACCCCCCACAGTCCCCCTGGGAGCGGGTGGGCAGGAAGCTGGGGGAGGTGAGCCCTGGAGCTTGGGGCAGGGGGTGCAGCCCTGCCCTCCACGGGGCCCCAGACACACACACACACACACACACACACACACACACACACACACACACACACACACTCAC
>NW_020837962.1:12517407-12636055 GCF_003676395.1 Aethalodelphis obliquidens | reverse complement strand
CCCCCCCCCCCATCGACAGCTGCAGGGGTCCCCATGCCTGCCGTGTGCCGAGCTTCCTTCTCAGGGGCTCGCAGGAGGCCCGGACAGGGTGGCATGACTCTGCTGGGGGCTGGGGTCCCAGCCCCCACTCTGTGCCTGCCAGTTCAACCTGGCCCTGGCCTGGGGTGAGCGGGTTGTGCGGTGTTTGATCTGCTCCCCTCTGCGTGGCCCAATCCTGCAGAACCACTTTGGGAAGTTCGGGGCTCCAGGAGGAGGCCGGGGTGTTTCCTGCGCGTTTGAAATACGGCCGGCTTGCGGGCTGGTGGGAGCAAGCAGTGTTTTAATTCCTAATTTAGACTGTTTATCTGCAGAGCTCTGGAGGCGGGGCCGAAGAGACAGTGCCCCGCCTCACCCCTCCCAGGCGCCTCCCACCTCCAAAGTGCTCCAGCTGCCTGGTGGGCACGGGTGGGGGTCTGGCTTCTGGACCCCCCCCCCGCCAGTCCCCTGGTGGCTTCCTAGACGGCCGTCTCTGCACCGTCAGCTGGGCCCCACCCGCCCTCCACGAGGGACGGCCCCCTCCCCACGCCTTCTGGGCCTTTCTCTAGGAGTTGTGAGATATCTGAGGCCAGGCAGACTCAGCTGTGGCCTTGTCTGAGTTTTACTGTGAAAGAGTAAAAGAGGGACTGGAGAAATGGGGGGAGGCACAGGAGGAAACCTGGTTGGGGAAAGCAAGCCTGCATCACCCCCCACCCAGGTCCCCCCACCTTGTTAATGACTGCCCCAGGATCAGTGTCGTCTCTCCCACTTAATTAGAAAATATATTTCTTTCACTAGCCTTAACAATCTGGTTAAGGCCAGGCTGGCTTCCTGGTTGCCATGCTGACTGGGTTTGGACCCCTTCTGACGTCCCTCCCGCACATCCTCTGTGGAGGGGGCTGGGCAGGGGGTTGGCAGGCCCCGGGCCGGGACCCCTCTGCTGGCGGGGGACCCCAGTAAGCACCTGCTCTTGTCTCCTGTGTGAACCTCTGTATTTCGTCTTTGTCGCCGTGGTGTCCCCTTGCCTTGGGGTGCCTGTGAAATGCTTACTACTCGTGGGAACTTACGGCTGGGAGGGCGCTGGGCCAGGTGTACCCCTCATGCTGCAGAAGGCAGCGTGTGGTCACCCTGGGGTCTGGGGGCCTGAGGGGCTGCGTGGGCCAGTGTGGGGCATCAGGTGTCCACGAGGTCATAGAGGGGTATGAGGGTGAGGTCCAAACTGGGGGGCTGGTGACAGCTTTTCTTGGAAAGGCCATCTGGGCTGGGGGAGCCAGTCCAGGCCTGCTGGAGGCTTTGCAGACCCCACAGCTGCCCCTCCAGGCAGCGAGCCTCCCCTCGGCCCACCTGCTGGCCGCAGCCCCCAGGTCCACCCCATCCAGAGCCAGCTGCCAAATTCCAAACCCTCACACCCCTGATCCTTGGCCTCATGGAAGCTTCCAGAAATGGGGGAGGGGCTCCGAAACGTACCTTCAGTGTCAGAGTGCGAAGGACACCCCCCGGGGCTTCTTCTGCAACCCCAGGCTCTGCCAGGCCCCCCAGGCCACCCTCCAAGCCCCCGTCCCTGCAGTGGGGCCTGATCCACCTCCCCCAGGCAGCACGTGGCGCCGGCTCATGGCAGGAACCCGAGACATGGGAGCAGCAGGTGACCTGCGTGCTGGGAGCTCGGGGATTTCCTAATTAAAGGATTTATTATGAAAGCGCCCGGCGTCCTCCGCTGGGGCTTCCTGTAGCCACGGAGACAGATGTAGCCTTGTGGGGGCAGGGCGGGCTGTGGGGGTCCCTGCCCCGGGAGGGTCCACCTGTGGGAAGGGTGGGGTTTGTTCCCCGCAGAGAGGCCTGCTGAGCCCTGGGTGGCCGGGCGGGGGTACATCTGGGATACTCTGGGCCCCAGCCAGCCCTGTGGTGATCTGCTCAGGCCTTGGGCAGATGCAGGAAGGGGGGACCTCGGGGTGCACGGGGTAGGGCCACTGACCCACACTGGGTGTGGGAATGGGCCTTTGTGTGGCCGGAAATGCTTCTGTCCCCTGTGGGTGTTGGGGCGTGTTTGTTCCTGGGGCGGGTCGGAACCCAGGGGTGACCTGTGGAGGGGCAGCGCGCCATAGGGAATTCATGAGAGGCAGTGGGTCCAGGACCTGGGGGTGGCAGGCCCAGTGGGCCCAGAAGGAAGCCCCCTGTTGGGGGGGGCTGGGGGGGCCTTGCAGGTGGCAGGGGTGGGGAGGGGACATCCTTCAGAGAGTGGGAGCCACTGGCATGGTGGGGCACCCAGACCCTGGGGTTGCCGGCTGCCCTGTTCTTCAGCCCCTGAAACAGAGGTTCCTGAACTCCAGGGCCTTGTGATTAATTGAAGCCCCCAGGGAGTCTCTGCATTGGGGCTCTGTCCTGCTGTTTATCTTCTTGGAATTTAGAGTTGAAGAGATTTAGAAATTGCTGTTTAGTCATTCATTTAAAACAATAATGAACTCATTAGTTATTAACATAGCATTTCCTTTTATGAAAAGTCTATATTTTCTGAAATGTAAAAATTTATCCGGAAAAGGGCCGTATTTAGGGTTTTGCAGGTCTCTTGACCGCCTGGCCTGATGGAAGAACCAGGGACAGCCGATCCTCTGCTCCGTGTGCCCGGGGGCGCCAGCAATGGAGGAGTGGGCCCCTGCCCCACCAGGGACAGCCAACCTGGGGCAGCAGTGCTCACCTGAGGGAGGATTCTCCAGGCTCCTTCTGAAGTTCCTCTTCTTGGTGGGGATGCCATTGGGGTCCCCGCGTTGCAGATGAGACGTCAGGCCCCTCCCCCACTGCACCCACGGCCCCTCCCCACCCACACCTGTGGCCCCCTCCCCCAGCAGGGGCACCAGCCCCTTCCTGGATGTGTGGCGGCAGTGGCAGCAGTGAGAGTGGACAGCCCTGCTGTGCGGGGGAGGGCAGAGGCACCCCATTGTTGGTTTCCTTTTCCTGCCAGTTTCCAAGAATTCTGCTCCAACATAATGGATCGAGTCATTAAGGGATCGATGCAGATGCGGGCGGCTGGAGGGGAGCCAGGATGGGCGAATCAGCACGCTGCACGGCTGTGAGCTCCCCAGGCCCAGGTCTGTGCTCAGGGGGCTGCTGGGCAGGTGGCAGCTGGTGGAAGGTGGTCACCACCACCAGCCCGGCCTCCAGCTTGTGGTGGAAGGTGGGGCCACGGGACCAGGGCCTCCTGTGCGTGTGGTCCATGCGTGTATGTCTGCACACATTCATGTCCTGATGAGGCTCCCCTTTGTTCGTGACTCAGAGGACAAGGGTCCTACTGTCTGCATAGCTTCTGTCCACAGCCCCACCTGATGTGAGGCCCTACTGTGTGCATAATCAATTGAGCGTGAATTCCTACTGTGCGCACAGGCCTAAATCCAAGCCCCGCATATTATAATTTGAGGTCCTGCTGAGTGTGTGATCCCATTGGGAGTAAGGCCCTACCCCTGCTGTGTGCATAGGTGTACCTACCACTTGAAGTCTGCTGTGTGCAGGGGTCTCCCGAGGGGCTGCCCTTAACTGGGGGGGTGAGCAGGGTGTGCTCTCAGGAGGGCCCCTCATCCCCCAGCAGGTGTGTGCGCACCCATGAAGCCCCAGTTGTGGGGTGGGGAGGGGGTGTCCCACAGGACCCTTGCTCTTCATTATCCGATGCTGTGGGGGGCGGGTAAGGAATGTGGTCAGGAGGGGTTGCCTCAGTGACTTGGTGTCATTGGCCCCCGTTCTGCCTGTCCGGGCCCTCCTGTCCCTGCTGCTCTGTCATCCCCCACCCACTCCCACTCCAGGCCTGGTCTGGGGCTGGAGTGCCCCCAGATGGATCGCCTTGCTGGCACATGTAGCTGCTCGATGCATCACCTGTTCACTGTCCTCTGCCTGCCTCCAGGCAGGCTGCCCCTGTCTGTTCACTTGGTCCAAGGACCTGGAGTAGTCCCTACACACAGTAGTTGCTCAGTAGAAGATTGAGTGAGGCAGAGGAGCTCTTGGGCTAGTTCAGGAAACTTCCTGGAGGAAGAGCCCTCGGCATGGGTTTTGAGGGATGGATAGGAGTCTTCCCAAGGCAGGAAGGTAGATGGGTATTGCAGGCAACAGACTTACTGGGACTGGACCCAGGAGGTCACATCAGGCAGGTGTGTCCCACTGCCTGCGTCACAAAGGGTCTGGGTCCTCCCCATTGCCCCATCATCCCCGCCCCCCACAGCCTGGGGTGTGCCCCTGGGTCCTCTGTCTACACCTGGCCTGGGGCTACCATGCTTCAGGGACATCCTGTTGGCTGTGCAGGGGATGGTGTCCCTGTGGCTGGGCCGCTGCCCCTCTGGTCAAGTGGCATGCCCCATTCGTGGGCTCCCATTTGGTGCTTTCCACTTCCCTGCAAATTGGCCAACATAATGGCTCAGTTGGGTTCTCAGCTTAAAGAATTTCAGCCCATTAAACGCAAATACTGTGCCATTTGAAATGTTTGTGCTGGGGCCCGCCCCTCTGATGGTATTGAGCGCGCGCCCCCTCCCCACACACACAGCTCTAATTAGCATCTGATGGAGCTTGCGGTGCCATCCTGCCCCCCATCCGAATGTCTCCCGCCCTTGTCTCGGCGTGTGGGGGTCCTGGGGGTCCCGGACTGAGCACGTGCTGATGTTTTGGAAACGCCACAGCCCCAGACCCCACCTGCCTGTGCTCGTGTCTTTTCTGGAAGCTCTGAGGGCCCAGCTGTGCGTGGCCTGCCTGGGTTGGGTCTCTGTTGGGTCTGGGGGCCTGTACCTGTAGAGTCGGCGGTCGGCCACCTCTGCCTCTGGCAGCACAGGGAGCCCTGTCTGTGTGTGTGACCCAAGGTGCTGGGACTTCCTGTGGGATGAGGGGAAGGCAGCTTTGGCATTGAGGGTGGGGTGGGGCCACACCAGAGACTGCTGGCCCAGCTGCTCTGGGAGGCCAAGGGTGGGGTCTTCAGTGGGGCAGGTGGCCCCCAGTCATAGGCAGCAGGAAGCAGGGACCAAGTCTGTGTGTCTGGGAATGATTCCAGACACAAGAGCTTGGGACGAGGGACACAGGGTTGAGTGTCCACTGGGGCCTGGGGCTGGGCCGGGCCTGGGGCTGGGCCAGGCCTGGGTTCTCTGTGACCTGGTAGGTGACGTGCCCTGAGCCTTGGTTTATCCACTGGGAAAACTTCAGTGTTGGGAGGGCCCCCTGCAACAGGGGAGTCCCCAAGGTCCAGCTGTCTGTCTGGGCGACCAGAAACCGCCTCCCCCACCAAGCCACTAGGCCAAGTCTCTTCACCCAGCTAATGGAGCTTGTGGGACAGGGCATCACGGCCATGCCGCACCCCCCGCCCAGGAGCTCCCAGCCAGGGGACAGGAAGGGTCTCCCAAGTATGCGGTGGCACTTGCTGTATTTGTCTGCACAGGGTGACTGTGACAAAGCACCACAGACAGGGCAGCTCAAACAACAGATGTTTATTTCCTCCCAGTCCTGGAGGCTGGACGTCCAAGATCAGGGCTGCTTTCTCCCGAGGCGCCTCTCTCTAGGCTAGTAAAGGGCCGTCTCCTCTGTCCTCACGTGGCCTTCCTTCAGTAGGTATCTGTGTCCCAATCTCCTCTTTTTATAAGGTACAGTCAGATGGCATTAGAACCCACCGTAATGATCTCATTTTCCCTTCATCACTTCTTTACAGATTCATCTACAAATAACAATCACATTCTGAGGTCCTGGGGGTAGTGTATGAATTAGGAGGGGCCACAATTCAGCTCACACCAGGGAGGGCTGGGGGCCGGGGCCAAGAAGGGTCTCGAGTGAGAGGGAACACCCCATGGGGGTATCCAGGCGGGGAAGGTGACCGCGACCTGGGCCAGAACGTGACCCTCACACTTGAGGTAAACGTGACTCTGACCCATGGTCAGGACTGTGTTCTGTTCTGTCCAACCCCCACCCCACAGCCCCGCACAGCAGGGGACCACCGGCCCTGAACTTTGGGCAGGATCTCCAAGGATGCCAGTGGTGGCGGTAGTGTGTAAATGTCATGGTCAGGTGCTGGGCGGAGGGGGAGCAGCGGGGCACCCGGTGGCCCTGGAGGGGCAGCGGCCTTGGGAGGTGCGGGGAGACAGCAGTACTGGGACACTGAGCCCAGGTCCAGTTACTTTCATTTTGAAATTGACTTTCTGAGGGTTTGGGTCTTCTTTTTAAAATGTCACTGCTGTTAATAACAGAGGCAGGGCTGAGGCTGGACACCTGGCATCCCAGCTCTATCCATTTTTACCCAGGATCCTGGGGGAATCTTGACCACCAGAAAGTTTGGAAAGGTGCCCGGGGGCTGGTGGTGAAGGTGTCTGGTCCCATCTGTGGTGGGGCGGCGGGGGCTCCAGGGTACCTGACCTCAGCCTTGAGGGGCCGTTCTCCTGTTCCACACCCCACCCCCACCCCAGAACAGGCCCTGGCTGACCCAGCCCTCAGCGCAGGGAGCCTGGGTGAACCCGGCATGTACCAGGTGCTGTGGGAGAGCAGGCAGGCCCCTGGCAGGCCAGGGCTGGCCTTCCTCCTCCTTAATAAGTGCCCGGTTGCTGGGCAACACTCATGGGGAAGCTGGGTTTGCAGAGAGCCGCCAGCGTGGGGTGTGGGCACAGGGTTGGCGCCTGCTGCAGAGCTGCCCGGGTGCCTGCTGTTGGGGTGACCAGGTACTGCGTGTGCAGAGATATATGTCCACACTTGAGTGTGTTCCCACCACGGTCACCAGGCTTCCCGGGTGTGAGCTGAGTCTTAACACAGAGGGTCAGACTGTGGCGTTACTGTCCAAGTGTGCAGAAGCATGAGGGACTCAGCTGCCGGGGGTCCCGCGCTTGGCGGGCAGAGCAGGGGGAGGCCAGGATGAGGAGGGCTGTGGGGGCCCAGCAGGGGGGCCCCAGGTGCGCTCACCCCAGTTCCCCCGTGGGAAGGAGCCTCCTGTAGCCAGCCTTCTGCAGACCCTGGGCCCCCTCTCTGGGGATGGCCTGCCGGCTGGGGGGGCAGGGCACTCCAGACCACGTTCCCATGGAAGGAGTGAGCAGTCCCCCGGGGTCGCTAATTCCGGCCGCGGGCAGCTGTGCAGTGGCGCTGAGGCAGTTATTTCTGGCCTGGAGAATTCCTGCCCAGAGCAGGCCCCACAAGCCTGTCCCTTCAGCGGGGCGGTCATCTTCCCGAGGGGCCCCTCCTGGCCCCTCCTGGCTCTGTGCCCCCTGCCCACGCCTTTCCCTTCCAAGGTCCATGGGCTGTGCAGAGCCCCCCACAGAGAGACCAAGATGGGCGGAGGCGTGGCTGGAAGGAGGCCTCACCAGCGTTCGATCCCAGGACAGAGGCAGCCTGGGGGGACAGTTCCTGAGCCTTCAGCTGCTCCCAGCAGGAGCCACGCCAGAGCCATGACCTGGAGCTCCGTCAAGAAAGCTGGAAATGAGGGAGAGAATAGGGGCTGGGGGTTGGCTTCACTTTCAGGCAGCAACCTTCCTTGACGGTGGGGTTGGGGGGGGCGGCGGCTCTGGGCCCCCAGGGCACTTGTGCATGCTGCCACCAAGTGGCTGACGGGGTCTTCACAAGGTTCCATGGCCTACACAGGGGCTTCTTGCCGGCATGGTGATTGGAGGTGGAGACAGGGCACTTTTCCACTTAATTATGCCTTGAAAAACTCCCGAATCCAGCTCTTTATTAAGAGCTGAATAGAGACGTTAGCACTCTTCCTAATTAGCATGGTCCTTAGAATCCCGTGCAATTAGGGAGCTGTGGGCATGTGCTCTGCTCCTAGGTGTCCTGTAGTCCTGGGGGTGGGGATCTTCCTCCCTGAGAAATATGACCGCTAGGCCTTCGGGGCCACCACCTGGAAGATGCGCACGTGTGTGTGTGTGTGTGTGTGTGTGTGTGCGCGCGCGTGTGTGTGCGCGCGCGCGCAAGAGCATGTGTATATGTGTGTGATGGTGTGTGTGCGTGATTATGTGTTTGGTGTACAGATGTGTGAGCGTGTACATGCAGTCCTGCTCGGATGCACGCCTGGACCGTGTATGGCTCGCAGGAACAGGCAGAGTACAGACATGCACACACCCAGCACACACAGGGGCACAGGCTCACTCTTGCTGGGGCCTGGCTTTTGTGGGCTGCACCCGCCCCCTGGCCCTACCTGACTGGAGTCGAGGGGCTGCCCACTGTCCCGTTGCCCTGCTTGCCCTTCCTGTGGCACATGGGTGCGGACCACCAGGGTGAGAACAGTGCTTTGCCCGGATTAGCTCAGAAATCTCACAGGTGGTGGGGGTGGGGGTGGGGGCTCTGCGCCCAAGCTGCTCTGGATGACGTGGCAATTCAGACCCAGTGTCCTGGTGCTGGAGGCCTGGGTCACGTCCTGCAGGCCCGAGTGCCCAGGGGACTGGGGGAGGGGTTCCGTGCAGACCTGGGTCAGAGCTGGCTTCCAGAGGAGCCTCTGGGCACAGCTCCGGAAGCCTCTTAGGGCCGCTGGCCCAGGGAGAAGCTCTCAGGAACACACTTGGGTCCAGGAGGAGAAAGAACGTTCCAGCAGCCTTGGCCAGCCACTTGTGGGGCGGTGAGCTCCCATCACTGGGGGGGGGGGGGGGGGGGGGCGGGCTCCCGTGGGGAGTGGGCTTGCAGCCCCCCAGCTTCCCAGGGAGGTTGCCCTCCCAGGGACAGCTCAGCCCCGAGTCCCCCCCGCGTGACCTCGATCTTCAGCTGAGAACAAACAGCTCCATGTTTGGCTGACTCTCCTCGCTCCCCACCCGGCTGAGTAGAACTAGTGAGTCACACGGGCCCAGACTGTGGTGGGGGGACCAGGGTGGGGGGAGGCCAGATCCCTGCAGCAGGGGTCAGAGCAGAGGGACAGTCAGGGGAGGCCAACGGATGCCGCCTGGGCACAGGGGCCAGGAGAGCCCGCAGGTGGGACCCTCGCCCGCCTTGGTCCTCATGGTCTGCTCCTGACCCAGACCCCTGCCCCGCGTGACCACAGCAGGCCCCTGGCCCCCCGGGACGGAGCAGGAGGAGAGTGGGGTACTGTGCCCCACAGTGGCCTGGATGGATCCTGTTGCTGCGATGCTGGGTGAGCTGCGTCCAGGGAGTTCTAGGATAGGCAGGCAGACCTGTGCTTCCGAGGGGCACGAGTGGCCTCTGGGGACTGGCAGTCGTCTGTCCCCACAGATGTGGATGAGGGGGCAACTTGGAGCTACCCATGGAAGACTGGGGCCCTTCCATGTGCAGAGCTGCTGTGGGCAGGGAGGGGGCCAACGGGCCCCTTTTATTTCTAACTTCAAATTACTCTGCCTGCAACTGCCATGAGGCCACACACCCTGCTCCTCACTGGTCCCTTGGGTCCCCCTCCTGCCCTCCCCACTTCTCAGACACTAACAGGATCCCTCTGGACCCCACCCCCTCCCCAAATTAAAACCCTGTGGTGGCTTCCTGTGGGCAGGTGGTGGAGACTGGGAGCTGAACTGAGGGGGTCCCTGGGCTGCGGGAGCCCCCGCCAGCCCTAAGCTGACCCAGGTCCCCCTCACCTGTTAGCAGCTTGTCGTCATGGCAACGGCGTCAGGGGAAAGGGAAACTTCCTTCTATCATGTCCTGAGCTGCCCCCTCCCTCTCCCCCTCAGAGGCCCCTTGGGAGACCCACCTTGCTCTTTCCTGGCCTTGGGATGGCCGTGCTCAGGCCCTGCTCTGGAAGTCCCTCGGGCACCAGTGGCTCCCACACCCTGTTGGGTTTGTCACCTGACTCTTGAGACAGGTCCTAGATGGCACAGTGGGCTTGAGTCCCTGGCAGCTGGCTTTGTTCTGAGCCCTTGGGGGCAGACACCTGCTCCCCACCAGGCCCTGGAGTCAGGACCCCTCCACGTTAGGAGGATCAGCACACCCTCAGGGGCAGGGGCCCTGCTTGTATGTCCCTGCAGGTAGTGGCCTGGGCACCCCCCAGGGAATGAAGGCAGCTGGCCTGGCTCACCCGCCAAGCTGCAGCTGAGGGATGTAGCTGCAGAGGTGTCTGTGTCCACTTGGGGGGCTCCTGGTGGACGCAGCACAGCTGTGTTGGGGCCCCTTTGCCACCCAGATCCCCTTGTTTCAACCTGCCAGTCTTGGCCATGCTGGCCTGTCTCCCCTGTCTGCAGTCCAGCGTGCGTGAACATGTGCATGTGTGTACACACATGTGCCAGGTGACCCAGATGCCTGTTCTGTCCCACTGTCTGGAGACCCCCAAATCTGCAGGAGAACATCCTGCCCCTGGCAGGGCCCCATCACTGTAGTAGGAACCTTAATTAATGAATTACTTCGCTAACTAATTAGCCAAGAGTGCTTGTGGAAAAACTGTCTCCAGCCTCTGGGGAAGGTGCATGTGCCCTGGGGTGCTGCGCTGGTGCTACAAGTGAGACCAGACCCCCAGGCCAGGGCAGAAACGTTCAGGTTTCAGGGGTCTGTCTCTGCCTAGACCCTCTGGCTGCATGTGGAGGCTGGCAGCGGGGAAATGGGCCAAAGCCCACCCTGGGGTGGGGGAAGGCAGGCATACACAGGCCTCCATGCACACCCTCTGCCCTCTTAGTGCTGAGGGGGTTCAGTCCCAGGCTCCCAGGAAGCCCCCAGGCTGCCACACGGGCAGGATACCTGCCAGGGCCTTGAGACCAGGGAGCAGATCCCTGCCTGAGGGTCCAGCCTGAGTCCCTGGAGGTTTGGGCATCACTTGCAGAGGAAGGGGTGGAGACCCCCAGAGGTGAGGATCTGCTGAGGCCCTGGAGTGCAGGCCTGGAGCCCTGGGCCCTGCTGGGACCTGGGGGGTGCACGAAGGGCCAGGCCCAGCCCTGGGGATACCCATGCTGACAGCCAGGGTGGATGCCAAACAGCATGGCCTCAGCACCACGTGTGCAGCTGCTGCCCTGCCTTTGAAGGCGGCGGAGGGTCCCCCATGTCCAAGGAGCCCTGCTCTCGCTTGGTCAGGCTCAGCCCCTGCCTGTTGGGCATCAGCTGCAGCCCCAGCCCCGTCTCATCCACACCCGTGAGCTGCTGACCCTGGGCAACCCTGAGCTCTGGATGCCCCGCCCTGCCCCATCCCTCCCATTCCCACAGGCTGCACTGCCCTTGGGCCTGCCCATGGGAGGCACGTTTCAAACAGCATCACCCAAGATGAAGTTCACATATCATAAAATTAGCCATTATAAAGTGAACGGTTCAGGGACATTTAGTACATTAACAATGTGGCCGATCACTACGTCTCCCTAATTCTGGAATATTTTCTCATCTCAAAGGGACCCCCGCCCACCTTCTGCCAGCACCTGGCACCCACTGATTCACTGCCTCAGGATTTGCCAGTTCTGGGTGTTTCATACAAATGGAACCATACAAAACATGGCCTTTGTGTCTGGTCTCTCGCTCACCACATTTTTAAGGCGCATCTGTGTTGTCACAGGTGTCGGTACTTCACTCCTCTTCATGGCTGAGTAACGCTCCAGTGCGCAGATGGACCACACTCTGTCCATTTGCCTCTTGGACCTTGGGGTTGTCCCCACCTTTTGGCTGCTGTGAATGCGTGTGTATGTGTGTTAATCACTGGTTTTCAGGTCTTTTGGGTGTGAACTTGGACTGTGTGGGGACTTAGGGTTTAGCCGTCTGAGGAACTTCCAGGTGGTTGACTCCTCATCTCCCAGCCTCCCGGGTGTCCAGAGTGGGAGCTGCACTTGGACGGTGGCCATAGGTCCTGCCAGGAGCCTTCTGAGGTCTATGTGAGCTGGTGGTCCACAGAGGGCCCTGCTGGCCAGCTCAGCCATCACCATCCTGCCTGCTCCTCTGGGGGGTGCTCAGAACGGCCTGGGCGGCGGCCATCACAGGGCCACGGTCGTGGGTCTGGGGTGTGTGCCACCGGTCCTTCAGTGGGGTTCCTGCCAGTGTGAGGCTGATTAGGGCATCCTCTCTTGTTAGTGGTGTGTGTATCGGATTAAAAAAAAAACAACAACGCAGCTCTCTGTTCAGATACTGGCAAGGGGAGGCTGTTGTGAGTCTCCTTCCGTGGCAACGTTGGGAGATGTGGGTCACCGCCTGAGGGGCTGAGCAGGAGGCCCGTGGTCTCCCGCTGCCCTGGTGAGCATAGGGCTAAGTGTGTCTGCTTTGGGTGGGTGGGTAGCCCCAAAGCCAGGAAACTGGGTGGGTAGCCCCAAAGCCAGGAAACTGGTCTGTCAACAGCCCACACGGGCCACAGCGCCTGGACTTCCTGACACCTCACCTTTGTCATTGCACCAACAATGCACGACTACAGTGTCCCCCTTCCTCTCCCCTGTCCTGGCCCCATCTTACCTCACCCGCAGCGGGCCACGTTCTCCCTGGAGTGAGGCTTCTGGACCTTTGCAGAGCTTGGCGTGCACGTTGCAAAGCAGCCTCCTGGGTTGCGCATTCTCCATAATGGGTCCCCTGTTCCCCACCGTGGGCTTTTCCTGCTCCGTCGCAGGACGTGTTTGTGCCGATAGGACAGCACTGCCACCTCCCTCACATTGAGACATTCGACGTGTTGGTCTTGGGATCGCAGATGCTGCTGCCTGGTGTGTGGTGGGCCACCTGCACCTGGGCTGTGGACCTCAGGGTATCTGGGCCCACAGCCTCGGTGGGTCCGGGAATTGCCCGGTTCTTGGTGAACGTGTGGACAGAGGGCTCAGTTCTGGGGGCCGTGCTGTGCCAGGAGGGGTCCGGTCCTGGGGTCTCCCATGCCTCCCACTGATCCTCTGTCGCGGCTGGCTTGGGCCCCGTGGGGTATCGGGGCCCCGGGGCTGTCATTTTGCCTCAGCCAAGGCCTTAGGGCGTGGGCGCACTCACGCCCCCTCCTCAGTGGTCCAGCTGGTTCTTCCGCAAGACGCAGGAAGACAGTGCTTCCTCCCCCATAAATAAACATGTGCTTTCTTCCTCCAGCAGATTGGAAGCGCAAGGTTGAGTGCTTCCAGAGATGAAACCTGGGGCCACGTGGGCGTGCCGGCTGAAGGTGCCCGGGCGCAGAGCAGCAGGGAAGGGGCGGCCGCAGGGCCCCCTCCCCCAGGGCAGGGAAGGTTTTACCCACCAGGGCCCGCCTCCCCGGGCTGTGTGTCTACAGGCAGGTCTGGTGTAGGTCCGGTCGGGAGCCCTAGGACCAGCCTGGTGTCCACCCTTCAAGCTGGTCCTCACATCTCCCTGTCTGTTGGGGCAGCTCATCCATACCACACAGGAGGTCACGGCGCTGGATGTTGGGGTGGGTTTGGAAGCGCAGCCATCTCCGGCTCCCCACCCATGCACAGCAGCCCCGAGGGCCTCCCATATGGTGTGTCCAGCTTGGTCCTGCCTGTCTGCTAGGGGTCGAAATCACCTAGAGCCACCTCTTTCGTATGTGTGTCCTGGGCCCTGGCAGTGCGGGGAGGACGGGGCTTGGACGGCTGCTGTGGGAACAGGGCAGACAGCAGGGGGGGAGAGGGGGTTGCCACGGTGGTCCCAGCTCAAGCCACTGTGGCCTGCCTGGGTGGTGGCCATGGCCATGGTGAGGAGGGCACAGGTGCTGACCCAGGCGTCCTGAGTCGGGGGCTCTGGGCCACCCTACCCTGGGCTCCCATTTTCCTGCTGCCGGGATCCCTCTGCTGCATCACTGGCCTGGGCATGTGGACGCTCATGTGGACTGTCGAGGGTTGGGTGGGCCTAAGGGAGCTGAGCTGGCCCAGCAGCTTGCTATGGGGAGCAGCCAGCTCAGGCCTTCTCATCCTCCTGAGAGCTTTGCCTCTGTGTTATCTCACGATGGCCATGGGGGGAGCATGGCCTGTGGGGTCAAGGCCTCGTTCCTACACAGCCCTGTGTGGGGGCCACTGTGACTGGAGGGGCCTGACTTCAGCCACTTCTGGAGACCCCTCCCTGCGGCCCTCGAGCCATCGTATTCCCCGTTGGTTTGTGGCTCTGGGTCCTGGAGCGGTGTCTCCTGATGAGGGACGCCCAGCTCCGCTGTCTGTCTCCTGGTGACAGCATCCAGCCCTTTGTCCCGCAGATCCTGCTTGCGTCCTCAGCATCCACAGCATGGGGAAGACATAACGTCCCCTCCCTCCGTGTGTCTGGGGCCAACAGGGGGAGGGGCCGAGGTGGCCTTCATCAGGATGAGGGACGGGATGGGGGATACTTTATAGAAGGGGGTCTGGGAGAATCTCAGCATCTGAAAAGTAACTGTTGTCACCCCCGTTTTACAGGTAGGGAAACAGGCTAAGAAAGGGTGAGGGGTGGCTGGTGGTAGAATTGGGGGTCGGGTTCTCATCCCCGGACTCATGGAGTGAGAGATGGCCCATCTGTGGGCCCCAGAGACCCTGAGCCAGCAGGTCTGGGTGGGCTGTGGGCAGCTGCGTAATAATGAGAATTTGGTTTGGGGGATCCAGGACCACCCTTTGGGCCACACCACCTTAAACCACACAGGCCTCGGGGACCCCCACCCTGTTCCAGGACCCTGGAGGCCACCATCATTGGTGAGAGACAGTGGCATGGCTGCCAGTGGGGTGCTGGCAGCCCCTGACGTGTGCTGATTGGCCTCGAGCCCCTTCTGGCCTCCACACACACTCCCCGCACGCCAGCTCCCCACCTCGCGGCATCATAGTGCAGAGATGACCATGTCTGCCCTGCTGCCCTCTGGGGTGGCCCCACTTCCGAGCTGGCTTCCAGGCGGGCCAGTGCCATGTTCCAAGCAGCCCTTGGTGTGCTTTTAACCATCTGGAAGTGCAGGAATAAGAAAGAACGTGGAACTAGAAACTCTGGAGTGGTGTGCCGCAAAACCTAGGCCCTGGGTGAGCAGGCCCTCTGGCTGCTGGGCGAGTGCCTCTCCCCAGCCCTGAGCTTGCTGGGACGTGGCCACTTCAGCACCACGGACAGCGGCCACCATCCCTCTTGGCCTCCGGGCCCTCGGGGGCCGGGCATCGGATTTGTTTGGGGTGCATTGCTGTCATGGTCTGGGAGACCATGGAGCCAGCACCTGCTCTGCACTGACTGGGGGAGGCTGGCCCACGGGCATGGCTGCTGGGGTGGGAAGGTGGGTCAGTCCTTGCTGAGCCCCACCGAGGCTGCAGAAATGAGAAGGGAGGGAGGAGGGAGGAGACCGGAAGGAGGCTGATGCTGGGACAGGTCGGCCAAATGCTGGGAGGGCTTTGTGGGTGGAGTGTGGGACCCACGGGGGGGTACAGCATTTGAGGGGTCCCTGGACGGACCAGTGCTCTGCTCCCACTGCTGATCCGTGCTCTAGCCCTGGCTCTGGGCTCATTTCCACACCTCTCTGGGGACCAGTTTCTCGCAAGTCCCCAGCCTGGGGACAGGCTGCCCCAGGGAGAGTCACTCCATGCCCCACCCTGCCCAGGCTGGACACCAGGGGCCTGTTAGGCCAGGGGACATCCCTGGGTCCTAATGGGTCAAGGCCTAGGGTGGTCTAGGAACATGGGTCAGGGGGCTCTCTGCCCTTCTTTCAACCTCTGGACCTGGGCAGAGCCTTCCTGGCTATGGGGTCCCATGGAGAGACCCATGCCCCCAGCCCCTCTGTGTGTGGCCAGGCCTCAGGCAGCACCACAGCCCCCCTGCCGTGCTGGCACAGCCGCCTCTTCCCAGCCACACATCAGCCTGGCTTCTCTGGACCCGCAGTGGAAATTGACTCTAATTTGTAGAATTTGGTTCAAAACCTAAAGGATTTTGAATTAAAACTCAGAAAATCCATCTGTGTAATTAAGCCTCTGGAAGTCAGTGGCCTTGTGATGAGAGTCCGGTTGGCACCGCCTGTCCTCAGCTGCCCACAAAGGCGTGACCAGGAAACGGCTGTGACGTGTGGGGCTGATGGAGCCCTCCCCCCACCGCTGGCGGATCCCCTCTCTGGGCAGGGCCAGTGGGACCCTGTGCGTGGGGAGCTCCTCCCTGGGCAGGGTGGCTCTAAGTGCTTCTCCTGTGTGCACTTTGCACAGAAAGATGAGCAGGACCCCAGGAGCTCGTCCCTCCCAGGGTGTTTGGGGTGGTGGGGGAGGGGGGCTGGGGTGTATCATAGAATAGTAACCCCAAAGGGGGCATGCTCATGAGGATGGATAGGGAACTTTCTGGGCCGTGCTGACCAGGTTGGTCACCCCAGCCACATGGACAGTGTCCCCACCTCACACACAAACCTGTGCTCATCCTGCTGCATGGGGTCACTGTGGCCGTGGAGGTTGTCCTGAGCCCCTAGGGCTTGCCTCCAGGGCAGGGGTGGCAGGTGGGGCCATGGGGCCAGTGGGGTCAGGAGAAAGCCGAGGTTGGTGGGTGGTTTTTGCTTGTTAGTGCTTTGGGAAGGTATCGAGGTAGGACCCCGGCCCAGGACCTCAAGCTGGGCTATCTTTGCAAGTTGCTGGGAGCCTAGTTTGTGGCTCTTGCTGGAGACTGGGCCCCCCTAGCCCCTGATCAAGTAACGTCTCATGGGTCCTGGCCCAGCCCAGCCCAGGGCTCCAGACATGCACTGCACCGTTGAGGACCAAGGTTCTTAGCTCTGCTCAACGCCAGCTCCGGGGTCTATGGTGATCCCAGAGTGAACATGGGCATGGGCCTGGGAGAAATCGGGCAGCAGGCTCACGACATCAGTCTGAGATGAGGGGCATGAAGCTGGTGGAAGAAGGGAAGAGCTGAGGGCTCAGAGGCAGGCTGGGCTGGGCTGGGCTGGGCTGGAAACCCTGATGCTCCTGGATGGAGCAGGATGTTCGCCATGTGGGAGGTGGGAGCTGGCCCGGCAGAAGCACTCGGGGTCAGGGGAGAGCTCGAAGAAGTGGGGCAAGGAAGGAGGGTCCCAGGACCCAGGAGCAGACAGTCCCCACACCCCCACTGCCTGTATGGGCAAACTGAGGGCCCAGGCTGCTCTGTGCTGTCTCCCTGCAGGGGTTGGGGGGGGCTGCATGCCTGCAAGACCAAGGGTCCAGCCAGGCCTGGGGAGCGTCTGAGCCTCGTGCGCCCAGACCCAGAGCTGCCTGCTCCCTGCTGTGTGGCAGTGTCCTCGCTGGTGGGACTGGGGGTGCTTGTCCTTCAGGCATGTCATCCACAGCTTTAGTGTTGAGAACCCACCCCCACTCCTGGGAGACAGACAATGACACCCTTGCAGCCCCTCTTCCAGAGGTGCTGTTTGCAGCAGTGAAGGACAGAGGAGCCGTGCGCAGCTCCCAGGGGCTGCAGCCGGCGGGGTCAGGACACGGGGAGAGCTGCGGTGCCCTAGGACTGGCTTCAGTGTGTGGCCTCAGCATCCCATGACACAGCCTGGGACCCACGCCCGGTGCCCTCGGGCGAGTCACCAGAGCTCCCAGTCTGTGCAGGGCGGGCTGGACTGGCTGGCGCACAGTAGGTGCACTATGGGTGTTTGGAGCAGCTTTCGGCTGCAGCTCTCTCCTCCCCCCACCCCACCCACGGGGACCTTGCAGCACCCACAGGCCCTGACTGTGCGCCGAGCCACCCTGCCAGCCCTTCTCAGCCAGCTCCCGTTGCGCTGTCACAGGCCTGTGGGGTTGGGCCCTCAGCGCTGTCTTAGCAGGACGCTGATTTCTGTTTTTCTGCAGCCAAATCACAGCAAAGGCACTTGTTACTGCTGAACCCATTAAGTGTAATTATGGTGCTCTCAGTGGGAACGGGTAATTACATTGGTGGCCCAGTGCCACACTGTGCAGTGTGCCAAGGGCCAGGGGCTTCAGAGCGGCAACTGTTGGCCCTGCCCTTGCAGGGAGGCAGGGGGAGAGGGGTCTGGGCGGGGCAGGCTGCCGGGCCCCACAAAGGAAGGACACACATGGCCTGGCCTTCCTCCTGCCCTGATCCCGGGGCCTGTACACCTGAATAAGCATGCAGGCCCTGAACCTCCCCAGGCCTTGTCCTTCCCTGACTCCAGTCACAGCACAGCCTCTGCCAGTTTGTGAGATACCCTTGGCCTCAGAGCTCCTCACAGGTGGGGCCGCATGGACCCCTGGCCCAGTGCCCACATGTGGTGGAGCATGGAGTGGGCACTCACGGCCCTGGGACTGACCTTCATTTTGGGGAGCAGGGCCCTGCTGCTTTGGTCACCTCGTTGATCCATGAGATACGCGTCCACCTACCCAGCTGGAGGAACACAGGGGAAACGGAGGGGCACCAAGGCTCCAGGTCACACAGCCAGTACATGCTGCAGCCAAGGAACCTGAGGGTGGATGCGCTGTCCCTGCCTCAGGCCGCTCAGCGCCGGGCGGGCCGGGGCTGCAGGGCAGGGTGGGGGCTGCAGGACGGGGTGGTCCCCAAGTGGGTAGGTGCAGGGTCTCAACACCAGGTTTCTCAGGCTGTCTACTGACACGCGGTGTTTTCCAAGTGCTGACTTCTCTCTCTTTAAAGGAAAGTCCCCCATCCACCCCGCACCAGCCCAGAGAAGACCTCTGGGGGCCTCCTGCTCGCGCCCTCGCTCTCTCCAGCACAGGGCAGGACAGGCAGGCAGCCCCACAGAAAGCCCGCCTTGGAGGGTGAGGGTGGGTCGCGGTGGGAGGGGGTTCTTGACATGGGGGTGGTGTGTGGGGTACAAGGAATGCCTCCAGGGCCCTCCCATCTGACGGGCACTTACCTGCATCCAGGAGTTTGGGTGAAGCCCCAGTCCCCCAGCTGGGGATCCCCCCCACGCAGCCTATCCCCCATCGGGCAGCCCCTGGGTCACCTGCCTGGGGTGTGGGTCCCTTCCTCATACATGACACGGCCGGCCCACCACAGGGCTCCCCGATCTCCTGATGAGCCAACGGAAGCGAACATGGGGGTGCACCCCTGTCTGGAGACAGCCACTGAGGGCGTCATAGCCAAAGTAATGCCATGGCCTCTGTGGCGCCACGGTGCCACCTGGTGGCCACTCCCAGAATGGCTGAGCATTCTGGGATCCTGGGTGACTTTCGTTCTGAGGGCCAGCGACCCCACAGGGTGGCCAGGTTCACACAGCACAAGGGGATGCAGCCCTGGCTGCTGGCCCGGCGCCCTAAAGTCCTGGCTGGATACCCTCCTGCCAAAGGGAAGACTCTCCTGGACAGGACCCTTCACGGGCTGGCGGCTTCCACTCCCAGGACTAACTTGGGGCGGAGGGTGTCCTCACTCACCTGTCCTTCGTCCATGTCCCGGCCCCCTTCATCTGGGCACACAGTAGGGCTGCGGGTCCTCCGGGCCCAGGCACTGAGCTGGGCTCAAGTCCACATTGCTCATCGCCCATCGCTGTGGTCAGGGCGTTCTCCTTCTGCTGGGGTCACGGAGGGTTTCATGCAGGGCCAGGGGGAGAGGTCTTCAGGGCTGCCCTCATGAGGTGTCTGTGGTACTTGGGGTCCCAGCTGGACAGTGCTGGTGAGACTGCTAATTTGAGGGGCTGATCTCAGTTTAGGGCATCACAGTTGGGGGAGTCTGGCAGAGGGGCAGTGGCTGGTCTCCCGCCTCCATCCAGGGTCCTGCTGTATATGAGGGGTTGGCAGCAGTGTCCAGAGGCCGGTGTTGGGGGTCTGTCCCTCACTGCCCAGCTGATGGCCTGGGCACGGGGGCGCGGATTTTGAGGGACTGTCCCTGTGGCAGCTGTAGGGGGTGCTGGGGGTGGGTTCTGGGGCTCCCCCACCTGCCACATGGACCCTTAACTCGGCACCTGCCCCACATGGTTCGAGCACGTCAGCATGCTGGTCATCATGCTCAACTGCGTGACCCTGGGCATGTTCCGCCCCTGCGAGGACGTCGAGTGCCGCTCGGAGCGCTGCAGCATCCTGGAGGTGGGCGGGGCAGGCGGGGCGGGGCAGGCGGGGCGGGACTGGCCACAGGTGACCTGGGCTGGGTGTGAGGGGTGCAGGCCCAGCTCTCAGGCCCCTCTCCTGCAGGCGTTTGACGACTTCATCTTCGCCTTCTTCGCGGTGGAGATGGTCATCAAGATGATTGCCCTCGGGCTGTTCGGGCAGAAGTGCTACCTGGGCGACACGTGGAACAGGCTGGACTTCTTCATCGTCATGGCGGGGTATGGCCCTGCCCCACCGCAGACCAGACCAGGGCGGCCCCTGCGCCTGGCCAGGCCTGGCTGGGAGCCCTGCCCCCCTCAGACCCCATGGCAGCCCCTGGGTCCCCCAGGAAGAGGGATGGGGAGGTGTACTCAGGTGGTGCTGGGTCTGGGGGGTAGCTGGGTCTGGGGTGCCAGGGGCAGGACATTTGTCCAGGGCTCCCTGTGCCAGCACCAGGGACAGCAGGACAGACACAGGGTGATGGAGTGGCCTGTGAGTGGTGAGGAGCCCCCAGTGGTAACCTAAGGCTATACTTCCCCTGCCCTGGAGCCCACGCCAGGCTGGGTGCCTGGTGTGGGGACCAGGCCTCTGGCATGTGCTCACCTGCCCTGGGCCTCCTGGCCTCAGCTGGCAGGGTGCCCTGGAGAGAACCGTGTGCCCGCTGGCCTGGCTCTGACCCCAGAGCACCTGTCGGCCGCCTGAGCGCCCGTTCCCTCTGCCCCGCTCCTAGCATGATGGAGTACTCTCTGGATGGACACAACGTGAGCCTCTCGGCCATCCGGACAGTGCGTGTGCTGCGGCCCCTCCGTGCCATCAACCGTGTGCCCAGTAAGTGACCGTCACACCCGGGCCTGGGACAGGCGTGTCCTGCCAGCCCTGATGAGAGCTTTTGAGGACCCACTGGGGCACAAGGCCAGTAGGCCACACTGCCTGTGTGGCGTCTGGACGCTCTGGCCCCAGCCCAGACCCCAGTGCCGGGGTAGGAGAGGCTGGCCTCCTGCCACTCGCCATGGGAACCTGAGGATTTGCCACTGCTTTTCTGGGGAGGACAGAGCAACCCTGGGCCGAGTTGGGGTGTGATGCGCAGTCAGACTGTGTGGGGTCCCGACTCCCCACAGTGCTGCTGAGTGACAGGGGCCATTCTGAACCTCAGATTCCTCATCTGCACAGCATTTGGGGTCGTGCCCGAGAGCTGTGCAGGACTTGGTTGCTCTCTTGTCTGTCCCACCCTGGTTCTCAGGTCTGAGTTCTGCCAAAGGGTCTGGTGCTCAGGGAAGGGTGGAGAAGCTTCCAGGGGGTCATGTGGCTGCTCGTTTGGAATGTGGTCTGTCCGGACCCAGGTCATCTGCCCACATGGGGCTGTTTGGGAGTTTCTGTGTCTTCCAAGTCTTCAGGGATGTGATCGAATTCAGCCGTTAATTTTCCTGGGGTTGTGTGTGGGTGGTGCCCGTGTGACTGTAAAGTGAGTATACACACACGTGCATGTGGGTCTGTGTGTGCTGTGTAGGTGTGCACAGCCTTTCTGGCTGCCTGGCCTGGGTCCTGGTGGCCTCAGCACTGAAGTCTGGGTGGTCAGGGTGTGTCCTGCGGCCCCTCCAAGAAGTCATACACCCCCAGTGTGGGTCACTCCCTCCCCCTGGGGCTGTCAGCTCCACCAAAGGGCAGGTGGGTGAGGTTTATGCTGTGAGACCCCTGGGCCTTCCTTCTGCTTGCCACCTGGCTATACCCTCAGGGATCAGACAGGGCTCAGATGCTATGTGATCCTGGGCAAGTACTGTACCTCTCTGAGCCTCAGTTTACCCAACTCTGAATGTGGTCCTCCTCAAGGATGGCTGTGGGTTGAGGTGAGGTGTCACACGTGGTTCTTGGCTCTGTGCCCAGCACCATCAGGCACTCAGTCTGCTCACCTGGACCCCCTTTCAGTGTGTGAAGTGATAATACAGCCCCTTTCACAACACAGATCTTCACTTTTCAGACCAAATGCCAGCAGCTTGGCCTTGCTCTGGGGACATGCCCTGGTCCCAAACAGGACCATGTGCCCCTCGCAGTGAGCCCCCAGTGTCTCACTCTGGCTGCCTGGGGTCCACTCTGACGCTGGACCACATGTGGCCTTTTGAGCCACCTGCTGTCTGGCCAGGGTGGTGCTCACTTTGTCCCTGATGAATCTTCCTCCTGGCCATTTCTGAAACTTAAGTGCTTCTCCCAGCTGTGATTCCCCGCTGTGACCCCAGGGGTCCCACCTCTGCCATCCAACAGCTCCAGGGTGCTCTCCACGAGGCCCCCTGGCTCAGCCCCCTGGCCCAGGGCTCTGCCTGCACCCTTAGGTCAGCTCTTGCTTGTTTCTGGAAACAAGTCTTATCTTCACTGAGGTCTGGGACGGGGGCAGGCCCGGGACCAAGGGGCGCATGGGGCTTGGCTGACCCACTCCCTCGAATAATTGGTGTACACGCAGCCCATCGCACCCAGGAACAAGAGCTTCAAAACTGCCTCTCAAAAGCCGCTTCCTGCCCTGGGGTGCCCATAGCCCCTGCTTCCCCTCCAGTGCAGGGCTCTGCTCAACGTGATTCTCACAGAGAATGGAAAGAACCGCTGGTTCCTGAACCCAGTATCTGCTGCAAGACCCCCAGGCTACTGCTCGCATGCAGGAGCCGGGGGCCGCGGGACTCCTGGTCTGGTCACCCTGGGGGCCTGCCTGGCTGCAGTGTGTTCCCATACGGCATTCGCAAGGATCAGGGACCTCCCGCCCTGAGCCCCTCCAGGCCATGGCCTTGCTCCCCTCTGTGGTGTCTTACCGCAGATGTTTGTCTTTTGGGGCATGCTGGACTTGGGGGGGCCCAGCTCATGTCCCTCACAGAGGTGCTGGTGTCCATCTGTGAATGGCAGAGGGCTCAGGGCTCCCAGGAGGGCCTGGCGCCTCAGGGATTACCAGGAGGGCTCTGCTGCACTGACCGGCTGCCCTGCCACCTGCAGGCATGAGGATCCTGGTCACGCTGCTGCTGGACACGCTGCCCATGCTCGGGAACGTCCTCCTGCTCTGCTTCTTTGTCTTCTTCATCTTCGGCATCGTGGGTGTCCAGCTTTGGGCTGGACTGCTGCGCAACCGCTGCTTCCTGGACAGCACCTTCGCCAGGTGCAGGGGCCCTGCCCACCCTGCAGGACATGCCCCAGTCTGCTCTTCCCAGGGCCTGCCTCCAGAGGCTCCTCCTCTAGCAGGCTCCTCCCCCTCCAGGCCCCTCCCCTCCCCACCCAGAGGTTCCTCCCCTAACGGGCTCTTCCACCAACAGTCTCCTCCTTCTCCAGGCTCATCCCCTAACAGGCCTCCTCCAGGCCCTGTTCCCAGGGACACACCCTTCCTGGAGCAGCACTAGCACTGGTGGGCCTGGGTCTGTCTCTGTTACTTTTGGTTTTTATTTGCGTTTCTATCTCTGTCTGACTGTGTCTGTTTGTCTGTTTCTCTCTGTCTCTCCATCTCTGTGCCTTCAGGAACAGCAACCTCAGCTTCCTGCGGCCATACTACCAGCCGGAGGAGGGTGAGGAAAACCCCTTCATCTGCTCCTCTCGCCGGGACAACGGCATGCAGAAGTGCTCGCACATCCCCAGCCGCCGCGAGCTGCGCGTGGAGTGCACGCTGGGCTGGGAGGCCTATGGGCAGCCACAGGCCGAGGGCGCCGGTGGCACGGGCCACCACACCTGCATCAACTGGAACCAGTACTACAATGTGTGCCGCTCAGGCGACTCCAACCCACACAACGGGGCCATCAGCTTCGACAACATCGGCTATGCCTGGATCGCCATCTTCCAGGTGGGCTCTGGGTCTCCCCTGCACTGGGCGCCCAGCACGCGGGGCCTGGGGGCTGGTACCAGGCAGGCGTGGAGGGCCCACTGCCCTCTCAGGGCTGTCCGTGTGTCCAGCCGCCTGCCCCCCACCAGGTGATCACGCTGGAGGGCTGGGTGGACATCATGTACTACGTCATGGACGCTCATTCCTTCTACAACTTCATCTACTTCATTCTGCTCATCATTGTAAGTGCAGGGGCGGAGTGGGATGCACGGGGCGAGGGGTGGGGGGGCGCCCCCGCTTTGCGACAGCCCTGTCTCAGATCCCAAGCTCCTCCTCTGTTAGCAGGCGTCGTCCTGTCCCCGGGGTCCAGCGAGATCCTGCTTGTGCCCCTGGTGCAGCGCCGTCTTGGCCTTTGCTGGCCCTCTTGGGTCCCTGCACTTGACTGAGCTATAGGGCAGGGCGGGGGCAGCAGAGACCCAGGGCCGTCGTGTCCAGGGCAGGTGGGTGGGGGCCCTTGGTGGAGTTGGGGGGAGACTCTGTCCAGCCCCAGGAGGAGGTGGGCAGGGTTGGGAGGACAGAGAAGCCTGTGTGTGTGGGGAGGGGAGAGAGACCTCAGACAGTCCTTCAGGCCCTCCCATGGCCAGGTCCTATCAGGAGGCTGCAGGAGAGTCAGGATCACCTGTTGGGGTCACAGTCCCCCCACAGTGTACATGGGCTCTCAGCACAGTTCTCCACAGTATAGGTGTTTCCCCCAGGCACGGCCCTCCACAGGGATTGTGGCCCCCAGGGGTGGCCCTCACTTGGTTCTCTCAGTGGCCCCTGGTGCCTGGGGCGGGGTTTGAAAAGACCAGCAGTGAATTAAATCAGGCACCTGTCCTGCCTTATCTCAGACCATAATCACAAACAGCAGAGTGTCACCCGGTGACCCTGCCACAGAGGACAGTGCAGCCGTGGGGGCTGAGGAAGACCTGACCCGGGCGGGAGGGTGTGGCTGGGGACAGAGCTGAAGGACGAGGGGACAAACCACACAGATGACGGGAAGGCGGGTCTCCCCACATGTCCTGCAACTGTCCACAAACAGGCAAGGAGCACCTACCCTGCACCACCCATCCCAAATGCTGGGGCTCAACATCGGATCAGCAAGGACCCTGCCCATCACAGGGTGCCCTGCCGCCGCCGGCTACCCTGGGGCCATATCCCGGGCCCCTAGAATGGGCAGCGCACATTGGGGCTCAGTATTTCTCTCATCAGGGGCTTGATTGTTGTGTAGAAACCACAGCTGCTGTCCTGGTCTCCTGCCCTGCCCAGTCCTGACGCCCAGGGCGGTGGGTCCCAGTGTCCCCGCTTCCCTGCCTCCCTGGGGCACTCGTCCGGTGAGCTCGCTGCCTCCCGCCCGCCACAGGTGGGTTCCTTCTTCATGATCAACCTGTGCCTAGTGGTGATCGCCACGCAGTTCTCGGAGACGAAGCAGCGGGAGAGCCAGCTGATGCGGGAGCAGCGGGCCCGCTACCTGTCCAACGACAGCACGCTGGCCAGCTTCTCAGAGCCTGGCAGCTGCTATGAGGAGCTCCTCCGGTACGTGGGCCACGTGTGCCGCAAGCTGAAGCGCCGTGGCCTCCGCCTCTATGCCCGCTGGCAGAGCCGCTGGCGCAAGAAGGTGGACCCCAGCGGCGTGCCGCACGGCCAGGGCGCTGGGTGGCGGCCACGGCGGGCGGGAGGGCGCGCCACCTCCATCCACCATCTTGTGTACCACCACCACCACCACCACCACCACCACTACCACTTCAGCCATGGCAGCCCACGCCGGCCAGGCCCCGAGCCAGGCGGCAGTGACACCAGGCTGGTGCGGGCCGGAGCACCTCCCTCGCCCGGACATGGGCCCCCTGACGCTGAGTCAGTGCACAGCGTGTACCATGCAGACTGCCACGTGGAGGGGCCACAGGAGAGGGCCCGGGTGGCACATGCTGTGGCCACCGCCGCCACCGGCCTCAAGCTGGCCACTGGGCTGGGCGCCATGAACTACCCCACCATCCTGCCCTCGGCCGCAGGCAGTGGCAAAGGTGGCCCCGGGCCCAAGGGGAAGCGTCCTGGTGGACCCCTGGGAGCCGGGGGGCACAGCCCACTGAGCCTGAGCAGCCCCGACCCCTGCGAGAAGATCCAGCATCTGGTCGGGGAGCACGGTAAGGACATCACCCTGTGGGGAGCAGTGGGGAGTGGGGGATGGGCTCCTGGGACATCCCCGCCTGTGTGTGAACCCTCGTGAGTTCAGCCTTCCTCCCTTGGAGCCCTGGATGAAGGGAAGAAGGTGGGGGAGGTCCTGGGCACCTCAGATGGGAGAAGGTGCCCCCCCACCTCCATCCATCCTGTAGCCCTGAGCGTTTGCCATATGGAAATGAGAATTCTGAAGCTAGAAAAAAAAAAACCTGGGGCTGTGCTCCATTGCCCACGCCTGGCCCTGAGAGGGACCAACTGTCCATGGCCTGGTCATTTCTCAGGAGGAGTGGCCGGCCCCCTTTCTAGGTGAGGAGACTGAGGCTGGGGCAGAGGGAAGGGAAAGCCGAGGTCACAGAGCTCCCAAAGGCCGAGGAGAGAGGGGCCGGGGTGCCTCCCAGTATACTCGGTCCTCCCACCTGAGGTGCCGGCCTCACCCACCTGGGACGGGCAGGACACTGCGACCCCAGACACTGGCGTCCCATGCAGACTGAGGCCCTCCCAGGTGGCATGCGCGGGCAGTAGCCCTCAGGGTGCCTGGAGTGGGTAGAGGTGTGTGTGTCCTCACACAGTGAGGCACTGTGTCGAAATGCACGTGCCTATAGTCCTGCACTGCCCACTGGGGCAGGTTGGCCCCGCAGGGCTCCTGGCTGTGGGGCGTCTAAGCCGCCGCCGGTGCAGTCACCTGGGCCCCAGAGACTCAGCCGGGCAGGCAGCACCGAGCGACGATGGCTCCTGCGCGTCGTGACCTGGAATGTTCCCAGTCACGTCATCCGTTTAACGTGACTGCTGGAAAGTGGCTCACGTCACATTTCTGTGGATGGCATGGCCCCCTGGTGGATGAGCCCCTCTGCCTCTTTTTAGCCTTGAGTGAACAGAGAGTACCTGTGCAGGGCGTGCATGTGCTCAGGTGTGAGTGCCCAGGCGTGGGCATGTGTGTCTGTGCATGTGCTCAGGCGTGTGCCGAGGTGTGTATGAATGTTCCCACATGTGCACATATACCCAGGTGTGAGTGCCCAGGCATGTACATGTGTACGATGTGCATGTCTACACAGACACCGTTCACCCCATGGCAGCCTGCTTGTGCATGTGGGTCCCAGGCACCTGGTGTTGCAGCTGAGCGGCCTGAGGCTGCCCACATCCTTCTCCCTGCAGGACTGGGCCAGGCCCCCAGCCGTCTGTCAGGCCTGAGCGTGCCCTGCCCCCTGCCCAGCCCCCAGGCGGGCACGCTGACCTGTGAGCTGAGTAGCTGCCCGTACTGCACCAGCGCCCTGGAGGACCCCGAGCTGGAGTTCAGCGACTCAGACAGTGGAGACTCGGACAGCAACGGGGTCTACGAATTCACACGGGATGTGCGGCATGGAGACCGCCGTGACCCCATGCAGCCACCCCCAGCGGCGGACACGCCAGACTCAGGAGGAACGCGGCGGAGGGCACAGCGTCGGGCGGTGGCAGGCGAGCAGGGAGGGCTGGGCCGTGTCTGGGCCTCCTTTAGCGGCAAGCTGTGCCGCATCGTGGACAGCAAGTACTTCAACCGCGGCATCATGGTAGCCATCCTCACCAACACGCTGAGCATGGGCATCGAGTACCATGAGCAGGTAGGCGGCCCGGTGCACCCTCCAGAGGTGAAGTGGGCCTGAATGGACAGCCCTTGGAGCGACCCCCGGGGAGCACGTTCCTCGTGTCTCCTTGAGACTTCAGTCTCTTACAGGGCCCCACAGAGGGGTTTCTGGGGGATGGGGAACAGGGATGGCGTTAGAGCTGAATGTCAGCTGTTGTGGCCGTTTTTATCAGCCACTCAGCAAACGCTCGTGCTTCTCCTTGGCTGGGCCTCTGCTGAGGGGTGAATGGAGAAACCGTGGCTCCCGCCTGGAGGTCCTCCTGTCTGGGGTGGGGGTTTGAAATCACAATCCCAGAGGCAGCAGGGGGCTGAGGGCGCTCACCAGGCCACCCAGTGCTCTTCTCAGGATGGGACTCCCACAGCCCAGCTCTCACAGAGAGTGGCCCCCCCTTACATGAGCCAGAATGTGCCCACTGGAATGCCCCTGGGTGGCCCGGAGAGGCCAGTGGTATGGAATGGCCCCCAGAGGAGGAATTGTATGTGTGGTGCCTGGCCCCCCAGTAGCCCCTGCCCGGGACTGGGGCCTCGCCAGGGAGGAGCATCGGCTGGGTCCGGCAGGGAGAGGGCGTCCACTCTGGGGACCGAGGCCAGTTCACTTTTTTTTTTTTTTTTTTTTCCTGTTTTGGCTGCATTGGGTCTTCATTGCTGCATGCGGGCTTTTTTCTCTGGTTGCAGAGATCAGGGGCTACTCTTCGTTGTGGTGCACGGTCTTCTCATTTCTGTGGCTTCTCTTCTTGTGGAGCACGGGCTCTAGGGACACGGGCTCCAGTAGTTGTGGCTCGTGGGCTCTAGAGCGCAGGCTCAGTAATTGTGGCACACAGGCATAGTTGCTCCATGGCATGTGGGATCTTCCCGGACCAGGGCTTGAACCCATGTCCCCTGCATTGGCAGGCGGATTCTTAACCACTGCACCACGAGGGAAGCCCCGCGGCCAGTTCACTTTTTAATGACCAGGTTGCCTTCCTCGTTTTCCACCCTCTGGGCTTTTCAAGTCATTTAAGCTATGTTCTTTCATCCTGGAGCAATTCAGGGAAAATGCCAGCAGTGTTAGCCTCCAGCAGCCCCGGCAGGGAGGTTCTCTTTGTGAGGGTGAGACCTAGGCAGGGACAGCAGCAGGCTGGAGAGAATCCCCGGCAAGGAAGAGCCTCTGCACACACACGTGTATACACACACGCACGTGCACACACGCACATAAGCAAGGTTTACCTGTGCAGATGTGGACATGTGTACAGATGTGTATACGTGGGAGGCCCTGTGCACATGCACGGCACATGCAGGTACATGCAAACTCACATGTGCGCACAAACAGGCCATACACTGGCACACACACATACCAGCATTTACACTGGTGCAGGTGTGCACACACACAGGCGGGCCAGCACATCCCCAGTAAGAGAGGGACCTCTGGGGCCTTCTGCTGACAGGGAAGGGTGTGCAAGGCCACCAGGGATCGGGGCAGCTCTTGGGAGGCACCAACTGTGTGCCCTGCACCCCGTGCACCCACATGCCCACCCTGGAACCCTGAGGCAGATGCTCCAGCCCCTTTTCCCATGGCCTGTGCTTGTGGGGTCTGGGGAAGTCTGTGGACTGTTTCTCAGACATTCTGGTGGGAAGGTCAGGCAGGGCCTGGGGAGGGCCAGGGACAGTCAGGGCCAGACAGGGAGGGCCAGGCAGGTTGGGGTCCAGCTGGAGGGGACATCGCTGGGGTCCTTGTTTTCTCCTCCAGACAGCAGCCAGTTGGGCTCCTTCTGAGATGCTGCCACAGCCCCTTGGCCCCTTGATGCAGACTTACCTGCTCCTAGTTCAGTGGAGCAGTCCCCCACCCCTGCTGAGGGGCACTGGGAGCCGTGGGTGGGCCCTGATGACGTCTCTGCTGCCCGCAGCCTGACGAGCTGACCAACGCCCTGGAGATCAGCAACATCGTGTTCACGAGTATGTTTGCCCTGGAGATGCTGCTGAAGCTGCTGGCCTTTGGTCCGCTGGGCTACATCCGGAATCCCTACAACATCTTCGATGGCATCATCGTGGTCATCAGGTGGGTCCCCACCGCCTGGGAGCCCACAGGGGCCGGGGAGGCTCTGGCTCGCCAGTGTCAGGAGACAGCCCCACACACATAGCAGAGTCCTAGCCAGCAAGAGAGGCCCTGCCAGCAGCATTTCATGGGATGGGATGTCTTGGGGCAGGATCCCACCCCTCCCCACAAGCACTGTCGGGTACACACAGGTATGTCAGCTGCAACTCAGGTGAAAGTTTGTAGAACCTCGTGGAGCTGTTCCTGCAGGAACAGAGTGGGCACTCGGTGGCCCTTCGGCCTCACAGCCGGACTCCACTCAGGGCTCAGAACCTTTGAGGAAGGCCAGCTTGCCTGAGGGGTGTCTGCTGCAGCAAAATCAACACAGAAACGAATTGGAGAATCTGGGGGAATTCCCTTCCCCAGGAGGAAGCAGGGCCCTCAGGAGTCAAGGGATCCCCCACCCTAACAAGAATAGACAAGCCAGGCACAGCTTGAAAGGCGGAGGAGCAGGAAAGGCCCTCACTTGAGAAGCTTCTGACTGGGCAGCTTCTAGGGGTCGGGCAGCCAGCAGGACAGCAGCTGATTAGGAGGCTTCAGAGGTGTCACCGCCATCCCTCAGCCCTGTCGATGCCTTGATGCAGCTGAACCTGCTCCCAGAGTGGGGTTGAGCGGAGGCCACGGTGGCTCCCGGGCTGGTGTTCCTGCTTCTGGGAAGAGGGTATCCCAAGGTCAGGGTGGGCACAGGGATGCGCAGCCAGAGAAGGCCCCCCTGAGCCTCGACCTGCCCACAGCGTGTGGGAGATCATCGGGCAGGCAGATGGCGGGCTGTCGGTGCTGCGGACCTTCCGGCTGCTGCGGGTGCTCAAGCTGGTGCGCTTCATGCCCGCGCTGCGGCGCCAGCTGGTGGTGCTCATGAAGACCATGGATAACGTGGCCACTTTCTGCATGCTGCTCATGCTGTTCATCTTCATCTTCAGGTGGGCGCGCCCAGTGGGAAAGGCCTGGGGCACTGAGCACATGCCTGCCCCCGAGGGGAGGCCCCTCCCACCGCGCTGGCCCCGTGCTGTGGCTTTGGGGCCCGGGGTGCCAGGAGCTTCAAAGTGGCAGCAGAAACTCAGTCACTGGTTCCTTTCGACAGGACTGACTGGGCACCTTCTGTGCCAGGCACCGGCGTACTGGGCTCTGCTCCCACGGCTCATAGCTGAGTGGGGTGATGGGACCAGCCCCCAGATGGATGGATTGGGGATCGTGCCCTCCCCAAAAGCCAAGAATGAGGGAGGCAGAGAAGGGGCGGGGCAGCCAGGCTGGAGTTTCTTGCTTCAGCTGCTGTTTGCTGAGCCCTTGCCGTGGGCCAGCTTGGCCCGGGGCCTCAGACCTTGGGGAGGGGGCTAGGGCAGAGGACAGCCCCAGGTAGGCTGGGTGAGACAGGCACCTCAGGTCCTGGCTGCTGCCTGAAGCCAGAGTGGCCTCTGGTTGTCCCTCCTACTGCTGGCCTTGGTCTTCCCACCTATACAGTGGAAACAGCTCGGCTGTGGGCACTTGGGAGGGCCCTGCAAATCAGAAAGCTGGGGTCCGGGGGGAGGTGTAGAGGAACAGCTGCTGGGTGTGGAGGTGACCAGGCAGCACCCCCCATATCCCTCCACTTGTGCCTCCTCCCCCGCACTCACCGCATCCCTGTCTGCCGCCCTTAGCATCCTCGGAATGCACCTGTTTGGCTGCAAATTCAGCCTGAAAACAGACACTGGAGACACGGTCCCTGACAGGAAGAACTTTGACTCCCTGCTGTGGGCCATCGTCACCGTGTTCCAGGTAAAGCCAGGTGGGGCCGTCCCCTCACGTACATGGTAGTCCCTGGAGAGCCACAGCCCTGCTCAGAACAGCCCCAGAGCGGGCCGAGGCCTGTCCAAGGCCACAGTGAGTGACGAGCTGTGAACAGCAGCAGGGACATTGATTCTGGCCCCTGGGGTGGTGGACCTGGTCTCACTTGTCCAGAGCTCCTTTTGGTCCTAAGGGCCTGTCAGCATTTCTACAGCCAGACCCACCGTCCTGGCACCCCCTCGGCCCCATGTTGGGCCCACTCTGCCCCGCCACCCCTTTCCCCCAGATCCTCACCCAGGAGGACTGGAACGTTGTCCTCTACAACGGCATGGCCTCCACCTCCTCCTGGGCTGCCCTCTACTTCGTGGCCCTCATGACCTTTGGCAACTACGTGCTCTTCAACCTGCTGGTGGCCATCCTTGTGGAGGGCTTCCAGGCGGAGGTGAGGGGGGCTTCCAGGGGAGGCAGTGGGAGCCAGGCACATTGGGCAGACCAACATGGAGAGAATTCCGTCCTCCACCCGCTGGGCCCTTCCGTCCACACCTGCCCCCGTGCTGGCCTGGCCTTCCTGTAGGGGGGTTCCACCTGAGGGGAGCCTCACGTGTACTGTGTGCTCCTCGGGCACAGGGTGATGCCACCAGGTCTGACACAGATGAAGACAAGACCTCCACCCACTTGGAGGAGGACTTGGACAAGTTCAGAGACCTCAGGGCCACAGGTACGCATGCGGGTGAGGGGGCGGGGCGGGGACAGGATGGAGAGGGAGCTGCCTGCCTGTCCGGGCACAGCTGAGACTCCTGTGGGCGGGTCCTGGGCGGGCAGATTATCCTTCCTGGGAGCCCTGCAGGCTCAAGCGGCCTCCTCCCCCCACCCAGAGATGAAGATGTACTCGCTGGCGGTGACCCCCAACGGGCACTTGGAGGGCCAGGCCAGCCTACCCCCTCCCCTCATCATGCGCACGGCAGCCACACCCATGCCCACCCCCAAGAGCTCCCCACACCTGGATGCGGCCCCTGGCCTCCTGGACTCACGACGTGGCAGCAGCAGCTCCGTGGACCCCCAGCTGGGGGACCAGAAGTCTCTGGTAGGGATGGTCCCCCGCCCTGGCCTTAGGGCACCTTCAGGCTCCACCCACCCAGTTCCTTAGGCCTTCCCCAGAGATGAGTGAGGGTCCCGCACACACACCCCCAGTCATACCCCAGGAATCCCTTGGCCCTGAGTGCTTTGTTTTCTATAAATGGAGCCAGAAACTGCCGTTTTTATGGGAGGAGTATGAACAGACGAGTAGACTGTCAGGCCGGAAGTTTATCTTCCAATTTGCAATCATAGATAAAAGCTGGCAAAGCGCACAGCATACAAGATGGGGAAAACAGAGAAGGATGGCAAAAAGGTGTAAAAAACTGAGTATGTGGGACTTCCCTGGTGGCGCAGTGGTTAAGAGTCCTCCTGCCGATGTAGGGGACACAGGTTGAAGCCTTGGTCCAGGAAGATCCCACGTGCCGCGGAGCAACTAAGCCCGTGTGCCCCAACTACTGAGCCTGCGCTCTAGAGCCTGCGAGCCACAACTACTGAGCCTGTACTCTGCAACAAGAGAAACCACCGCAATGCGAAGCCCGCGCACCGCAAGGAAGAGTAGTCCCCGCTCGCCGCAACTAGAGAAAGACTGCGTGCAGCAGTGAAGACCCAACCCAACCAAAAATAAAAATACAAAAAAAAACTAAGGATGTGAAGCAGGTGACAGAAGCCGGGTGGAGAGTTCCGTGCATCACGACCAACAGCACCCTGTGGAGCTGGAGCCCACAGGGTGTTTCCAGACAAACCCAGAAAACACCACCCCCAGCAGACACAGCCAGAGCCGGCTTCTGGGCTTCTCAGAAGGGCCCGGGAGGGGTGGGCAGAGCAGGACAAGCTAACCGTGGAGAGAAAGCGCAGGGATATGAACCTGGAGGAAAGTCCAGGCAAACCATCAAGGCAGGACGATCGTGTGTTGGTAACAGAAAAGGTGCAGGGCTGAGCCTTGGGTGGGCCGAGTGATCTAGCAACAAGATGCATCACAGCCAAACTGCTAGGACGCTCTGGGAGGAGGACAAGGGCTGTTGAGCCAGGATTCCAGCTCAGCTCCTGCTGGACCCCTGAGGTGAAAACGATGAAGGGCAAAGAGGGTAGGTGCAGCAAAGGTGAAGTCCCCGGACCACAGTCCAGTTTATCTCCTGGATAAGCAGCACCCGGCTTCTCTTTGTGAGTCCAGAGTCTGCCAACTAGAAACTGATGTGGGGCCCCGCCCCAGAGATCCAGTTCAGCTGCTCGGTGGCATCTGAGGATGCCTGGTCCGTGGCTGGTCCCAGGCCCGCTGATAACCTTCGCCCACCCTCTGGTCCTCGAGCAGGCCCGGGAGGCCCACTCAGTGCTCTTGACGCTTGCTGGCCGTCTCTCCAGCTAGCTGTTGACCCACTGTGTGCCACAGGTGCCCCACTGAAGGTTCAGTGCCGCTAGTGTCTCTCCTTAGCAGGGCTGTCTGCTCGTTAAAGGAGATGATCCATGTACAGATGTCACCCATGGGTGTCAATGGTAATGCCATTGGATGCGAAAGGTCCCTGTGCCAGGTGCCCCTGAGGCCAGGATGTTTGGGGGTAACTTGGGGGGGGGCGTCTGACCTGCTCACTCCTGCCCCCTCCCCGCAGTCCAGCCTCCGCAGCTCGCCCTGCACCCACTGGGGCCCCAACAGCGCCTGGAGCAGCCGGCGCTCCAGCTGGAACAGCCTGGGCCGCGCACCTAGCCTCAAGCGCAGGAGCCAGTGCGGGGAGCGTGAGTCGCTGCTGTCCGGCGAGGGCAAGGGCAGCGGCAGCACAGACGAGGAGGCCGAGGACAGCAGGCCTGGTGTGGGAGCCTCGCCAGACACACGTGCCACACTGCTGCGGCGCACCGAGTCCCTGGACCACCGCAGCACGCTTGACCTGCGGCCCCTGCGGCCGGCTGCCCTGCTGCCCACCAAGCTCCACGACTGCAACGGGCTGGCCCTGCCCAGCGAGTTATTCCTGCGCATCGACAGCCACAAGGAGGACACGGCCGAGTTTGACGATGATGTGGAGGATGTGAGTGGGGGTGGGCCTCACGTCAGCCCCTCGCCTCCCCCTGTCGTGGGCTGGTTTCCCAGGTGGGGACTCGGGAGCAGCGTTCGTGGGAGGCCCTTGGGACGGGGGAGGGAAGCAGGACAAGCTGGGCAGGAGCTGATCCGGCTGGTGTGGCCTCAGCTGATCCGCAGGGAGCTCTGGAGTGGGATTCGCCCCAGGGTCAGCCCCACCTCCAGCTGAGGGCTTGCTCTGAGCTGGAGTCGGTCAGCCAAGGAGAGCCCCATGGGAGGAGAGGGGAAGAGAGCAGAACCACCTTCTCAGCTAGGCACTTCTGCTGCCCTGGACAGTTTTGCTGGGAGGCCCACCTGGGCAGGGATCTGAGGATGGCCACTTACCGGCACCCCCCTGGACTCCCAGCGTAGGTCCCTCACCCAGTGCCCGGGTGGGTGGACAGGGCTGAGCCTGAAGGCAGGAGAGGCTGGGGGCTGCCCAGGCTGGGAGGGGCCCTGAGGACCCCCCCCCTCCCCAGAGCTGCTGCTCCCGGCTGCAGAAAGTGCTGGAGCCCTACAAGCCCGAGTGCTGTCGGAGCCGCGAGCCTTGGGCCCTGTACCTCTTCTCCCCACAGAACAGGTATGGGGCACACCTGGGAGAAACCTGGGAAAGCTGACCCCTCCCTCTGGGCCCCTGCGTCCCTACCACGTGGTGAGCGCTGTGCTCCTCCCCTGGGACCTTGGGGACGGGAAGCAAGGGCTTGGCCAGGGCTGTCCCTGAACCCCCACCCCCGGCCCCCAGGCTCCGCATCTCCTGCCAGAAGATCATTGCTCACAAGATGTTTGATCACGTCGTCCTGGTCTTCATCTTCCTCAACTGCATCACGATCGCCCTGGAGAGGCCCGACATTGACCCCGGCAGCACCGTGAGGCGCCCTCCTTGCCTGGGAGGGGTGGGGTCCCGCCGTTGCGGCTGGCCCCTTCCATCATCCTGTCCTCTGCAGGAGCGCGTCTTCCTCAGCATCTCCAACTACATCTTCACGGCGATCTTCGTGGCCGAGATGATGGTGAAGGTACAGGGTGTCCAGGGGAGCCCAGGCATCTGTCCATCCGGCCTCACAGCCCTGCCCAGTGGCCCCACCCTGGCCCCGTGTGCAGCACGTATGTCCACCAGCCCCTCCTCTGCACCCACTAGGTGGTGGCCCTGGGCCTGGTCTCTGGTGAGCATGCCTACCTGCAGAGCAGCTGGAACATACTGGATGGGCTGCTGGTCCTGGTGTCCCTGGTTGACATCATCGTGGCCATGGCGTCGGCCGGTGGTGCCAAGATCCTGGGCATCCTGCGTGTGCTGCGCCTGCTGCGGACACTGCGGCCCCTGCGGTAGACTGGGCGGTGGGGCAGGGCCTGAATCGGGGATCGGAGCAGGGCTGGGGAAGGATGGGGTGGAGTTTGGGGAAGGTAAGGGTATGAATGGGCGGGGCTGTGGCTGGTTGGGGTGGGGCCAGAGGGTGGGGCGGAGCCAGAGGGTGGGGCAGAGCTGGGGAGGGAAAGGGCCTGGGGCCAGCAGGGGGTGAGGTCTTTGCAGCGCTGGGCTTTCTGTCTGGTGGCAGCTCCCTTGGGTGGGCTCAACAGCACATTTCTTCTGCTCCTCGTGCAGGGTTATCAGCCGTGCCCCAGGCCTCAAACTGGTGGTGGAGACTCTGATATCGTCACTCAGGCCCATCGGAAACATTGTCCTCATCTGCTGTGCCTTCTTCATCATCTTCGGCATCCTAGGGGTGCAGGTGCGTGGCTCTGCTTGTCTGTGGGACGGTGGTCTGTGGTCGGCAGCAGCATAGCAGCCCCGGGAGGGCCAAGGCCCAGGCAGGCAGCGAGAGAGACGTTGCTTTCTGTCCGGCTGCTCTGGGAGGCCCTGTGGGGGTGGGTCTGGAGCGTGGGGGTGCAAGGCCTGGCCCTCTGGGTGACTACCCCGCCCTGGTCAGCTCTTCAAGGGGAAGTTTTACTACTGCGAGGGCGCTGACACCAGGAACATCTCCACTAAAGCCGAGTGCTGGGCTGCGCACTACCGCTGGGTGCGACGCAAGTACAACTTCGACAACCTGGGCCAGGTGGGCAGGGCTGGGGGGTGGGGTGGTGGTCGGGATGGGGGGCAAGCCTGGCGGGGGTGACCTCACCTAACCTCGTCCTTATCTGTAAGGTGGGAGCGGCATGGCGGGTCTGCGAGTCGTGGGTGGGTCTGCTGTGCGTGGGGCTGTGGTAGGGGGTGTGGTCCTTTGGGGCGTCTCCCCAGCAGGAGGCCACGTCCAGAAGTAACCACCTTGCTCTGGCCTCGCAGGCGCTGATGTCCCTGTTCGTGCTCTCATCCAAGGACGGATGGGTGAACATCATGTACGACGGGCTGGACGCCGTGGGCATAGACCAGCAGGTGCAGTGGGCGGTGGGCAGCCCTGCTCCTTCAAGCAGACCTTTCTTCCCGTGTCCTTTGGTCATCTCAGGGAATGTCCCCCGAGAGGCCGCATTTGGCCTCTGAGAACTTCTGGAGAGTTCCACGTCGGGGGTCAGAGCTACCCTGCAGGCAGAGGCCGTGCCCGGGAGGGGCGCCCTTGTGGGCAGGCACCCACGTGCCACTCCTGTGCCGCAGCCGGTGCCCAACCACAACCCCTGGATGCTGCTCTACTTCATCTCCTTCCTGCTCATCGTCAGCTTCTTTGTGCTCAACATGTTCGTGGGCGTCGTGGTGGAGAACTTCCACAAGTGCCGGCAGCACCAGGAGGCCGAGGAGGCGCGGCGGCGGGAAGAGAAGCGGCAGCGGCGCCTGGAGAGGAAACGCAGGAGTAAGGCGCTCCCGGTGGCGGTGGCGGGTCGGTACCTGCGCGTCACCCCAGCCTTTTCCACCTGCCTGAGGCCCCCCTTTCGCCTGTGGGAGGGTGGCTGGGGACCGGGGGACCAGCCAAGGGGTGGCTCTGAGACCCGGCTGCTGCTGGCCTAAGCCCGGGTCTCCCTTGTGCTCGGCGCAGGGCTGTGCAGGCAGCAGCTCAGCAGCCTGGCCCCAGAGCCCCCTACCTGGCCCCAGTCCCCTTGCCCCACCCGCAACTCCGGCCTCACCGAGTGACTCTACACGCTTGCCCTTCTTGCCCTCAGAGAAGGATGGCTGCAGCAGGAGGTGGGGTCCCTTCCCAGGAGGTACAGGGGATGGATGAGGCCCCAGTTCCCACCCCCCACCACCGCAAGGGCAGGTTCACCCCATGAGTTTTCACGCCACGGTGGGGGGAGCAAGCAGAGCCATCCAAGACAGAGAGAGGGTCTTAGAAAACCCCACCCAGCTGGGGAGCAAAGAGGGCCTCTTCCAGGAGAGGCTGCTGAGCTGCCCGCCCACCCCATGGAGTCTCCTAGCCCTGCCCACCGCGGCCAGCTCAGACCATCTCCTTGTCTTTCCAGGCACTTTCCCCAACCCAGGTACCTGCCCCCGCCCTGCATGCCTTAACCCCCACTTCTGCAGGCCACTGCACAGGGCTGCGGACTGGCCTGACCTCCATCCCTCTGCCACTGCCACAGGGAAGGGTGGACATCGCAGGCGGGTGCCAAGCCCACTGGGGTCCAGCGCAGGGTGGGCACGGGACGGCTGGGGTGGGCGCCGGGCGCCAGTGGGAGGAAGGGTTGCTGGCTCGCCTGCCTGGTGTCCATGCTGCTGCCTTCAAGCTCGTGTGTGTTCCTCCGCCCGGCCTGCATGCCTGACTGCTTCTCTGCTGCACTCTGGGAAGCCTGCCGGCCGGTGGCTACTCCATGTCCTCAGTGCTGGCCTGGCCCAACTGGTCACTGGCCCCTTTGGCTGCAAGAGCTGAGCCAAGCTTTCTAGTGACCGCATGCCAGACCAAGGAGCATGCGGGCCCCAGGGAGGGGTCGGTTCCCGTCGGCCCCCGCTCTACCTGGTCCCTGCCCACGGGCTTCTGTGGCCGAGGTGGGTCCCCTATGCAGTGGTGGCAGCTATGCGCTCACCCAGTGGGAGCTCAGTGGGCACTGATCTGCCCTAAAGAGTTAGAGCAGATGGAGCATTTAGTGCAGACAGACCTGCTGGGAGATGCACAACCTCCCCCCGCCACCCAGGTCATGGCCATCAACCTCAGATGTACCAGAGAGCGGGCAGACTCCAGACAGCAGGCAGTAGGCAGTTGCCCACTGGCCTCCTGGAGTACAGGGAGTGGAGGGACTCTGGGCCTGGGGGCCAGGAGGCAGCACATGCCCAGCCTGGAAGATGGGGGTGTGGTAGCCACTCTGCCCTGCCCCCCAAGAAAGCTCCCATCTGCCCACCCTTCATCACTGAGGTGTCTCTGAACCCTGATGCCAGCTCAGGAGAGTAGATCACACAGGCCCTGGCTTGGGAGCTCCCGGCAGGGCGGGGTTTGGGCAGGGCCCCACGGCAGGACGCAGGTGGGGTCTCAGCTTCCAGGCCCACTCCTGGGGTCTGCCCTGGGGCTGGGGCCCTCTTGGTGGAGTAGGTCAGTGGGTGACCTGCCCCTGAGGCCCACGTCTGAGCCTGGGCCCTCCCCCAGCACCTCTACCCTCCAGCCCCTGGGAGGCAGCCCTCCCACCCCACCCCACCCACCCCCTCACCATGGCCCTCTTCCCACAGAGGCCCAGCGCCGGCCCTACTATGCGGACTACTCACCCACGCGTCGCTCCATCCACTCTCTGTGCACCAGCCACTATCTGGACCTCTTCATCACCTTCATCATCGGCGTCAACGTCATCACCATGTCCATGGAGCACTATAACCAGCCCAAGGTGGGGTTCGCTGCCTGGATACCCCACCCACCCTGCCTCTAGGCCTGCAGCGGGGAGGGCCGCGGGTGGGGTCCATTGCTCAGTGAGGTGGTGCCACACTAAGAACTGGGGGCCCCAGGTCTGCAGCAGTGCCTGAGCCCTCACCGGGGTTTATGGGGTACATGGATGTGTGGCTGGAACAAAGGGTCCTCCTTCCTTTAAAACCAGTGGAAACTCCCAGGGCACATCTGCCCCAAGGGCCTCCCCAACCCCATGAGAAGTCCCATCCAAAATGCTGGCTAAGGGAGTGTCCCCGAGTCCAGCAGCTTCCCAGACTGTGGATTTCACAGTCCAGGAAAGGCCAGACTGAGAGAGGGAGATGTCCTCTGATCGCATCGCCACCATTTCATTAAAGACGGGGACGCCCCCTCCTCCTAGAACAGCAGAGAGCCTCTGACTCTTTGGCTGAAGCTGAGCCCATCCGGAGGGCTGGCCCCTGCCCTGGGCTGTGGGTGGCTCTGGTCCAGGCAAGGCCAGAAGTCTGGGCTCCGAGGGGCAGGTTCCCCCACCTGAGAGTTGTCCCCAGAATGCTGCGAGCGTAAATCCAGGCGGCCCTCCCCAGCCCAGCACAGACCTGCATCCAGTAATAGCTGAGACCTGTCCCGTATCTGAGGAGGTGCCCAGGTCAGCAGAGGAGAGAGATGGAGCAGGGTGGACAGGGCACAGGTGCGGGGGCGGCGGTGGCGGGGGGGCGTCCAGTGCTGCAAGGGGGCAGGAGGATGGGTGGGAAGGGGCAGCCGGGCAGGGAGCCTGACACTCAGGAGCCTGACACTCCATCCCCAGTCTCTGGACGAGGCCCTCAAGTACTGCAATTATGTGTTCACCATCGTCTTCGTCTTTGAGGCCCTGCTGAAGCTGGTGGCGTTTGGGTTCCGGAGGTTTTTCAAGGACAGGTGTGTGGAGCAGGGGCAGGAAAGAGCCGTGGCCTGAGGCCTGCCCAGGTGACGGTGCTGAGTAGAGGTGCAAGATGCCCTGTGGTGACACCAGGACATTTCCAGGGGACAGGGAGGGGACTCCTGGTGCTCTGAAGGGCTAGGGGTGCTGGGGAAGAGGCAGTGGCCAGCACTGAATCATGCCTGCCCGCCCGGCCCAGGTGGAACCAGCTGGACCTGGCCATCGTCCTGCTGTCCATCATGGGCATCACACTGGAGGAGATAGAGATGAACGCGGCGCTGCCCATCAACCCCACCATCATCCGCATCATGCGCGTGCTGCGCATCGCCCGCGGTAGGCCGCCCGCCCGTCCCGCCAGGGTCTCCGGGCTGTCAGGAGGGCCGGTAGACAGGGCTCAGGGGTCCACCTACCCCGTGTCGTTCCTCAACCCGCACTGGTGCGTCATGCTGGTGACGGGAAGTGGGGGGACGGGTGGTCCGGGTCTGGCCGGCCCCACCCCCTCCCCGCTAATGCTCGGCTCCCGGCCCTAGTGCTGAAGCTGCTCAAGATGGCCACGGGTATGCGGGCCCTGCTGGACACAGTGGTTCAGGCGCTGCCCCAGGTAGGTCGGCAGCTCGGGGGCTGGGCCTGGGTCTGGCTTCCCTGCTCCTAGGGTGGGCATCACAGACACCCCCAAGAGGACAGGCTGCAGGGAGGGCCTCACTCACTGTCAATCAGCACTCGTTCACCTGGTCGCCCCGTCTCGTGGCAACTGCAGTTACCAACCCTGCTCCCTGCCGGGTGCAAGGAGTAACTGAGCTGCTGGGCTGTGCTGTGAGAGGGGCGTGCTGCCTGCCTTCCGGGCCTCAGTCTAGTCTCTCTGGGGAAGACCAATGACCAGTGCCCATATCCCCCAGTGCAATTCTGGACGCAGTGGGATTTGGGCAGAGGGCAGAGCCTGTGGCAAAGGTGTGCTTGTCGAGTTTGGAGGACCACACCCAGGGCTCAGGTGTTGGCCACAGGCCTCTCTCCTCTGGAGCCAGTTCAGGCCCTGCGACCTCGCGTCCTGTGCCCAACAGCCACCACACTGATCCTTTGTGGTCTCTTGAGCTGAAAGTCTTATTTCTCCATCTGTGCAGTACTCAGTCCCTCTGCCAGTCCACCTGACCAGCCATCCGTCCACATGTCCATCTGGCCGTGGATCTAGCCCTCTCAACTAGCCTTCCAGCTACCCAGCCACCCACACGTCTGTCTATCCATTCACACAGCTGTCTGTCCACCCATCTACCAGGTGTCCAGCTGTCCAGCATCCAGCCCTCCTGGCCAGCTGTCTGTCCACCAGCCCAGCATGTTTCTATCCACCCAGCTGCCTCCCCAGCTGCCCACTAACCCCCCAGCCCTCCACGCCCTCCACCTTCAGCCGGCCCCTACTGGTCCCCTTAGCAGCATTCCTCAGACCTGAGTTATACTCAGCTCTCCTTGCAGCCTGCCCAGTGTCTGTGGGAGTGACGGGAAGGGGTGGGGGTGGAGGATGGGAAACCCGGGCCTGGCCACGCCCCAGTGCCATGCCTCTGGGGGCCGGAGCAGGTGCTGGAGAAGAGGGGGAGCAGCCACATCAGGGTGAGGAGGCGTGTGAGGGTGCCCCTGCGCCGCCCCCCCACCCCATAGCCCAGAGTGAGCGTGAGCAGACGCTGGGAGGGTGGGCGGCAAGTTCACAGCAGAGCCTCGGGCAGGGGTCAGACCAGACCTCACTGTCTGCAGAGCTTCAGCCTTCACCTTGAGGTGGGGACCCTGAGGCTGGAGGCAGGCCCTGCACAGAGTCCACCAGAGCCCTCGGGAGGCCTCCCAGGTTCTGGGGAGCAGAGGAGCTGGAGGCAGCACCCTGGGTGCCGGGTGGGCATGAGGAGCCGAGCAGGGGCAGAGGCCAGCAGAGGGGCCTTGGGCACCAGGCAGGACAGGGAGCCCTGGGGGCCACAGGAGCTCCGAGGCCAAGAGGGATGGATTAAGAACAGGGCTCGAGGCAGTCCCCAGGAACTTGATGCCCTGCTGGGCGGGTCTTGGGTAAAGGGGGTGGGGTGAGACTGAGGCCCCACTGACCTCATTCTGCTTCTCTCCTATGTAGGTAGGGAACCTCGGCCTGCTTTTCATGCTCCTGTTTTTTATCTATGCTGCCCTGGGAGTGGAGCTGTTTGGGAGGCTCGGTGAGTGCAGCCGCGCCGTGGCCCACACTCCAGACACGGGGTCCCAGAAGGCGCAGCATCATGCGTGAGCACACAGCCCGCGGATGGCTCCGGGTGCTGGCCAAGCTGAGGCCCTGGCCCCTGCTCCTGTCAGCCCTTCACTGTGAGGTGACTTGGCACATGCGAAAGTGCTGTGACAGACGCATGACGTGCACACAGACACGCACATGTGTTCATACCCAGGCCAGGAGGACAGAGCTGCACATGAGTGTGAGTGCACGTGCCCACACGCAGGTGTGACCTGAACTCCACCTGGTCCCCAGGGGACATGCTGCAGCAAGTCCTTAATTGTCACCAAGGATTTCCTCAGACCCCCAGGCGTGAGGCTCTGGCTAGTCCGGGCAGGGGTCCGTGGGGACCTTTCGTGGCAGCCCAGACCCTGTGGGAGCACCCTTCCTTTTGGGTGTCAATGAAGGCTCAGTGGGTTCAAGGGTCTGCCCAGAGGGGCTCCTCAGACCCAGCAGCTAGTGCCCCACAACCTGGATCTGGGCCGCCTCATGCCCAGGGCAGCCCTGTTACTCCTCAGAATAGAAGGGGGGCATGCTGATGCAGAGCTGGGCCTGTGCTGAAGGCATCCACCTGCCAGGGCCCCTGAGCTGTGCCACCACCCTGCATCCCAGAGGAGCGTGCCTTTCTCCCTGTGGGAGGGCAGGGCCTGTGTGCGGACTGGCCCCAACAGGCGGGCTGACCAGGTCCCTCCCGGCAGAGTGCAGTGAGGACAACCCCTGCGAGGGCCTGAGTAGACACGCCACCTTCTCCAACTTTGGCATGGCTTTCCTCACACTGTTCCGCGTGTCCACGGGGGACAACTGGAACGGGATCATGAAGGTACCGGCCCACGCGGTGGGCGGGGCGGTGGGAGTCCACGAGAGGCCCCGCAGACGGAGGTGGGAGCCTGCCCGCCGCCCTCCACCCGCAGGACACGCTGCGGGAGTGTGCCCGTGAGGACAGGCACTGCCTCAGCTACCTGCCGGCCATCTCGCCCATCTACTTCGTCACTTTCGTGCTGGTGGCCCAGTTCGTGCTGGTCAACGTGGTGGTGGCCGTGCTCATGAAGCACCTGGAGGAGAGCAACAAGGAGGCCCGCGAGGATGCCGAGCTGGACGCGGAGGTCGAGCTGGAGATGGCGCAGGGGCCCTCCGCCCGCCCCAGGCCCACGGCCCTGCCGAGCTCAGGTGCCTCGCCGGACGCCCCCAACCTGCTGGTCGTGCGCAAGGTGTCTGTGTCCAGGATGCTCTCACTGCCAAACGACAGCTACATGTTCCGGCCCGTGGCACCCGCTGCGGCCGCTCATCCCCACCCGCTGCAGGAGGTGGAGATGGAGACCTACGCGGGCGCCTCGGGCACCTCGGGTACAGCCCCATGTGGAGACAGCCAGGACCTGGGCGGGCGGGGCCGGCCAGGGCCGGCAGGGGCAGGGGTGGGGCCAGCGGCGAATGCACATTTCAGGCACCTTCTTGCCCCAGGCCCAGTCACCGCCCACTTGCCGCCTGTGGAGTCCTGCCCATCCCTCCAGGTCCCGTCGGCTATGTCCTCCCCGGCCAGGGGCGGCGACACCCTCCGTGCCCTGACCCCTCTGGGTGCAGCCCGCTCCCCTAGTCTCAGCCGGCTGCTCTGCACACAGGTAGGAGACTTCCGGTCCGCAGCTGAGGCCTGGGGGCTCCGTGGGGGTTCCCTCCCCTTTTGAAGGATGAGTGACAGGGACATTGGGGAAGTAGGCGCTGTGTCCCTGGAGCCTGTGATGATGCCACCTGGCCATGGGGACCCGTGTCCCCTCAGGCGGCAGCCTCGCCCTCCCTCAGGCCCCCCCAGCAACCTTTCCTGTGGGCCTGGATGTACCCACAGACCACTCTCACCTGAGACTTCGGCCCCTCTCCCTTCCTCCCTCCTTGAGGTGTCAAGCTGAGCTGGTGGTGCCAGGCAGGCAGTGGTTGCAGCCTGGCTCTGTGCCCCATCGGGTCTCCAGAGGCCCATGGCAGATTCTGCCCATGGAAGCTTGGGCTCCAGCCCTCTGCTCATCACGGCCCCTCCCCAGCATGACCAGCGTTGGTGGGGGCCCCTACACTAGGGCTGGGGGACAGTGCTTCCACACCAGTGTCTCGCAGCCCCATCTCACCCTGGCCCATAGCCTTGGGGGTCACGAGGTCTTCCTGGCCTGTGGTGGGGGGTGGGGTCCCTGTTGCCTGGGCTCTGGCTGGTCTCATATGACTCCATGTCTTTGCAGGAGGTAGTCTGCACAGAGTCCCTAGAAGGGCAGGTGGATGGTCCCAGGGACAGCAGCCTGGGCTGGGGAGAGCCTGGTGGGAAGACCCCAGTGAGGCAGGCGCCCCTGGGGCCCTCCTTGCGATCCCCACCCTGTTCCCCGCGGCCCACCAGCATCCGCATCCGCAAGCACACTTTTGGACGGAACTACATCTCCAGCCGGCCACCGGTCCTGGGCGCAGAGGAGGCTGAGGCCCCAGACCCAGCTGACGAGGAGGTCAGCCACATCACCAGCTCTGCCCACAGCCCCTCGGCCTCACCTGCTGCCTGTGGGGTGGTGGGCGGTGAGCCAGACCTGCACAGGCTCTACAATGTCAATGCCCAGGGCTTCCTGGACCAGCCAGGCTGGGCGGACGAGCAGAGGCGGCCCTCCGGGGAGCAGGGCTGTGGGGACAGCCGCCCAGAGGCCGGGGAGGTGAAGACCCGGGCCCTGGAGGCCGAGCTGGCCCTGGGGGCACGCAGGAAGAAGAAGATGAGCCCCCCCTGCATCTCCATAGAGCCCCCCGCGGAGGACGAGGGTGCGGCCCGGGCCCCTGCAGCGGAGGGCGGTAGCACCACCCTGCGGCGGAGAACCCCATCCTGCGAGGCTGTGCCCCACAGGGACCCCCTGGAGCCCACAGACAGTGCAGGGTTGGACACTGCCGCCAAGGGGGAACGGCGGGTCCAGGTCCCCTGCCGCACGGAGCACCTGACCATCCCGAACTTTGCCTTTGAGCCGCTGGATGTGGGGGGCCCCAGGGGGGACCTGTTCTTGGATGGTGGCCATGGTGTCGCCCCAGAACCCAGACCTTCCTCCTCAGGCATCACGGCACCTCCCGAACCCCAGCAGACGGAGCCTCCAGTGGCCTCGGGAGACCCCCCAGAGGAAGGGTGGGGGCTGCACCTCACAGTCCCTGAGAGCCCACTGAAGAAGGGGTCCACCCCAGTCCTGGGTGACAGTGTGGACAAGCCCGTGTAGCTCGGGGTGCAGTGCCCACAGGCTTTGGCACTGGGGTTGGGGTGCACCCAGCAGGGTGGTGGCCCAGGCAGGGTTACACGTGGACCCTGGGTCCGGCCCCACTGAAGGCAAAGGTGCCGGAAGGATGTCATAACAGGGAGAAGGAGGCAGATGCAATTGTGGGCGAAGTGGAGCAGGGGGAGCCCACAGCCCGAAGCCTCAGTTAAAGTTGGGGATTTCCGAGTCTGCTGCCATGGTCCCAGGCCGTGCCAGTAGCCTGGTCAGCAGTCCCATAACGAGAGCTATGTCCAAGGGACAAGAACCAGAGAACACCAAAAGTAGAAAGGCAGAGGCCACCTAGCAGAGCCCCATTCTCACATCCGCTTATTTTTATACATGCTTAGGGCCATTTATGCCCTCCAGCTTCATCCCCAAGGCCACCGTGGTCACGCTTCACGTTGCTCACAGTTTGAGTTCTCATCCATTTGTCTCCACTGCTCATTGCTGTCTCATCCCCCCTCCAATACCCACTGCCCACCGTTCTGTCCCCCTCAGGATTCCGGAGAATGCCCTTGACTCCGGTCTCTGGGAAACAGCTGGTCACCAGGGAGTGGGGACCATGCAATAAGACCCTCACTGCCCGTGGGGCTTGGGCCGAGAGTTTCAGCTGATGCCCCCTTGTTTCATTTTGTTTCTGTTATAAATTCAGGTTAAACATTTGCAATAATCCGATGCAGAAAACTCGGCTTCTCAAGCCAAGGGGAGGGGAGGGGGGCAAAGCAGAGTGGAATAAATATTAACTTATTTAAGAAATGCGTTGGATTTCCACTGTCAGAATCGGTCCCTCACGTGGGTAGGTGGCAAGCCCATGGCCTTGGTGAGGGCCAACCTGGGTGATGCCTCCACCACCAGCAGCAGCACGGGGCTCCACAAAGCCCTCCTGCAGGCTCCCCCCCCCCCCAACTTGGGCAGATCGCAGATAGAAAGCCCTCCTTCCCTGGAAAAGTAGAGCTCATCTTGGCAGCCAGAACTATGTGATATCATTCACACACTGGAGAAACAAGGACTGATCCAATTAGGAACAAGTTTCTGCCAGGGCTTCCAGCAGGAATGGGTGCTGTGGGAGCAGGGGGCAGGCCCCCGTGGGAGCGCTTCCCAGCTGGGCAGTCACCTGGGGTTGCAGGGGCCACCCCCCTCTCTGCTGTCTGCCTACCTGAAGGCTCTGACCCTAGACCCGCCCCACGCCCTGCTGGCTTCTCGGCCGCAGCCCTAGTGCACAGACCCCCAGTCACCCCTTCCCCGTGAGAGCAGGTACAGAAGGGGGCTGGGTCAGGATAGAACTTGTGATCCTCCACAAGTTCACAGACCGTGGCTGTGAACACAATGGGGGGCTGTACCCAACCCAGAGCTGGCTTCAGGTTAGGGTCCAAGCCCTTCTCTCCATGCAGCAAAGCAGGAGCCCAGTGACACTGGGACGGCAGGCCCCTGACGCTCTTCAGCTGCCTCTGGGCTGGGCTAGGTGGTGGGAGGTGCCATCCAGGGCTCTACCTGGCTGAGGCCGGGGCCTATTTGCTCTGACACGGGTGGGCAGTGAGTCCCCAGCATAGGGCCCAGGGCTGCACCCAGCCCCTCCCCCACTCCCCACCTGCCCAGCCCCTCCCCCACTCCCCACCTGCCCAGCCCCTCACAGGAGGTGCCAGGGCTCCCTCTGGTGGAGGCTCCTGGAACTGCAGGGCTTCCCAGAGTGGGCGGCCCTGGTGTGGGCTTCGGGGCGGGGCACAGCTGGACCTGGAGTGATGGGGTCTGCAGACTCTCCTGCATGTGACCTTGGCCTCAGTTCCCACAGGGAGAATATGCTGACCTGGGCCGGACCCAGGGCTGCGGCAGTGGTTCTTCCCCCAGGCCCAGCCTCTGGCCTGCAATCTCCCTGCTAGAGAGGGGTCATAGGTCAAGGGTTAGAGGGCAGGAGGATGGGACAGTTGACTAGTTTCTGTGTAGAAACAAGGATGCGGAGCACAGCCCCTATCCAGTTCACCACACCGCCTGCAGTCAAGACCTGGCCCCTGGCCAACTAGAGGCCCTCCAGGTCATCCTGGAGGCAGAGGGAGTCGGGGAGTCCCCATCCTCAGCCTCGCATGCCAGGGATTGCCTGCCAGCCCTCCCCGGGGGCCATCCCCTGGGCTGGGTAGTCCTGGTTGTTGGTCTTGGGATGGGTGGGGTGGCGCTGGGGGAGGGGACAGGCTGCAAAAGCAAAATGGAGGGACCTGGCTGAGGGGGGTGATGCTCCGGCCCTTGACCCCATTGCTGGGTACCTGGTGCCCTGAGAATCATCTAAATGGCCCGTGTTTCTTTATCTGTCCCGAAACCACGATGCCACTCACCAAAAAGAGACACAAGCCAGTGTGCAGAGAAGTCAGCCCCGGGCACAAGGGGCAGGGTGAGGGCCATCCCCACAGCAAGGCATTTGCTCAGGGACCGGGGACCCACAGAGAGGGTGACTGCACCTGGCTGGGCCCTGGACCCTTCCCTCTCCCTCAGCGACACCCACAGCCAGAAACACAGCGACGACCACATCTGCTTTTCATGATCTTTAATGAGCGTTAGTGCCCACTGCCCGCTCCCTGGGCTCGGGGCAGGGGCGTCAACAGGGGGTGCTCAGGGCAGGGGGCCAGGGAAGGTGGGGAAGGTTGCCGCCTCAGCAGGAAGCAGCGGTGTGGGGACAGGAGGGGACTGGCTTCTCCGCTGATCCAGGTGGCAACCCTGGGGACCGGGCTCAGGGCTCCTCGGGGACGTACTGGTGGATCCAGTCCAAGTAGTGCGTGATGCGGGTGTAGATGCCTGGCCGGTTGGGCTGAGCACAGCCGTCGCCCCAGCTGACCACACCCGCCTGCAGCCAGGTGCCATTCACCTTGCAGACCAGGGGCCCTCCGGAGTCGCCCTGGGGAGGGGAGGGGTCAGCGGTGGCTGTGAGGCCTGGGCGGCTGGGGGCTGCAGGGGGACGCGAGACCCACCTGGCAGGAGTCCCTCTTGCTATTCCCGGCACAGAGCATGTCGTCCCGGACGATCGGGATGTTGTTCCCTGTGTACAGGCCAGTGTGGTATTTCATGTCACAGATGCTGTTTTCCACGACGGGGACCTTCACCTGCTTCAGGGGAAATGGCGGTGGCAGGGGTTCTGGGGGTGAGAGGAGAGGAAGGATGCTGCATCAGGAGAGTGTGGGATCACCGCCCTGAGCCGGCCGGTTGGGACCCTGTTCCCCAGAGGAAACCCCAGGTGGTGGAGCCGCGATGTGCCCAAGTCCCCCTCCAGCGGTCCCTGACACTCACGTCCCGTGTTCAAGTTGCCCCAGCCTGTCACCCAGCACTGAGTCCCCGGGCGAAAGGTCTCGGAGGCAGGGGGCAGGGTGACCGGATGGACGTGGCTGGAGATGTTCACGGGGTCCCCAAGCTCCAGCAGGGCGATGTCCGCCCCGTTCTCAACTATGTAGTAGTTGGGGTGGGGGATGACCCTTCTGATGGGCAACAGCTCGTCCTGGTAATAGAGGTGCTGCTCCCGCAGCTGCACCCTGAGGACTGTGGGGTCTTGGACTTGCCTGGGGAGAGAGAGGGCCACCTACTCAGGGGCTGAGCCACCTCCGGGACACCCAGGAGCGTGAGTAGAGCCCCAGGCCCACCCCTACCCGCCCGGCCCTGTGGAGACTCACGGTCCGACGCAGTGGGCCGCGGTCAGCACCCACCAGGGGTGGATCAGGGAGCCCCCGCAGAAGTGTTTCCAGTACTGGGTGCTGAATCTCAGGCTCACCTGCCAGGGCCACTTGCTCCCAGGGGCCTCCCGTCCCCCTACGATGCCTGCTCGCTGCAGGGCCTGGTCTGGGGCTGGGGCAGGAAGGGCCTTCAGGACACGACACGACCCAGCCATCGGGTTCAGCCCTTCCCTGTGCCAGCACCACCCTGGGCTTCTCTGAACCCACCCACCCATCCCTGGGCTTGTGGGGGGTGGGGTGAGGGGACAGAGACAGAACGGGCCCAGGGTCAGGACTCACCAGCGGCCGCATGGACCAGGCTCACCAGGAGGGTCAGCGCCAGCACCAGCAGATGGAGCATCTGGAAGGAGCGCGGAGGGGCAGCTGGAGCTTGGCTGGGGGTCTGTGGGGTTTGGGTTCTGTGGGGTGGGGTGTGTGTGGGGTGCGGGGTCTGCAGGGTGTGGGGTCTGCAGGGTATGGGGTGCAGGGTGTGGGGTGGAGGTGGAGTCGGGGCCCCTGGTGATCAGGGGCTCTGTCCAGGCCAGGGGGTCTGGGGCCTCAGTGCTCCGGATCTGAGGCTCGGCCACCCTGCTCCACAGTGACACCCAGATGTTGGGGTCCCGCTGGGGGTTCTCACCTCGGTGGGCCCAGCTGCTTTTGCCCAGCCCTCTCTCCCTGCCTCTTATCCTCACAGAGCAGGACAGGGTCAGGGGAGGGATGCTGGTCATCCAACCCAGAGGGAGGAAGTGGATGACTCAGACCCAGTGCCCGAGTCCCTCTGGCCGGGAAGGGGCCCTGCCACACATCCCTGCCCCCCACCCTGCGATGGCAGAACCGATTCCTCAGTGAGGTCAAATAACGTCCATCTCTGGGTGTTATCTGAGCAGTTAACTCTGCCATCAGTGGAAACTTATTATCTGGGGATCTGAGTGCCATCAGCAGAGGGACAGGCAGAGGGAAGTAAAGGGGAGATGACAGGAGAGGCCAGTGCCAGCCTTCGCTGGACACTCCCCACCAGACCCAGCACCACTGTCCCTGTCCGTCCATCGACCCCACTTCCTTACTCTCCCCTGGGCCTGCTCGTCACCCAGGGCCTCCAGCCCACCTCCTCACCCTACGGCATCCTGGACCCCTGCTTCCCCCGACACCGCCACCCAAGTGGCTCCTCCTGTGCCCTAAGGGAGCCTTGCCCTGTCCCCACCCAGGACACCAACCTGGCTCTGGGGCCCGCCTGTCCCTGGCTATAGCAGAATCCGTCCCAGGTGACCAAGTGCTCAGCCCTGCCCCCTCCAGATTTTGTGTCAGCTGTTTGCCCTGTAACCTCGGGTCTCTAATGGGATCAAGAAAGTGTGTTGATTTGCAGTTTGTCTGGGGTGTGAGCAATGCTCTGTCTGGCTGTGGACATCTCTGAGTCTCTGAGTTGTGTATGATATTAGGTCAGACCCAGGCTCTGATTTTCCCATCAAGGTGTCTAGCTGTTTTAACACATTTTTGAAAAAACCATCCTTTTACCCACTGAATTACCTTGTCATCTTTCTCACAAATCACCTGGCCTTGTGTACGTCTATTTCAGGCTTTCTCCAGTTCCGCGCATTTTAACTAGAGCGCACTGTTGAGATTAGTTTGCTGAGAATTTCTGTTCGCCACAAATGGGTGTTGAATTTTGTAAAATTCTTTCTCTGCATCTAAGGAAGCGATAATACTTTTGCTGTTTTAGTTTGTTAATATGGTGAGTTACCTTGATTGATTTTCACATGTTAAACTAACCTTATATTCCTGCAATGAATTGTACTTGGCCATGATCTGTCATTCTTTTTATATTCTTAAGAACTCAATTTGCTAAAATTGTATTAAGTATTTTGGTGTCTCTTTATAGGACAGATGCTGGTCTGTGGTTTTCTTTTCTTATAATGTCTCTGTTTGGTTTTCTTATCAAAACTCCTCTTGGTCATGATGTATTATCTCCCTTGTATTTCTCTGCATTCAATTTGCTAATATTTTGTTTAATTCTTGTATCTATGTTGATAAGGGATATTGGTCTGTAGTTTCCTTTCTATAACGTCTTTGTCTAATTTTGGTAGACAGAGTAGTCCTGACCTTATCAAATCATTTGGGAAGCGTTTCTTCCTCTTCTATTTTCTGAAATAAATTATGTAGGTTTGATGTTATTTCTGCCTTAAATGTTTGGTAGATTTACCAGTGAAACCACCTGGGTTTGAAGTTTTGTTTGGGCAGTTGGGAGGGGGGGGCTAGAAATTCAATTTTAAAAATAGACATAGGACTACTCAGTGTATCTATTTCTTCTTAAGTGTTTTTGTGGTAGTTTGTATCTCTCAAGGACTTAGTTCAATTCAAATTTCTGGGTACGGATTATTGACAATGTTTATTATCGGTTGGACATGTCGCAGGTCTGCAATGACGCCCCTCTTTCCTTCCGGGCGTTGGGGTTTGTGTCTTCTCTCTGTTTTTCTAGTATAGTCTGGATGACGTTTAATCCACTTTGCTTCTTTTCAAAGAGCCAGCTCTTGGGCTCGTGGGTTCTTCTTTGTCACTTCCCAGAGAGCGAGCCCCGTGCTGTCTCTCTCTTGCCTTGGATTTCAGGTTGGTTGTTTGCCCTGCAGCCCCAGTTCCTGAGACTTCAAGAAAAGCTGTGAGCTTGCAGTTTGTCTGACTTTTTGTTTTCTTTTAATGGTGAGAGTGATGCTCTTTTGAGTGTCTGAGGTCCCCAGGCAGAAGCCAGCACATGAATTCATTCTCTGCGTGCTCAACCCCCATCTAGTCTTTTTTTTTTAATAAGTTTATTTATTGTTGGCTGTGTTGGGTCTTCATTGCTGCGTGTGGGCTTTCTCTAGTTGCGACGAGCGGGGGCTACTCTTCATTGCAGTGTGCGAGCTTCTCATTGCAGTGGCTTCTCTTGTTGCGGAGCATGGGCTCTAGGTGTGTGGGTTTCAGTAGTTGTGGCACATGGGCTCAGTAGTTGTGGCTCGCAGCCTCTAGAGCGCAGGCTCAGTAGTTGTGGCACACGGGCTTAGTTGTTCTGCGGCATGTGGGATCTTCCCAGACCAGGGCTCGAACCTGTGTCCCCTGCATTGGCAGGCAGATTCTTAACCATTGAACCACCAGGGAAGTCCCCCCTGTCTAGTCTTGAAGGCAAGCTCCTGCCACACCAGGATCCCAGGCCTAGGCTCTAAATCTACCCCCTGCCCCCCCTCCACACTGGCTGCGTCTCCTGCAGCATCCTCTCATCTGGATCGGAACGCGCCCACTGACAGCCATGGCTGCACAGTTTGGTGGGAGAACGTGAGGGCCTCGGAGTGACCAGGCGAGCACACTGATGCTCCCGCTGCTGGCAGGCCTTTGAGGGTGACCACAGGGCAGGGGGAGGGGCACCTGGCCCTCTCCAGACCCCTCCTGCCCTCCTTCTTGGCCCTGTGCCCTCACAGACCCCAACCAAACTCAGGCCCCAGGGCTCTGCTCTCTCAGGATCCGCCTCTGTGCAGATGGCCCTTGATGGATCTGACCACCAGGACCCTGCCCAGCCAGATGGAGGGGGATCAGTCACTGCAGGGGGTGGTGGCAGGAGAAAGAGCCTGGGGTGCTGAGGGCTGGAGACAAAGGTCCCTGCAGATGGGCTCCCGGAACGTTAGGACAAAGAGTAGGGAGGGCCAGGGTCCATCGGGCAAGGTGGGTGCTGAGGGCCCCGGGGTTCCCCATCCTGAGCGAGCCCTTGCAGCTATTCTATGGCTGGAAGAGGCTGCTGTTGCCCTGGCGGATCCCAGGGTCACTCAGTAGAGACCGAGTCACAGCAGGATGCAGCCTGGGGGAGGGAGAAGGAGAGGGTCATGGCACAGCCCCAGCCCCAGCCCCCCTCCCGGCGTCAGGCTGCTCCCCCCGAGGATGGGCAGATGGTGGCCTCCCGGAGGAAGCTCCTAACTGGAGCAAGATCTGAGGCAAGCAGCGCCCCCGCTTTGTGGGTTCTCTATGTCGGGGGCACCCTGGGCCTTGGAAAGGGGCGGCAGGGCTCGGGGGCGCTTCTACCCCAGAGAAGGGCCAAGCTGAACCAGCATCCTCCCTAGGGGATGGCACCTGGGTGCTCAGGGCCCTGCACTCCGGGGCCCCAGGCTTATGGGCTGCAGAGACCGCCCCAGGCCAGGAGGGCATCGCTGGGGCCAGGATGCCCCTCCCTGTGCCTCCGCCTGCTTGCCTTCATATGGGGACAGAAACAGCACCATGTCACAGAGACCACATCCAGGGGACCACACAACAGTGCCAGGATGGCCTCATTGGCCCGTGGGCTGTGCCACCACCTGGAGCCCCACACTCAGAAGGCCTCGTGCCCACTCACTGCTCTGCTGTCACCGTTTTGGGATCTGGAATAATTTTTTAACAAGGGGCCCTGCATTTTCAGTTTGTGCTGCCACCTCCCCCATCCCACCCAGATTACACAGCGGATCATGGGTGCCTGTGACGTTTCTTCCAGGCAGCAGGCCTGAGCCCTGCAGGTAGGAAGCCCTGCGGGGAGTGTGGTGTGCTCCTTTCCCATGGCCTCTGGAAGGAGTTACCAAACTTTGTCGTGTACCGACACATTTATTACCCTATGGTTCTGGAGGTCACGTGTCTGACATGGGTCTCCTGGGCTAAAGTCAAGTGTCGGCAGGTTGTGCTCTTCCTGGCGGCTCCAGGGGAGAATGTGTCTCCTCACTTTTGCAGCCTCTGGAGGCACTGCGTTCCTGGGCTCCTGGCTCCTCTGCCATCTTCAAAGCCACGTGGTGCAGCTCTCTGACACTGCAGCCTTCTTCCTGGCTCCTCTGACCACAGCTGGGGAAGAGTCTGTGATTTTTAAGGACTCACATGATGACATTGGGCCCATCAGGTAACCCAGGGTAACCTCCCATCTCATCACCAGAAGCACATCTGCGAAGCCCTGTAAACTGGCAGGATCACAGGTTCCGGGCATTAGGATGAGGACATCTTGGAGGGGCCATCCTTTTGCCCCCCACATATGCGATGGGGTGCAGGTGGGGAGTGGGGTCCCCAGTGCTGGAGTGAATTGAGCTGGGACAGGTGAGGGCCCTGAAGTGGGACCCAGGGATGGCCCTGGGAGTCCCAGAGTCAGAGGACCTGGGTCTTTCCAGACCTGCCTCCGCCCTCCACACAGGGTGACCCCAGGCCTCCTGGGCCCTAGGAGGGGCAGCCTGGGCTCCGATTCCACCCTCCCCCACCCTGTGCCTGGCTGATGGGGACAGGTCCCCTCCCCCAAGGCCACCCTCTCAGGTGTGTGGTCCTCACAGGCTCAGCGCAGGCCCCGTACACAGAAGTGGTGTCACTGTCATCCTTATGCGTATTTGTCACCGGGTCAAACGTGGAGCATGCGCTTTTTAGCCACGGCTCCAGGCCTGGTGCTGGCGGGAAGGAGACAAGTCTGTGCCCCCCTCCCCCACCCTGTGGATCATCAGGCAGTTCTCCACCCTACCCCGGGATTCAGTTTCCCCCCACCTAAGAGGGGGTGGCTGACCTAGAAGATCTCAGAGGGACCCCAAGCGTGTGCTTAGGAGCCGGGCTGGGAGCTGGGGCAGGAAGGAGGGAGGGGCAGGAAAGTCCCGGCCCCTCCCAGAGGCCCTAATCAGCTCTGTCATCAGGCCCTGGCCGCACAGAGGACGGTTAGGAAGGGCAGCTGGGCAGCTGGTGCTGTGCCTGACTGATGGAGACCACGGGACCTGGGGACAGGGACACTGGGCAGGGGGGCGAGCTGGCACAGAGACTCCAGTCACAGGGCCTGAGCTATCTCCACTGGACTCAGTCTGGGCCTCAAACTGTATTCTGTATTTCTTTTTTTTTAATGTAATTTTTTAGAACAAGTTTAGATTTATAGAAAAATTTCAACGTTAGTGTAGATGCACCCGTGTATTCCTCATCCAAGCTCCTCTCTTGTTTTGTTTTGTTTTATTTGGTTTTGCTGGGTCTTAGTTGCAGCAGGCAGGCTCTTTAGTTGCAGCTCAAGGGCTCCTTAGTTGTGGCATGCGAACTCTTAGTTGTGGCATGCCTGTGGGATCTAGTAGTTCCCTGACCAAGGATCGAAACCAGGCCCCCTGGGAGCGCGGAGTCTTAACCGCTGGACCACCAGGGAAGTCCCTTCCTCTCTTGTTAACATCTTCCATTGGTATGAGTCATTTGTTAAAATGATGAACCAATATGATGCATTACTTAACTAAAGTCCATAGTTTATTCACATTTCCTTACTTTTCCCCTAGTGTCCTCTGTCTGTCCTAGGCCCCCTGTCCAGGCCCCACTTGACATTTAATTGTCTCATCTCCCTGGGCCCCTCTGGGCTGGGACAGAGTCTCCAGGCTCATTTGGTGTATTTCCTGCCTCAGTCCCAGAATCGGTCCCAGCATCATTTCTCCGAGGAGACCACTTCCCTTTACTGCAGGAGGACTTAGAGACCCAGATCCAGGCACGGGATGTGCTCGTTGCTCTTGGGGTGTCATTGCCCTCAGGCCCCCACGGCTGACAGAGCAAGGCTGTGTGTATACTGACTGGTGTGTATCCTCGTAGCCATGGTAACTTTATACGCATCCCCCTGCGTCTACGTGAAGCTGCACTCTACTTCAGACTCACATCTCCACCTTGGATGCACCAGCACAGGGGTCACTCCAGCCTCCACCCCTGCTGATCTGGAACCTCCCACCCAGGCGAGAAGCTGGCTCCCTCGGGTCCCCATCCCGTCCCTCGGCTGCTCACGTCCAGCCTGGACGGCAGTGTGGAGACTACTCCCTACACCCCATGGGAACTGACTTCATCAACAGAGTGCATGCCCTGTGTGGCCCCTTAGCCCTTAGTCTCACGGTCCCACTCAGTCCTAGGGTGACCCAGGCAGCACCTGGTACCCAGGGAGGTGGTTCCAAACACTCGTGAACGGTGGGTTGTCCTGCCTTGTCTGCACTTGGGTAGCAGGACTGCACCTCAGGATGTTCATCTCGCACCTGGGGGGGGACTTCTTGCTGTTTCCTGTTGGGGGCATGAACATGGAGCTGCTGTGAACGGTGCTGTTCAAGTCTTTTTGTGGAGGTCTCAGCTCTCTTTGAATGTTTCCCTGAACAAGAGGATTCCAGGCCCCTCCCGTCACTTCTCCAGGGAGCCCAGCGCCTCGGGGGCAAATGGTGCTTAGAAACCGAACCTTGTGACGGGTGACGCTGAGGCTCTTGGGGTTTCCCGGGATGTAGCTAGGGAATGCGCACACGGGCTGACACGTGAGCACACACGGGCTCCCACACCTCACATCTACAGTTCAGTATCTATATTGAAACCACCAGCTCTCCCCAGTCCCAGTTCCACACTGCGGGGTTTACTGCAATCCCCTCACCTGCCGGCAGCCCTCTCTGGCAGGTGAAACCCGGTTCCAGTCCCTAATCCCTCAACTTGTTTGGGTAGTGCTCACGTGTCACCATCTCCCACCCGTTACTCTCTCCCGAGCACAAGCCTTTTCGCTCAGCAGCACCCTCGCCTCTTCTCTGCAGCGTGACCCCCTCTCGGGCGAGCACAACTCCCACCCGAATCTGCCCAGCCCAGGCTTTGGACTGCACGGCTCAGAGGAAGGTGGGGGAGACTGTGGGCAGAGCCCGTGACTTTCCAGCATTTCAGAGGGTGTGTGGCAGCGTCTCCTTCCATCTGCACTTTCCCGATGGGTGAGCAGGTGTTTCTTGGTTGTGGTTCATCTTTGAGGCAGTATCTACACAAGCTGTTGCCCATTTAAATCATGTTGGGTGTTGTCTCAGAGGGTTGTAAGAGTTCTCTCCCCTCCCTCCTTTCTTTCTAAATCTGGATGCAAGTCCTTTATCAGATACGTGCATTACAGATATTTTTCTCCAGTTAGGGGATTGTACTTTCATTTTCTTAACAGTGTCACTCTAAGTGTAAGTTTTAAATTTTGGCAAAGTCCCATTTACCAATTTTTTGTTTCTTTCAGTGCTTTTTGAGTCCCCTCTGCCTTCCTTCAGGTCATGAGGATTTTCTGCTATGGTTTCTTCTGGGTGTTTTACAGTTTTAATTTCTACATTTAAGTGTAAGATCCATTTGGAATGAATTACAAGTCGAGCATCAAGTCTCTTGTCTTCTCCCACACAGGTGACACAGTTGTTCCAGAAACATTTGTTAAGAAGGCCACACTTACCCTCTCTTGAAAACTAGTGACCATTTACGTGTGGGTCTTTTTCTGGGCTACTGTTCTATTGATCTGTACATTACCCTCCATTAATACCACACTCTCATGGTTACTGCATCTTTGTAGTAAGTCACCAAGGGCTCAGTGTGCAATCCACACTGTGAGTCGGTGCCTGGGGTCCCATGTGTGGACTTGTATCTGGGTAACTCCACAGCACAGGGCTGCTGCCCCCCTTTCCCTACAGCCTGTCCCCTACACCAGAGCCTCCCCCACTGTCCCGCAGAGACCACCAGCCAGGAATACCCGGCCCAGGGGGCAGCCCCAATTGGCCAGACATGCTGTGTCCCCACGGCCTGGGGAGGCATGCCAGGCGAGCCCAGGCATGCGAGGCAGAGGATGGGGACTCCCTGACTCCCTGGCATCCTGGTCCTAACCCCACCCTGCCCCCAGGACAACCTGAAGGACCTTTGGTCGGCCAGTACCTGACTGCAGGTGGTGTGGTGAACTGAGTGAGGGCTTTGGCCACCCTAACTGACCCACATCCCAGGCTCTCCTGCCCTCCCGCCCTCTGACCCTTGACCCATGACCCTTCCTGGCAGGGAGGGCGCAGACCACAGGCTGGGCCTGGAGGAAGAACCAGTGCAGCAGCCCTGAGTCCGGCCCAGCTCATCATCCTCTCCCCGTGGGAACTGAGGCCAAGGTCACACGTAGAAGAGTCTGCAGACCCCAGAACTCCAGGTCCAGCTGTCCACCTCCCACGCCCACGCGCAGTGCCGCCTGCTCCTCGGAGGTCCCAGGCCAGGGACGCAGCTGCAGTCGGACCTCCACTCTGCGACCGCGACCCAGTGGGCAGGTAAGGGGTGGCCGGGCGTCGAGTCCCTCCTGTCCCAGCATCTGTCCAGCCCTGCCCGGCAGGTGCTACGGGGCCTCTGCTTTTCAAGCCAGGCGCTCCCTCTGGTGGACACGCGGGAAACTGCAGGACTCCGGACGGAGCTGAGCTCGCGGCAGAAATAAATCCACTTTACTTGTGGGTGACACGATCACATACATAGAAAAACAAAAATCTTCTGCAAACACCAGAATAAGTGAATTCAGCGAGGCTGTGAGGCACAAAATCAATATGCAAAAATTACTGTATTTCTAAATATCATCCACCAGTAATTGGAAAATAAAAAACACAAAACAATTTCCTATAGAATTAAAAAAAAAAACCCACTAATGATACATTTAAAGAAAGGTGTGCAAAGTCAATACAACAAAAAGTACAAAACGTCGCCGAGAGACATTTTAAGAGCCCTAAAGAGAGATGTGTCATGTTTCTGGATTGTTAAGATATCAATTAGATCCATTTTGATTTATAGCCTCATGCAATCCAAATCAATATGCCAGCGGCCCTACCTCTTGCAGAGATTGACAGTCTGATTCAAAAGTTAATACGAAAAGGGAAAGGACCTGGGATAGCCAAGAAAATTTAGAGGAAAAAGACAAAGATGGCTCACTCATCCTCTCCAACATCAAGACATACTCTAGAGCTGTAATAACCAAGACCATGCATTGGGGAAGGATGCACACAAAGATAAAAGGAACAGAACAGAGTAGATATAGATCCCAGAACTGCAGGACCACTTGATTCACGACCACGATGTCACTGATATTGAATGGGGAACGGGTGGCCTTTTCGATCAATGGTGCTGGGCTGATAAGATAAGCGTGTGGGAAGAAGTGAAACTGGGGCCCCATTTACACCAGACACAAAACTTAATTCACGATGGGTTTATGTGAAACGGGGGTGTTGACACAATGAAGCTTCTATACAAAACAGGAGAGTATCTTCAGTACCATGGAGTTCTTCTCACCCACAGAACGGAGTCAGTTCCATATGCACACAACCAGCTGGGTGGAACTCAGCATCGTTCCGCTGAGCAGAGGACATCCACACGGCACATGTGACACTTCCATGTGCAGCATTAGAATCAGCAAAACTAACCCACAGTGACAAAAATCATGACAGCGGCTGCCTCTGAGGGTGGTGGAGGAGGGTCTTGACTAGAAGGAGACGTGAGGAAACCTTCCAGGCGATATGTCTTGTTTTGGGTGGTGGTCACACAGGTGTTACAATCGTCACACTTCATTGAACTGGAGTCTCACAGTCTGTGAATTCTGTTGTATATTAGCGTTATCTCAGAAAAATATACATCTATAGACTTCCGGTTTCTGCTCTGACACATAAAGAGCTTGGAAGTCATGATTTCCATCCTCACAACAAGAAAGTGAAGAACAAACTGAAGGCCAAGTGAAGTCCCATGGGAGAATCTAGGTCACAGGGCAAACCTCTGTCCCCAAACTGGACAGGCAGATGATTACAGAGAAGCTCCCACTGAGCAGAAGCTTCAGAGCCTGAGAACACGTGCAGAGTGGCTGCTGGACACTGAGCCTGGAAGCTTGGGCATTAAAACTTCCTGGGGCACCAGTCCTGGGCGTGCTTGCACTTTGATGAGAGTTTCCTGCAGGAGCTGCACCAGGCTCTCAGGGAGAAGATCCAAGAAAAAAAGCCTTCAGGTTTCAAGCAGGGAGAGCAGAAATAATCAACTAGAAATGCACCCAGAGCTTTCTGTTGTCTGTGACAGAAGCCTGCCCTCAAGGAAAACCACTTCACCAGACCTGGGGAAGGACAGGTAGGCCACTCAGTCCCCTCCAGCCTTCCTGTAAGCCCACTAAAAAACTGAGACTTACTCATGGGATTATTGAACCTTTCCCCCACCCAATCAACAGGGCTCCAGCATAATAACACTGGATCACAACTGAGAGGGCTGTGGACACAAGCTCTATTTAAGGAGGAGCTTCTAGGGAAACCAAAGGCAACAGAAGAGAAAGGACCAGGACACCAGAGGAATTTGAAGCCTCACAAACAGTCAACACACCCCAACTCCAGCCAGGTAAACACAAATCCTCACACTAAAGACCTATTTGTCTCGGCTCCTATTAGCCAGTACACTGTAGCCAGTTTCCACCAAAAAAATCACAAGGCATGCTAAAAGCAAGGAAAACAGTCTGAAAAGATAAAGCAAGTAATAAAACCAGACTCAGATAAGGCAGAGATTGGCAACTATCAGACTGAGAACTTAAAATAACTATGATAATATGCTAAGGGCTCTAATGGAAAGAGTGAACACTATGCAAGAACCGATGGGTAATGTAATCAGAGAGATGAAAACTCTAAGGAAGAACCAAAAGGAAATGCTAGAAATTAAGAACACTGTAACAGAAATGAAGAACTTCCAGTCAATATCTTACTGGAGTCCTCAATGATGTGATAAGAAAAGGAAACAAAATGTGTACAGATTGGGAAGAAGACATAAAATTTTCTCTGTTTGAAGATGCCATGATTGTCCATTTAGAAAAATCCCAAAGAATAGACAACAAACAAATTCCTAGAACTAATATGGTATTGTAACAGGGTTGCAGGGTAGGTTAATATTACAGAGTCAGTTGTTATATTTTATATATTGCTATATACCAGAAGTGAAGAATTGGAATTTGAAATTAAAAACACAATGCCATTTACATTAACACTCCCCAAAATTAAGTGCTTAGGAATATTCTAACAAAGTATGTACAAGATCTATATGAGGAAAACAACACAGTTCTGATGAAAGAAATCAGGAGTCTAAATAAATGGAGAGATATCCATGTTCATGGATAGGAAGACAGTGTTATCAAGATGCCGAACATTCCCAACTTGATCATAGGTCCAGCACAATCCCAATCCCAACAAGCTATTTTGTGAATGTTAACAGACTGATTCTAAAGTTTACGTGGAGGCTTCCCTGGTGGCGCAGTGGTTAAGAATCCGCCTGCCAATGCAGGGGGCATGGGTTCGAGCCCTGGTCCGGGAAGATCTCACATGCCGTGGAGCAACTAAGCCTGTATGCCACAACTACTGAGCCTGTGCTCTAGAGCCGGTGAGCCACAACTACTGAAGCCTGCGCGCCTAGAGCCCATGCTCCTCAACAAGAGAAACCACCGCAATGAGAAGCCCATGCACCGCAACAAAGAGTAGCCCCCACTCGCCGTAACTAGAGAAAACCCACGTGCAGCAATGAAGACCCAATGCAGCCAAAAATAAAATAAGTTAAATAAATAAATAAATTTTTAAAAAAAGTTTAAAAATATAAATAAATAAAGTTTACATGGAAAAGCAAAAGACACGAAATAGCCAACATGATATTGAAGAAAAAGAACAAAGTTAAAGGACGGACACTACCCAACTTCAAGACTTACTATAAAGCTATGATAATATTGATGAGAGAATAGACAAATAGATCAATGGAATAGGATAGAGAGCCCCAAAATGACTCATATAGAACAGTCATCTGATCTTTGACAAAGGAGCAAAGGCAATTCAATGGAGAAAAGACAAGCTTTTCAACAAATGGTGCTCAACATTGCTCGTCCACATGCAAAAAATGAATCTTAACACTGACCTTCCACAAAAATTAATTCAAAATGGATCATAGACCTAAATGTGAAATGAAAAATATAAAACTTCTAGAAGATAACATAGGAGAAAAATCTAGATGACCTCGGGTTTGGTGATGAGTTTTAAGATACAATACCAAAGGCAAGATCCATGAAGGAAAAAAATGGATAAGTTGGACTTCATAAAAATTATAAACTTCTGCTCTGTAAGAGACACAATTATAAGAATGAAAAGACAAGCCACAGAATGGGAGAAAATCTTTGCAAAACATGAATCACATAAAGGACTGTTGTCCAAATATACAAAAAATTCTTAAAACTCAACAATAACAAAGCAGGCAATCCAAATACAAAAATAGGCAAAAAACCTAACCAGACACCTCACCAAAGGAGATACAGAGATGGCAAATGAGCACATGAAAAGATGCTCAACATCATACGTCATTAAGAAACTGCAAATTAAAGCAACAATGAGCTACCACTACACACCTATTAGGATGGCTAAAAATCAAAAACACTGACAACACCAAACGCTGGCAAGGATGTGAAGCAACAGGAACTCTTGTTCATTACTGGTGGGAATGCAAAATGGAACAGCTACTCTGGAAGACAGTTTAGCAGTTTCTCACCCTATGATCCAGCAATCACGCTCCTAGGTATTCATTTTCGCAAGTGAGTTGAAAAATTATGTCCACACAAAAACCTGCACACAGATGTTTATAGCAGGTTTATTCATAATTGCCAAAAACTGGAAGCAACCAAAGGGTCTTCAGTAGGTGAATGGATAAGCAAATTGTGGACCATCTCGACAGTGGACTATTCGGTGATAAAAAGAAATGCAGGGGGTGGTGGTGGTGGTGGGATGAATTGGGAGATTGGGATTGACATATATTGACTAACAAGAACCTGCTGTATAAAAAATAAAATAAAATTCAAAAATAAAAAAGAAATGCACTTTCAAGCCATGAAAAGACCTTAAATGTATACTGCTTAGTGAATGGAGCCCATCTGAAAAGACTGCATACATATGATTCCAACTCTAAGACATTCTGGAAAAGGCAAAACTATGGAGACAATAAAAAGATCAGGGGCTGCAAAGGGTTCAGGAGAGAAAGATGAATCGGGGGAGCACAGATGATTTTTTAGTGCAGTGAAACGCTTCTGTATGATACTGTAATGGTGGACACATGTCATTATGCATTTGTCAAAACCCATAAAATATACAACACCAAGAGCGAACCCTAATGTCCACTGTGGATGTTAGTTAATAATAATGTATCAATACTGACTCATCAGGACTGACTTCCCTGGTGGTCCAGTGGGTAAGACTCTGTGCTCCCAACGCAGGGGGCCCAAGTTTCCCTGGTCGGGAACTAGATCCCACAAGCCACAGCTAAGAGTTCGCATGCCACAACTAAAGACCCCGCATGCCGTAAGTAAGACCTGGCACAGCCTAAATAAGTAAATAAAATAAATATTTAAAAAATACCAACTCATCAATGATAACAATATACCTCACTAACACAAGATGTTCATGATGGGAAAATTGTGGGGGGCGGGTGTATCGGAACTCTGTACTCTCTGCTCAACTGTCTGTAAACCTAAAACTGCTCTAAAAAATAAAATTTTAGTTACTTTTAAATGATTATACAACTTCACATACAACTTCGCTTCATAACAATAGGCTTTAAATGTCTGCAGATCTTTTGTGTTACTGTGGTCACATACTTTACCTCCAAGTAGGCTATAAACCACACGGTACACTGTGTCAGTTGTTGCTTTAAAATAGTAACTTTTATCCTTTAAATGTTTTTTAAATGAGAAAAAAATATCTTCTTATTCAGGCATTTCCATTTCCAGAGCTTGTCTTACTTTGTCCAGCTGTAGAGTTTTCCTCTGCTATCACATCCTACTGTCTCCAGAACATCCTTTTACATTGCTCGAAGTGCAGGTACACTGGCAATAGAGTCTCTCGGCCATTGTTTGACTGAAAAACTTTGTTTCACATTCCTTTTGTGAACGATATTTACTCTGGTTAAATAACTCAATGTACATAGTCTCTTTTTCTCTTTTCTTTTTTTTTTTTTTTTACTGATTTAACGATGACTCCCCCCCATTTTTTTTTTTTTTTTTTTTTTTTTTTGGCTACTTTGGGTCTTCGTTGCTGCTCACAGGCTTTCTCTAGTTGCGACGAGCGGGGCCTACTCTTCGTTGCAGTGTGTAGGCTTCTCATTGCGGTGGCTTCTTTTGCTGCAGAGCACGTGGGCTCAGTAGTTGTGGCTTGTGGGCTCTAGAGCGCAGGCTCAGTAGTTGTGGTGCACAGGCTTAGCTGCTCTGCATCATGTGGGATCTTCCCACACCAGGGATCAAACCCGTGTCCCCTGCATTGACAGGCGAATTCTTAACCACTGTGCCACCGGGGAAGTCCCCTGTCTTTGTTTCTGTGTACTGTGTTTTTCTTCCTGGGGATGTTTTTAATCTTCTCTCTCTCTCACTGGCTTTCAGCAATACACGACGTGCTTTGGCATGTTTTTCTTTAGGTTTATTCTATTTGGGATTCATTGAGATGGTTAGATCTCTGGTTATAGTTTCACCGAATATGGAAAGTTCAGGGCCATTAATTCCCCAAATATCATTTTAGTTTATTCCTCCTCCTCTCCTTCCGGGGCCCCAGATAATTTATGAGAGACTGTTCAATACTCCCAGGTGATTCTGTTAATTTTTTCCTGGCTTTTTCTCTCTGTGCTTCATTTTGGATGGTTTCTATTAGTATGTCTTCAATTTTACTGTTCTTTTCCTCTGTGTGTAATCCGTCAATAACTCCATCTAGGATGTATTGTTTTCAATGTAGAGATTTTATCGTTTGTGTCTAGATGTTTCATTCAGGTCTTTTTACAGCTTCCATTTTTCTCATCACACTCACGTTTCCTCTACCTGAACATACTTGTAACAGCTCTTTCAGCATCCCTGCCTGTGAACGCCATCATTTTTGGATCTGTTTAGAGTGACTGACTTTTTTTCTGGTTACAGGTCATCTTTTCTTAAAATTTCTTTTCATGCCTGGTAATTTTTAAAAACTTATTTTTTTAAATTGTGTCAAAATACGTATAACATAAACTTGACCATCTTAACCATTTTTCAGTGACAGTTCAGTAAAGTACATTCACATTGTGGTAAACCAATCTCCAGAACTCTTTTCATCTTGTAAAACTGAAACTCCATCCCACTAAACAACCCCCCTCCCCATTCCCAAGCCCTGGCACCCAACTTGCTACTTTCTGTCTCTATGAATTTGACATCTCTAAGGACCTCATGCAAGGAGAGTCATACAGAATTCATCTTTTTGTGACCGTGCCTAGTAGTGTTTGATTGGACGCCAGACCTTGTGCACACTCTATGGTTGGTGGCTGGATTTTGCTATGTTACTTCAAACGTTTGGGGCTGTGTTCCTGAATGCCATTAAGTCATTTGGAATCTGCCAGATCCTTCTGAGCCTTGCTCGTCAACTTTGTCAGGGTGGGTCTGGAGAAGCGGTCCCTCTTGTGCTAACTTCACTCCACTGCTAAGTTGATGGGACTTGGCCAGAGCCAGGTATCACAAGGTTTCTCCAATCAGCTGGGGGACCATGAGACGTTCCCAGGCCTGTGTGAGCTCCCAGAATCCTCTGCCTGCTCCCCTCAGATGGTTCTTGTCCCTGACCTTGTTCCTGGTGTTGATGCTTTCCTCTCAAGCACTGGCAGGACCCCAGGGGACCCCTCCGGGGGCCTCTGGAACTCACTGTGTGCAGGTGTCTCCTCCCTGGCTCGCGGCCTCACGAGTTCTGGCTGCCTGGGGCTCCCCACCCCCTCACAGCTGCCTCCAGGTGCACTGTGGTCACTGTGGCTCTCGCCTCACCCTTTGCCCTTCTCTCAGGGGCAGTCCCACGCTGCCCCTTGCCCAATGTCTGAAACCACTATTTCGCGTACTTTCCCCAGTGTCTAGCTGCCTACAGTGGGGGGGTTGCACATGTCCCCTGTAACCCCATCTTGGCCGGAAGCAGGTATCCTGGGTGGAGGATCCTTACTGACCTCACTGGGCTGGATTCGGAAAGGTGGAGACAGCCTGGAGCACACGTTACCCTCACACGGAACGAGCTCCCCTCCCAACACAGCAGAGCCTCTTCATCTCTTCTTTTCACGAGAACAGCGCTTGGAGCATGCCTGGTGGAGACCCTGAGGGTCCTGCGCTGGCTGTGTCCTCTGTCCTTCTGTTCACACTGTCCCAGATGTTACAGGGACCCTGAACTCCAGGTAGTTTGGAGAATATGGGCCAACAGTCCAGGGACAGGAGCATCTCTCTCTCTGAGATGGCTGGCAGGGTGGCTGTGCCTGTCCTGGAAGATGAGTGCCATGGGACACAGGCCATGTCCTCGGTGGATAGGTCTTTCCTTTACTCAGCTGTCACCAGGGCTACAGAAGACAGTCCCCCACACACACACACATGCCCCCAACTCTGATCTCCTCCATGCTCCCCCTGTCACCCCCAGAGCCCACCCCTGGGGAGGCCCACCCCCCAGGTCCCTCCTCCCCAGGGCAGCAGCCCACCCACCAAGGGTGGCCCAGCCCCACTTTCCTCTGGGTACCCCTGTCCCTGGCTGGCTGAGGCTCTCTGGGCATCTCCCAGGCTCCTCCCTGGGAGTCCTCCCCCTGACCCTTCTCACTTCAGGTCCCACCTCAGGCCAGTGGCTTGCGACGCCTGGGGAAGCAGGACCCCCGTGTCTGGCCCCAAAGACCACAGCCTCAGCCAGAGACCTCCCCATGGGCTACCCTGGAGCTGAATGCACCCATGGCCTTCACTTGTTACTCACTCATTCCACAGTTAGAAATCCACAGTAAGGTCAAGAGATCACTTGTTTTAAGGCCCTTGATGACACCACTTGTCAACAGCATCTCTTCCCAAGCCCGTGGGACACGTGGGACACAACCTTGCAACACAGGGAACTGCGTCTCAGAAACCTTGCAAACGTGACCCCCAAGATGATCGCTCAGTTTATATTGCATTTTCGTTATTAACTAGGTGAAATCTTTCTAATGTGCACATGGTCATTTACATTTCTTCAATGAATTGTTTATTTATTTGGTTATTACTGATTTTATATGAGGGACTTAAACTTTTTGTTATTACTGGGTTGCAAGAGTGAGGAGGTGGTCCTTGTGTACTAAGGATACTCACCTGAGAGGGTCTTCAGGGGGACCCATGTGGGATCTGTTAACTCCTTCCCATCACCTAGCCCCCTCCCACCCCCTTCGGTCTGGCCAGGTGTTGGTCCAATGTTAGCCAGTCAGAGCAATCACATCCTCGAGCTGCTGATTGGTCTGCTTCCCAGGGCTGAGCCAATCAGAGCCTTCCTTGGAGGTGCGGCCCTCTGTGCTCCCTAAGCCCCGCCAAGTCCCCTGGCGGGCCCTGGGCACCAGGGTGTCACCTGTTGTCCCTGCCTCCTCCACCGTGGTCTCCTAGGGTCCCATCTCCATCAATCCGGTGCATGGGACCCGGATGCAGCACCTGGAGGCGCTGGGACCAGTTTGTTGAGAGAATAAGTGAGCACCGTCTGCTAGAGGGAGGCCTGAGGTGGGGCAGTGGGCTGGAAGCCAAGGGTGACCAGCAGGCTCAGGGGAGAGTAAGGAGGTGGGGCGGATGGACGGACAAGTACAGTGGTCGCCTTGGCACTGCAGGACCGGGGACAGGGGTGGTGGGCCTGGTGGGGAGTGTCCAGCGAAGGCTGGCACTGGCCTCTCCTGTCATCTCCCCCTCACTTCCCTCTGCGGATGGCACTCAGATCCCCAGATAATAAGTTTCCACTGATGGCAGAGTTAACTGCTCAGATAACACCCAGAGATGGACGTTATTTGACCTCACTGAGGAATCGGTTCTGCCATCGCAGGGTGGGGGGCAGGGATGTGTGGCAGGGCCCCTTCCCGGCCAGAGGGACTCGGGCACTGGGTCTGAGTCATCCACTTCCTCCCTCTGGGTTGGATGACCAGCATCCCTCCCCTGACCCTGTCCTGCTCTGTGAGGATAAGAGGCAGGGAGAGAGGGCTGGGCAAAAGCAGCTGGGCCCACCGAGGTGAGAACCCCCAGCGGGACCCCAACATCTGGGTGTCACTGTGGAGCAGGGTGGCCGAGCCTCAGATCCGGAGCACTGAGGCCCCAGACCCCCTGGCCTGGACAGAGCCCCTGATCACCAGGGGCCCCGACTCCACCTCCACCCCACACCCTGCACCCCATACCCTGCAGACCCCACACCCTGCAGACCCCGCACCCCACACACACCCCACCCCACAGAACCCAAACCCCACAGACCCCCAGCCAAGCTCCAGCTGCCCCTCCGCGCTCCTTCCAGATGCTCCATCTGCTGGTGCTGGCGCTGACCCTCCTGGTGAGCCTGGTCCATGCGGCCGCTGGTGACCCTGACCCTGGGCCCGTTCTGTCTCTGTCCCCTCACCCCACCCCCCACAAGCCCAGGGATGGGTGGGTGGGTTCAGAGAAGCCCAGGGTGGTGCTGGCACAGGGAAGGGCTGAGCCCGATGGCTGGGTCATGTCGTGTCCTGAAGGCCCTTCCTGCCCCAGCCCCAGACCAGGCCCTGCAGCGAGCAGGCATCGTAGGGGGACGGGAGGCCCCTGGGAGCAAGTGGCCCTGGCAGGTGAGCCTGAGATTCAGCACCCAGTACTGGAAACACTTCTGCGGGGGCTCCCTGATCCACCCCTGGTGGGTGCTGACCGCGGCCCACTGCATCGGACCGTGAGTCTCCACAGGGCCTGGCGGGTAGGGGTGGGCCTGGGGCTCTACTCACGCTCCTGGGTGTCCCGGAGGTGGCTCAGCCCCTGAGTAGGTGGCCCTCTTTCTCCCCAGGCAAGTCCAAGACCCCACAGTCCTCAGGGTGCAGCTGCGGGAGCAGCACCTCTATTACCAGGACGAGCTGTTGCCCATCAGAAGGGTCATCCCCTACCCCAACTACTACATAGTTGAGAACGGAGCGGACATCGCCCTGCTGGAGCTTGGGGACCCCGTGAACATCTCCAGCCACGTCCATCCGGTCACCCTGCCCCCTGCCTCGGAGACCTTTCGCCCAGGGACTCGGTGCTGGGTGACAGGCTGGGGCAACTTGAACACGGGACGTGAGTGTCAGGGACCGCTGGAGGGGGACTTGGGCACATCGCGGCTCCACCACCTGGGGTTTCCTCTGGGGAACAGGGTCCCAACCGGCCGGCTCAGGGCGGTGATCCCACACTCTCCTGATGCAGCATCCTTCCTCTCCTCTCACCCCCAGAACCCCTGCCACCGCCATTTCCCCTGAAGCAGGTGAAGGTCCCCGTCGTGGAAAACAGCATCTGTGACATGAAATACCACACTGGCCTGTACACAGGGAACAACATCCCGATCGTCCGGGACGACATGCTCTGTGCCGGGAATGGCAAGAGGGACTCCTGCCAGGTGGGTCTCACGTCCCCCTGCAGCCCCCAGCCGCCCAGGCCTCACAGCCACCGCTGACCCCTCCCCTCCCCAGGGCGACTCCGGAGGGCCCCTGGTCTGCAAGGTGAATGGCACCTGGCTGCAGGCGGGTGTGGTCAGCTGGGGCGACGGCTGTGCTCAGCCCAACCGGCCAGGCATCTACACCCGCATCATGCACTACTTGGACTGGATCCACCAGTACGTCCCCGAGGAGCCCTGAGCCCGGTCCCCAGGGTTGCCACCTGGGTCAGCGGAGAAGTCAGTCCCCTCCTGTCCCCACACCGCTGCTTCCTGCTGAGGCGGCATCCTTCCCCACCTTCCCTGGCCCCCTGCCCTGAGCACCCCCTGTTGACGCCCCTGCCCCGAGCCCAGGGAGCGGGCAGTGGGCACTAACGCTCATTAAAGATTATGGAAAGCAGATGTGGTCGTCGCTGTGTTTCTGGCTGTGGGTGTCGCTGAGGGAGAGGAAAGGGTCCAGGGCCCAGCCAGGTGCAGCCACCCTCTCTGTGGGTCCCTGGGCCCTGAGCATCTGCCTTGCTGTAGGGATGGCCCTGCCCTGCCCCTTGCACCCAGGCCCACTTCTCTGCATGCTGGCTTGTATAGAGCACACATCTCCTAAAGGGAAGAGCCGTCCCCTGCTATTGTCAGATCTCAGTCCCCAGAGGACTGCACCCCCCACGATTGTCTCATTTCATCTCACAGTCACGCCTGTTTCCCCTATCTCCCATCTGGCTTTTATTGGGAGTGTGTTCCTACTTATGAACAAGGCTGCTTTTCGATCTGCATTCTAGCACTGTCTCCTTATTGGTGATTGTGTTCTGGAGCAAATTCCCGGACAACCCCCGGGGGCGTTGCTACATCATTTCCAGAAAGGCTGTTCCCCTGTCTCCTCCTACCTGTGCACATCACAGCACTCCCCTCATAACTGCCAATGACAGAGATTCTTTGCTTGATCAAACTTTAGTCAGGCTCCTGAACCTTCTCCTGGGCCCAACTGTGCCCTTCCTGGTTATCTCCCATTTTACCAAGAACCCTGCTGAGTTGGTTTAGCAAGAACCCCTGCCCTTGGTACCCAATCTCCCTTGATATCTGATCAAAACCCCTCTCTCCCCGCCCTAGGTTTCATCTCCCTGGGATGTGTCAGTAGAAGCCTCTTTAGGGTGGTTTAAACAGAATTCCCCCAGACCTGCTGTCTCCTCTTGGAAATTCTCTGACCACCAACCCCTTGCTCCTTGGCTACAATCCCCACTTGTCCCTGCTTTCTTCGGAATGGCGCCCAGTTCTGTACTGGGGTCTCTTTTCCCCTGTTGCTCTGGTTTTCTTTGAATCCAACACCGTGACACAATGTGAAACACACTGGATACAAATGTGAGACGTAATATATCGTGTCGAAGTGTAATAATGTAAACATGATACAAGACACATAGTGTAATACATGTAATACACAAAACATAATCAAATCAATGTATCATACACTACACTGTGGCCAAAAGGCATCATCCATATTCAGCATTTGAAATTCTTGTAACGAGTAGCATCCTTTTGCTGTTTCATTTTGCAGATTGCATTTATCTCATTCCTGGGGTGAGGGGAGGTGAACACTCCCTGTGTTTGTCTAACAGATCATTTCCTCCAGCAGCTCTGCTTCTCCTTGTTAGTGAGGCTCTTGGAGTCCTCGGTTTCTTTTCGTCATTTTAAGGTATTCAATGAAATGACTGCATTAACACTTTGTCTTCCACAGTTGCTGAAAATTGTTTTGTTGGCTTTGCAAAGTTGGAGGTGTTTATGTTTACAGATTGAAGATTTGAATTGTTGCACACACAGGCACAGATACACTCATGCACATGTGTGTGCACTCACACACACAGACATACTTTGACGTTAATCCTCTAGAACCGATTTCCATGTCAGGTGAGGCTCCAGAACCACTGAGGTAAGAGTTTCCTTTGTGTTTCCAAGTCCTTCCCCAGCCCCACCGGCCTCTGTTCCTGCATCCCCGCCGAGACTTGGGGACCGAGGGGCACTGAGGGTCCACCCAGCAGAGCCCTGGGGACCAGGGCCCTGGCTCTACACAGGCTCTCCCCCAGCTTCCGACTCTGACTTGAAGCTACGTAATGGGGGAGGGGCCAAGGCTACTCATTATTCCTCTTAGTCTTGAATCATTTTTAATTACAAACGTGGAGCATGCCCACTGTAAACCCTTGAAGGATACATACATGTTACGAAGAAACCTCCTTCCCCTGTCCCACCAGGGATCATTCCTATCTGTTGTTGGGGTGATGACTTCCAGAATTTTCTTAAGCCTGTACAACATGGCCTTGGGCTGGATGGAGTGTGGAGGGAGGGGTATTTCAGGGGATCAGGTAGGTGGGAGGGTAAGAATTGGGCACTGGAGTCCCGGAGCTGCAGACCTGAGATGCTGCAGGCCGGGGGTGGGGCAGAGGAACAGGGCAGGGCATGAGCTTACACTCGGGGTGTCCCCGTATCCCTGAAAACCAGACCCAGATACTGACTACAGGTAAGAGTGAGCACGGCTCAATCTGGGAGGGTCAGGGCTCGGGCCAGAGGACAGTCTGAGTGGGTGAGCTGTTGGTGCCAGGGGTGGGAGCCAGGAGGAGGGTCCAGTCCTAGATTTGGGACTGTCCAGGTGTCCTCCCAACATGTGGGCCCACATGACCCAGTTATGCTGGGCAACAGGGCCCCTCACCCCGTCCTGGGCCACGAGGGCATCCCCAGGGAGGGAGCACTTCGGGCAGGACACACCCCTCCCATGCCCCATGCCTCAGTTTGCCCTCCTGTCAAGTGGGAACAGAAACAGCACCGTGTCACAAAGATATCAAGGGGACATCGAGGGGATGGAATTCTGAGTTTCTTTCTCAACAGCAGGCTGGAACCCTGGGGGTGTTAAGGGCCCTGCAGGGAGCCATGTGATGGGGTGCAGGTAGGGAGAGAGGTCCCCAGTGCTGGAGTGAGTTGAGCCGGGACAGGTGGGGGCCCAGAAGTGGGACCCGGGGATGGCACTGGGGTTCCCAGAGTCAGAGGACCTGGGTCTTCCCAGACCTGCCTCCGCCCTCCATACAGGGTGACCCCAGGCCTCCTGGGCCCTAGGAGGGGCAGCCTGGGCTCCGATTCCTCCCTCCCCCACCCCATGCCTGGCTGATGGGGACAGCCTCCCAGGTGTGCGGTCCTCAAGGGCTCAGCACAGGCCCCCCACACAGAGGTGGTGTCACTGTCATCCTTATTTGTCCTTATTTGTCACCAGGTCAAACGTGGAGCACACATGTCCAAGCCGTGGCTCCGGGCCTGGTGCTGGTGGGAAGAAGACAAGTCTGTGCCCCCCTCCCCCACCCTGTGGATCATCAGGCAGCTCTCTACCCACCCCTGTGCCTCAGTTTCCCCCCACCTAAGAGGGGGTGGCTGACCTAGAAGGTCTCAGAGGGACCCACAAGGGTCCCGGTGCTTAGGAGCTGGGTTGGGAGCTGGGGCAGGAAGGAGGGAGGGGCAGGAAAGTCCCAGCCCCTCCCAGGGGCCCTAATCAGCTGTTATCAGGCCCTGGCCGGACAGAGGACAGTTAGGAAGGGCAGCTGGGCAGCTGGTGCTGTGCCTGACTGATGGAGACCATGGGACCTGGGGAAAGGTGGGGGGAAAGAGACAATGGGGGGAGGGGGTGAGCTGGCACAGAGACTCCAGTCACAGGTCCTGAGCTGTCTCCACTGGGCTCAGTCTGGACCTTGAACTGGGACCCTCCTGAGAAACCCCAAAGACCAGGGTTGAGGAGAGGAGACAGTATGCTCAGCAGGAGCCAGGGAGGGCTTCCTGGAGGGGGTGGCACTGACTCCAATCGCTGCCCAGGTGGGGAGAAAAGGCTTTGCAGCCAGGTCGCATAGGGTCTGACCTGGCCCTGCTGTAGTCTGTGTGCCCCTGAGTCGGCCACTTGCTACCAGGCCACAGTGTCCACATAGGGACAAATGCAGGTGACAGGCCCTCCCTGCCGGGTGTACAGAAGGAACAGGTGGAGCCTGCCAGTAGAGCCTGGCCTTCAGCTCCTCCTCTATCCTTCCTCCCCCATCCTAGGACTTCCCTGCTCCCTCTCCAGTTTCTGTGTGGGGAGGAGACTGGTTGCAAAGGGACAGGAGGGAATGTTTGGGATGGTGGGAATGTAGTAAACTTGATGGTGGTGGTGGTTACAGGGCTGTATACTTTTGTCCAAGTCTTTGAACTGTAGACTTAAAATTGGCAAATTTTAAATAAGTGGTTCTTTTTTTTTTTTTTTGCCACTTTGCAGCTTGTGGGATCTTAGTACCCCAACCAGGGATCGAACCCGTGCCCCCTGCAGTGGAACCATGGAGTCCTAGCCGCTGGACCTCCAGGGAAGTCCCAATAAGTGTGTTTTTAAATGATACCATAATAAAGCTGAATTTTTTAAAAAAGTTTGAATCATGGAAGTCTTTTTCCAAAGGTATTTGTCTTGAGATATGTGAGCACAAACCCATATTTGTCCCGGAAAAACAGTAACTTAGCATGGACTGAGCTGTGGGCACACAGACTTTCAGCTAATGAATATCTACAAAGCAGCCCCTGGGATGTGGTCATTTTCTAGCTGTGAGAACTCAGGCCAGTCAGCAAATCTTCCTGACCCCCAGCTGATTTCATTTATAAAAGGGAACTGACGTCGTTCCTTGGGGTCGTGGTGGATGAAGCATGTCACGTGTGGGTCTGGAGCGGTGGGCGGCCCTGGGGCTCATGGGTCCCTTCCTCCTTCCTAATCTCTGGCCCTTGGGAACTCTGGCCCCGCTCAGAAGAAATCTTGCAAGGTGCCTAACCCACGCCACTGCTGCGTCTTGCTTGCTCCTCAGCCTCTCCCAGTGCCCCCACCACCCCACTACCAGCCCCTCTCATCACCCCCTCCCTTCCAACCCTCACTCAGCTCACAACAGCAATTTGCTACCGAGTAGGATGTGGCTGAGATGCTGGGAGACGCCTCACGCACCCAGAAGTCTCCATGAGGTGCCTGCACCCTAATCAGGAGAGGCGTCCTGAGCCACAGCACCAGGGGGCCTCAGTCAGTGGAGAGCCTGATTCCAGGGCTGGGAAAGGAGACCCCGGGTCCCAGAGGGTGATGGACCTGGACAAAAGGGAATGCCTGCGGCTAGCTCAGCCCTTCTCCCAGTGGTCGGGGGCATCGGTGATGTGAGGGAATGCAGGTCTCCCGCCTCCAGCCAGGGCTGTGTGTACAGGTGCCTATGCACTTGTGTCTGAGCATCTCTCTCTCACGTAGGCTACCCTGCCCCCGGGGATGAATCCCAGGGCTTGGAGTTGACACCAATCCCAGGGAGGAGGATGTGGGGGCTCAGGTTAGAGGTGCCCAGGAGCTGAGTTAGAGCATCTATCCCAGACCATCCTTGTATTAATGAGGAGTCTGGGGACCAGGGGGGATGTACTTTCCTGAGGCCATACAGCAGACAGCGGGAGCCGGGGGTTCTCAGGATCCATGCAGCCCCTCACCCAAGTGTCCCCTAAGAGCAGCCTCTTTCTCACACCCAATCAGCACACACGTGCACTGGGCCTTTCTCCGTACGAACGCCAAGGTCAGTCTAGCTGGTCAGCATCGGGAATCCAGAGGCTCCACCACAGTTTTTAGGTTTGGTGGGGGGGCCCCAGCAGGCTTTCAACAATGACCCTGGCTTCTTCCAGGGAGGGAAGAGGCCTTCCCAGGCTGGGACAGGCTACAGCAGCCGGGCCTGCCCTCCGCACAGGAGGCAGGGCAGCCGGGAGGCGCTGAGACGCAGACAGGAGGCAGGGGGGGTGCCTCGCGGTTCCACCAGGGACTCCAAGGCCCCAAGACCCCACCGCAGTCCCCTTTCGGCCTTGTCTGGACCCAGGAGCTGGGGCCCTGCCTGCTCGACCCCCGGACTGAGGAAGGTCCCCTCGGACCCTCTTCCTAGCCAGTGCCCGGTCCGGGTATAGGCAAGAAGCGGGGCCGAGACCCCCTTCCCAGCCAGGCCCGCGGGATTAGGCCAAATCCTGGGGACCGAGCGCGCGCAGGGACCCAATCAGGGCCGCCCTCCCTCCTTCGCCAGGGGCCACAGGGCGGGCCGGGCGCGCAGGCGCAGACCGCTGAGCTCTCTGCTCTCTCTGTAGGACGCCGGCAGAGCCTCTGACTTCAGGTGTGTGGCACAGGCAACGGGGCGGCTGCAGGTGAGGTTGGGAACTGGGGGTGCGGGAGGCACACCACAGGGGGGGGGGGGGGGGGGCGCTCACGTTCTGTGCCTAGAAGGGTTGAGCAGGGCGGTTTTGGTGAAAAGTCCAGGTAAAGTCCCGGGATGGCGGAGCTACTGAGCAAGGTGGGGCAGGCCTGCTTCCCTACCCTCCCGGCTGCGCCCGCCCTGGAAGCTCCGCGCTCGCCCCGCAGTGTCCCGTGCCCCGAGGAGCGAGACTCGTGGAGAGACGCCAAAGAATGGGAAAAAGTCATTTCCTGCTTTTTAAACAAGAGACCCTGCCAGTTACACAGCCTACCCCGCCTAGGGCGAGCACCAGGCCTCTGCTTTGAGAGCTGGCGCCGTCCACAGCCTGCCCCCCTCTCCCCACCATACACACACACCCCACCCCAGACCACGGGCACACAGAGCACCCCTGGAGGGTCTCTGCTGAGGATAAGTGGTCCTGCAGCACCCCCCTGCCCCATGACAGTTCAAATGAACAGGCCAGAGAAACAGGTTACCAAGCATTTAGTGTTGGCGGGTGGGTGCCGGCAGCCCCCAGGGACCCCCCAGCTTGTGCTTCCATCCTGGCCCAGCTCTTTGCCTTAAACAGGTGCAAGTCAAACCGCTGTCATGCCTTGGCCATCTTTTGTCCGCTGGCCACATGGGGGTCAGGGTGGGGGTTGGGAGAGGCAGGGACAGCAAGGCAGAGTGGGGAAGAGTCGCACAGAAACGGGCAACTTGGGAGAGACGATGCAAGAATGGCAGGCCGAGCCCTGGGGAGGGGTCAGCCCCTGTGCAGGTGCCCTGGCAGGAACACTTGGCGCTGGATCCAGGGCTGGTAGGCAGAGACCCTGGCATACACCCCCGGGAGGCTGGGCTCAGCGCAGCCCCTGATGGAGCTCACCACTGCCACCTGCACCCAGCGCTTGTCCTGGAGCTGGCAGACCAGGGGGCCTCCGGAGTCACCCTGAAAGAAGCAAGAATAGCAGACAAGTCCAGTGGGGTTCAGGTCTACGCTGCAGGGGGTGCGAGCTCTCAGACTGAGGCTGAAGTCGGGGAGCACAGGGACCGAGACGGCTGGATGCTGGGGCGGGGAGTGGGGGGATGCACAGGGCAAGCTCTTTGAGGCTCCAGGTAGCCAGGCAGGATCTCTGTCCTTGATCTGGTCCTCCTAGCAGCCCTGCATATCAGCTCTATCTGCCTCTTTTTTGTTTTTAAGAGCTGAGGCCTCTGAGGCTCAGAGAGGTCAAACAACTCGCTGAAGGTCACACAGCTAGTATACAGCATCGCTGAAATTCAATCACTTTATTATTATTCTGAAGCCTGGATGCTTCCCCCATGTATGCTGCCTCCCTTACTAGTCACATGGCCTTTTTGAGCCTGGACTCCTCTGTGTCTTTGCAGCACCTGCTCACCTCCCTGTGACAGCCGGAGCCCGAATTTTCTGGCTTTTTATTGTCAGAATGACTCTGGACCCATTCTTGTAAAAAGTATTCATCGAGCTCTGACTCCAAGCCAGACACTGTTCTACCTCGGGGATGAGACAAAGCCCCCAACCTCATGGAGCAAGATTGTAATATGTCCCCCCTGGCCCAAGTCCAGGACCCAGCCTGCCTCTTGGGGTCACGTAGGGTAAGAGGGGACCTGGGGAGCCTGGCTAAGCACTGGGGAGGTGCATCACAGATCCTCTGTGAATGGGCCTCTGCTTCCTCACCCCACTGTACTTAAGGGGAAACAGGCCCAGAGGGAGCCAGTGACTCCCCAGGCCCTGCGGAGGATCGGACCAGGAGCACTAGCCAGGGGTCCGACTTCGCAGAAGCCCTTCTGGCCCTGGAAATAGCCAGCACACAGCATCTCCTTGGCGATGGGCTCTGGGCGGTAGAACCTGCGGCACCCTGCAGGCTGATGATGTGCACATCCACCTCCTGCAGCCGGTGGGGGCTCCAGCAGAGCCACTGAGGGCAGAGTGGGCATCAGGGTGGGAGAAGGGGTCCTCGGGGACCACAGGTGGGGTGTGCAACCACGCCTGCTCTCTGGGGATGGCTAGGAGCAGCGATGGATGCGCCCCCTCCCCGGGCGGCCAACTGCACGTCGTGTGGGCGGTGAGGCGGATGCCTGACCCGAGTGAGTGGTGGTGCAAGATGAGGGCTGGGCCAGGCCCTTGGGGACAGGGTCGGGCAGAGAAGCTGCGGGTGACTCACTGCCTCCTCGCAGTGCGTTCTGCTCCACCTTGGGGCAGCTCCCTCCAGCCCCAGCCCCTTGCCTCTCACCCACCATTCTGCCTGAGGTCCCCCCAGCCAGTCACCCAGCAGAGGGTGCCCAGCAGGAAGTAGGAGCCTGGCGAGGCCAGAGGGGCCGATCTGATGGTGCAGGAGAAGGGCACGGGGCATGCCAGCTTCACCAGGGCCACGTCGCTGCCCTGCAGCACGTTCCCGTTGAAGGAGGGGTGCCGGACGATGCTGATGACGGCTGTGGAGACGGAGTCTTGGGGATTGGTGTACAGGACAGACTCTCCGAGCTGGATGGTCAGGTCCTGCAGATTCACAGAGCTACGTGGGAAGCAGGAGGAGACATGATGGGCCATGAGGACAGAGAGTATGGTGGTGTCGGCCCCACCCAGATTGGCTCCTGCGGTGGGGAGAGGACCATGCACCTGGGAGCTTTGTTCAGTCCTGCAGACCCTCTCTGCTCAGCCCTGGCCCATGGGTCAGATCTAGGCTTGGGGGACACAGGGCTGGCCGCGTCTGGATGGGGAGAAAGACTCCAGCGTAAACATCCAGCCATGTGATAAGACGATTCATCCTTTGTCCAGAGCCCTCTGTGAGGCGGGGCCTGTGCTGCTGGGGGACAGAATGGACTGGGCCCCACTCTTCCCAGGCTAGACAGACAGCGAGGCAGGTGGTGCCCAGATGGTAGAGGGTGAGACCAGCAGTGGGCGGCAGGTGGGTTCTATGCCGGCAGGTGGGCAGGGCGGCCAGGGGAGCACAGTGGTTCCACAGGAAGTTGGGGAGGCATGTTCTCTGCAGGGGGTGGGGTGGCGGAGGGAGGCGGATGACCCCCTCCCAGCATTTGAGGACAGCTGAGCTGAGCCCTCAGGCAGGTAGGAAGTTGACCTGAGATGGGGACAGAAAGGGGTCCCCTGAAGAGAGGAGTGTGCAAAAGCTCCATGAGGCAGGGGACTCTTGATCAAAGCATCTTCTGAATTCCCACCAGGAAGCTGGTCTCTGCCCGAAGCCCTGTGCTTATTCAAGAGTGTCCTTGCCTTCCGGACACTGAGCGAGGTTTAAGTCACCCTGCAGGACTGTTCCTATTCCGAATGTCCCTTCTCAGGGTGTTGGGCTCACTGGGGCTGCAGAGGGACCCACACTGCCTGGGTTCACATCCTGTATCTGCCGCCTGCTTATCATAGGGCCTCAGGCTCTGTGCCTCAGTTTCCCCATCTGGAAAATAGGGGTTTTAGTACCTACCTCAGGAGGTTGTCACGAGCAAAAAGTGATCCATGTAGTGTGCTTGGAACCATGCCTGCCTGCAGGAAGCCCCCAGGGACTGTTGATCATTATTCCTGGGACTTAATTCTACCAGGAACGTTCCAGAAAGGGTTCCAGCACCAACAGAAAGTGAAAGGTTTATTTACCCCCACATTACACTTGGGACCAGCCAGTTAGGTATTAATTATTGCACCTGTTAAAGTTAAGCTGACACCTTGGTTCAGCCTCGAGAGGGACTATCTTTGATTTCGAATTATCTCCGTGTGGAATTCAGCCTTGAGTTGCTTTAGGTTGGCTTTGTTTTGGTTTGGGTTTTCAAATACTGTCAAAGAGCATTTTGCTCTTTAAATGTTTTCTGCTTTCATGTACACCCATGTTCTTCGCAGCGTTATTCACAATAGTCAAAGGTGGAAACAACCCAAGTGTCCATCAGTGGATGAATGGATCAATAAAATGTGGTCAGGGCTTCCCTGGTGGCGCAGTGGTTGAGAGTCCACCTGCCAATGCAGGGGACACGGGTTTGTGCCCCGGTCCGGGAAGATCCCACATGCCACAGAGCAGCTGGGCCCGTGAGCCATGGCCACTGAGCCTGCGCATCCGGAGCCTGTGCTCCGCAACGGGAGAGGCCACAACAGTGAGAGGCCCGCGTACGGCAAAAATAAATAAATAAATAAAATGTGGTCCATCCATACAGTGAAATATTATTCAGGCTTAAAAAGGAACGAAATTCTGACACCTGCCACAACATAGATAAGCCTTGAGAACATTATGCCAAGTGAAATAAGCCAGATACAAAAGGACCGTTCTGTACGATACCACTTCTGTGCGGTCCTTACAGGAGTCAGATTCATAGAGACAGAAAGTGGAAGGCTGGGACTTCCCTGGTGGCGCAGTGGTTAAGAATCCACCTGCCAATGCAGGGGACATGGGTTCAACCCCTGGTCCGGGAAGATCATGCTGTGGAGCAACTAAGCTCATGTGCCACAACTACTGAAGCCCGCGCGCCTAGAGCCTGTGCTCCGCAACAAGAGAAGCCACTGCAATGAGAAGCCCACACACCGCAACGAAGAGTAGCCCCCACTCGCCGCAACTAGGGAAAGCCTGTGCGCGGCACCGAAGACCCAATGCAGCCAAAAATTAATTAATTAATTAATTAATTTAAAAAAGAAAGTGGAAGGATGGTCGCCAGGGACTGGGGGAGGGGGATGGGCAGTTAGTATTTAATGGAACAGAGTTGCAGTTTTACAAGATGAAAAGAGTGCTGGAGAGGATGGTGGGTTTGGTTGTCCAACAACGTGAATGTATTTATTACCACTGAACTGGACACTTAGAAATGGCTGAGGTGGTAAATTTTATGTTATATGTATTGAACCACAATTTTAAAAATAGGAAAAAAGTGCCTACTTCCAAGTACTGTCAAATAATTAAAATATGTTTTCTTTCACAGTTTGAAGAAAATGCCAGTATCTGAGGCAAATTGCTGAAGGAAAGCTGGATGCTGGAGTGACCCCAGCCTGCGGGCATCTGAGTCACCTGCGGGGGGTGCAAACGGCAGTGAGTCCTGGGGGTGGTCGGGGGCCGGCACTGTCTTCCCCTCTAGCTGCCTGGGGCCTCTCAGCGAGTGGGAAGCAGGACTCACTTGGAGAAGAAGTGGGCGGCGGTCAGCACCCACCGGTGGCTGACGAGGCTGCCTCCGCAGACATGCTCTCCCTGCTCTCTCAGGCTTACCTGTCAGGGCCACTGCCAGGGGGACGCCACCATGCCCCCAACGATGCGGACCTCTGGGACAAAGCCGATCACTGGTGGAGAGATGGGTGGAAATGGCCCGAGGGTCACGAGTCAGCCCAGCAAGCCCCCCAGGTGGCCCCCCTATGAGAACAAGGCCCAGGGGTGGGGCCCAAGGGTTGGCTCCCCTCCCACCTTCACCTCTAGATTCTGTCTAGATTCTGAACCCCAAACAGCTGCCCCATGGAACTTTCCACAGTGATGGACATGCTTGGTACCTGAAATGTGCTTGTGTGACTAAATTTTTAATTTAATGTTAATTAATTTAGATGCAAATGGTCCCTGTGGGTGGTGGATGGCTTCCAGGTTGGAGACCTGGGGAGGCCTCAGTCCCCTTGCTGGGATGAGAGGCAGGGTCCCCTGGCTGTTGTTCTGAGGTTTAGGTGAGAGAAGGCCCGGGAAAGCTCGAGCACGTGGGGGGTTAGAAAGTCTTGGTCCCCCTTCTGGGTCTCAGTTTGCTCCTGAGCTGTGCACAGATGAGCTGCCTTGGGGAAGGACTTTGAAAGTTGTAAAAGGCACAGGACTGTGCGGATTCTCACACAGACCCGCAGGGCGCAGGGAGCAGGTTACGGTGCTTCAAGAACCGGTTGTTTTGGATGCGATCCCACACCTGTCTCTTGGGGGACAGAGCTGGGCAGAAAAAGTCAGGACAATTTGAGGGCCCAGGATGGACCTCAGAGCGAAGGGGACACAGGTGACTGGCTCCTGCCTCCCGGCCAGAGAATACCCAACACGGAGGGACCACAGACTGCCCAGGGGGGTTCTAGGGCAGCCGGACGCCCTGCCTCGGGACTCAGCCCTTTCTCCCAGGAAGGGAAACACGAGGAGCGCCAGAGGCAGCCACATCTACAGGCGGAGGAAGGTGGAGGATGCTGAGCCCCAGCACGGGGGTGAGGGGGGCAAGAGAGGCCTCCCAAGCTTTCCCCACAGCCATGGCCACGGCTGGGACGTGCTGCTGCCAGGGCTGGGGCACCTTCACTCGCGTCCCCCCGCTGGAAAGACCAGGGATGCTGGAGAACCTGGCTCAGAGACGGCTTTGGCCCGGGGACCTGCCCGTGGGGGCCACAGCACCCCAGTCCCAGAAAGGACCACAAGAGAAGGTCTTCCCTCCTGCCCTCCAGGGACCCCCTCACCTGGAGGGACGTCTGCCGAGGGCCCAGTGGGGACTCCAGGTTCTCCTTGTGCCCTGGCGCCATCTGACACGGGGTTTGGGGCTCGGGGATCTGGTTCTCCACGTGCCAGCAGCCTGCGGCCAGGGTGATCAGCTGATCCCGGACGAGGCCAGGGCATTCTTCACTCCTTCCCTGCCCAGCCCGGCATCGCCTCCCCCACCCCTACCCCATGGGTCCTGCACAGGCTGAGAGCACTGTCTGGTGGGCCCCACCGGCCCCACCCAGGGCTGGCTGTGCCCCTGCCCAGCAGGGGGGTAAATCTCTCCTGGTCTGGGCTTACCTCCCATCAGGCCTGAGCCCTGTCCCCCCTGCAGGAGCGACCACAGGGTCCCCTGAGCATGAGTCACTGCCTGGGCCCTCTGGGCTTCCTCCTCTGGAAACTCTGGCCTCCAGTCTGTGGCCGCGAGCCCCAGGGTGATGGCTTTTCCTCAACCCTGCCCCTCACGTCCAAGCCCCTCAGAAGTAGCACTTCCTGAGGCCTGGGCTACGGCTGGAGAGGCTCCCAGCCCAGCTCTGTCCCCTCGTCCTACCCTCCCCGGGGAAGAGGGCCTGGTCCATTGCTGGCCACCCGGACCCCAGCTCCAGGCTCAGGGACATAGCTGCCTGAGGAAGGGACCTTACCTGGGGATCATTTTTCAGGGAACCAGGTGGGAATTCAGGGGAGAATCCCAGGCCTTGCGTGACGTTAAGTGTCTGCCTGGTCCAGGTGCTGAGGAAACCAGAGGAGGAGGGACGGGAGTTCCGGGAGCACCTGACCTAGGAGCTGTGTCCCTGTTGACTCTGACAAGTGCCCGCGACACTGCAGCCGCCCTTATCTCTGGGCCCCTCAGCCAGTCACTCCCCTGCCTGCACCTGCCCTTGTGGCCCTTCAGCCTCGTTGGTGGAGGAGTGGTCGGAGGTGCTTAGAGCAGAGGCCCCAGGCTGAGGCCTGCGGACTCAGTGCCTGCGGACTTGCTGCCAGATCCAGGCCACAGGGCCCCAGAACGAGGCAGGAGGCACCGGAACAGGCCATGAGCCCAGTGCCCGCAGGTGCCCGGTGGGACCTGTCACAGGTACAGCTGGACAAAGCCTGGAAATGCAAACAGGGTCCTACCCATCCTGGAGGCATTTCGGGAGGAGACCCGGCAGCTGGGGGAGACCACCCCACTGGATGTTTCCTGTTTGAGTCGGTTCTTGGAATTATGTAAGATGGAGCAGCTGTGTCATGGCTACAGTCTGGTTATCCTGTAGTTAACGTTTTCTTTTCCAGCCTTGCCACACAGCTTGCAGGATCTTAGCTCTTCGATCAGGGATTGAACCTGGGCCCCTGCAGTGGAAGCACAGAGTTCTAACTACTGGACCACCAGGGAATTCCTGCAGGTAGCTTTTTTTTTATTTGGTGGGAATTTCAGTATCTACAAAACAGCTCAAAGAATATAGCTCAGAATATTATCTGTGGCCCTTGAGAAGACACTAAAAGTCCTTGACTTTGTTCAATGGCTAAACTATTATTTTTTTTGTCTTGCTTGACTGTTTTCCTTTGTTTCTGCATTTTTCTCATTTCTCTGATTAAATGTATTCCTTGGCTAAAGTTTTCCTCCAGACAAGAGGCAGGCAGAGGCATGGGGAGAGGGAGTGGCCTGTGCAGGGAAGGCCCCAGAGGGTCCTGTGCCATTACAACAGTGCTGTAACTCGGGGTTCCCAGAAGCTGGGGGACGGACGCCACCTCCCTGGATGTTCACATCTTAAGGAGAGACTCCCAGGTCCTTGAGAAAGACTCTCCGGGGTCACAGAGCTGACAAGAGGCCTGTCTAGTCTTCAGAAGGGTTAGCAGGCATTTCAAAGAGAGGAGGGTGTTTACCCGTCTTCTAAGTAAATGATCTGAGGGAAGGGAGGGGGGATCTCTCCCCTTATTTTCTTTTTTTAAAAATTTATTTATTTTATTTATTTATTTTTGGCTGTGTTGGATCTTTGTTGCTGCGTACGGGCTTTTTCTAGTTGTGCCAAGCGGGGGCTACTCTTGGCTGTGGTGCACAGGCTTCTCATTGCGGTGGCTTCTTTTATTGCAGAGCATGGGCTCTAGGTTCGCAGGCTTCAGTGGTTGTGGCATTCGGGCTCAATAGTTGTGGCTCGTGGGCTTAGTCCCTCTGCGGCATGTGAGATTTTCCCGGAGGAGGGATCAAACCCGTGTCCCCTGCATTGGCAGGCAGATTCTTAACCATTGCGCAACCAGGGAAGCCCTCTCCCCTTATTTTCTTTTTAATTAAATTAATTACTTACTTAACTTTTGGCTGCCTTGGGTCTTTGCTGCTGCGTGTGGGCTTTCTCTAGTTGCGGCGAGTGGGGGCTACTCTGCATTGTGGTGCACGGGTTTCTCATTGCAGTGGCTTCTCTTGTTGTGGAGCATGGGCTCTAGAGCGCAGGCTCAGTAGTTGCGGCGCACGGGCTTAGTTGCTCCGCGGCATGTGGGATCTTCCTGGACCAGGGCTCGAACCCGTGTCCCCTGCATTGGCAGGAGGATTCTTAACCACTGTGCCACCAGGGAAGTCCTCCCCTTATTTGCAACGGGGGAATTAAGCCTTTTATTTTAATCTTATTTGTCCTTAGAACACACACACTCACAAGTATTGGGTGCTTTCTGTGAAGAATTCCACAGGGAGGGAACAATACACTGGATACCACAGTGTCCACCAGGAGCTGAGGAAATCTTGTCTTGCTGTGATGGCTCTTTATTTTGTTGTTTTGGGTTTTTTTTAATTTTTTAATTGAAGTAGAGTTGATTTACAATGTTGTGTTAGTTTCAGGTGTACAGCACAGTGATCCAGTTACATATATGTATGTATTCTTTTTCATGTTCTTTCCATTATAGGTTATTAAAAGATATTGAATCTGGTTCCCTGTGCTCTACAGTGGATCCTTGTTGGTTGTCTATTTTATATATGGTAGTGTGTGTCTGTTAATCCCAAACTCCTAATTTATCCCTTCTCCTCCCCTTTCCCCTTTGGTCACCATAAGTTTGTTTTCTAAGTCTGTGAGTCTGTTTCTGTTTTTTAAATAAGTTCATTTGTATCATATTTTAGATTTCACATATAAGTGATATATGAAATTTGTCTTTCTCCCACTTACTTCACTTAGTATGATCATCTTAGTATGATAATCATGTTGCTGCAAATGACATTATTTCATTCTTTTTTTAATGACTGAGTAGTATTCTATTGTATATATACCACATCTTCTTTATCCATTCATCTGTCGATGGACATTTAGGTACAGTTCCATGTCTTGGCAATTGTAAGTAGTGCTGCTATGAACATTGGGGTGCATGTATCTTTTCCAATTAGAGTTTTGTCTGTATGCTTGCCCAGGAGTGGGATTGCTGGATCATATGGCAACTCTATTTTTAGGTTTTTAAGGAAACTCCGTACTGTTCTCCACAGTGGCTGCACCAGTTTACATTCCCACCAACAGGGTGGCAGGGTTCCCTTTTCTCCACACCCTCTCCTGTGTTTGTCGTTTGTAGACTTTGTGGTGATGGCCATCTGACAGGGCATCTCTGCCTTGAATATGCTGCAGAGGAGCCGGGTGGCGCTCTCACTGTAGGGCGCGCTGCTTCACTCGCTTGGTGTTTTCAGTGGGTGATGCCTCGGCATCCGCGTGCCCAACCCCGTCCCCGTTCACGCACGTCTGCATCTGCAGTGACACCAGCATCGCCTCTTTCCGCGTCTGCCTGCAGTAGCCTGCACGGTAACAGGGCCACCCCCAACTCAGTCATTCATCTCAAACCTCAAGTTTGAGGTTGTGTCCTGATTCTGCTACCACGAACATGCACAGGGTGTTTCTGTTTGAATCAAGTACTGACAGGGCCGATATCCCACCTCACACCCCCGAGGGCCGGCGGCCTGGCTCTGGAGCCTCACGGCCTCCAGCACCCGCCCTGCAGAGTGGTGGCACCTGTCATTGGCCTGAGAACGTCTGTATCCCTCGTTCTCCCATCTCTGGGTACCATCCTCTCAATCTTTACCCATCTGGGCTGCAAAATGGTACCTTCTGGATGCTTTAAAGAGCACTTCCTAGGGACGGGGCTGGGGGACCAGTTTTCTAATGCTCACATTCTGTCCCTTATTCTGAGAAGCCCCCTCGGTGTTTGTGGTCTGTCTCTGGGGCTGAGACTCATGGCCTGTTCATGGCAGCACGTGGCACCACGTGGCACCACGTAGCCTGGGCTTGGAGCCCCCATCACTCCCTATCCTCACCCTGCCCTCAACCTGAAAGGACCTCAGATCCCTGTTCTCCCGCATAAATCCCATCCAGACGACAGGAACCAGCTCAAAACTCGGCTCTCATCAAACGTGCCTGGTGAGAGCAGGGGCACGTGACCCACCTTCTTCTCCATCGTCAGGACAGAGCCCCATGTCAGCCGCGCAGTCTACAGGTGAAGACTCATCCCAGCAAAGACTCTCACACCCTGGCCCTGCTGTCGGTGCAGCTGGCTCACCTTCCAGAACCTGCACAGCAAGACGGGATATCGGGCAGTTCCACCCACTGATGGGCTGGCTCCCTGGTCCCTCGGAAGGAATAACTCGGAGCCATATGTTCTCCTGGCTCCTGAAGAGCCTCGGTTACCCATAGTGGGAACACTCTCCACACACGTGTCACCAGCCATTGTCTCTTCCCCGCCACAGTTCCCTTCCTTTCCACATGGTGCCTCCCCTGAATCTTCCTCTCAGGGCAGAACTGAAAAAAAAGGCAGCGTGCAGCACCCTCCAGGGGCAGGGCTGGGCCGGGTGAGTCAGGCAGTTGGGGGATCCCGACTATGCCTAACGTTTTGAGAAGTCATAGATCATTTAAAAGAACACAAACCAGATGTTGTATCAGATCATTTGACAGCAAGTGGTGAAGAAAACAATTTAGAAGCAATCGAATGGCCATTTGAGGATGAGGGCAACATAAGCATATTCTCAGAAACCTTTGAACCAGTTTCAGTAAAGCTCTCATAAAAGGAAAATGTCCCAAGAGATATATTCGGCAAAGGAAATCAAATCTCATCATCAAGCCTACTGTTATCTTTCTAAAATAGATCATGTCAGAGAGAAAGAGAAGAGAGAACCACAGTAACCCAGAATTAACAGTCTAAATGATATCAAGATGTCAGATTCGAGGGGATGTGAGACCAGGAGATGTGAGCAGCTGATAAATGTCTTCTCTTATTGAGATTACATACAGACGTCTGTTCTAGAAGAAAGGGGAGAAGGAGGAAAAGACACAGAAATATTGGAACAGTATAAATGAGTAAATTAAGGTGGGAGAAACCAGTCTGACCATATCAGTGATTATATAAATGCAACAACAGTGAAGTCAACAATTAAAACACCACTGTTGAAGATGGGTATCAGAAACACATCCGGATGCACACTGTTTACAAGAGAGAAGCAAATGTGGAAAGTAAAAGGATGCAAAAAGATATTACAAGCAAATACTAGCCAAAGGATAGCATGATTCATAAAAAGAAAATTTGGGATAAATTGATTTCACCACAATTTAGAACCTATGTTCCTCAAAAATCACTCCTAAGAAAATGGGAGGAGGAGTCACAGGGAGAAAATAATTGCAAAGCATAAAATACTTGTAACCAGAACATATAAAGAATTCCCCAAATACCATCGTGAGAAAACAAAAACCCAATTAGAGAAATTGTTCAAAAGATGTAAACAGTTTGCAAGAGAAGCTATGAGGATGGCAAATAAGCACATGAAAATGCTCAATGGCCTTAGTCATTAGGAAAATGCAAATTAAAATAAAAGCAAACCAGTTAAAATGGCATTTTAATGCCATTGACAAAGCCAAGGGCTAGTGAGGATGAAGCAAAACACAGGCTTTCCGTGAACAAGGGAAATGGAAGCACATTCCCATGAAAACCTATATAAAAGGTTCAGGTTGGCCTTATGCATAATCACCAAAAACCTGAAACAATACCAATGTCCTAAACTGGTAAATTCAGGTGAAAAAAAAAAAGAAAGCAAGAAACTTCAAGTAAAAATAAATGAGAGGTCTTCCCTGGTGGCACAGTGGTTGGGAGTCCGCCTGCCGATGCAAGGGACACAGGTTCCTGCCCCAATCCGGGAAGATTCCACGTGCCGTAGAGCAGCTGGGCCCGTGAGCCATGGCCGCTGAGCCTGTGCGTCCGGAGCCTGTGCTCTGCAACGGGAGAGGCCGCAGCAGTGAGAGGCCCGCGTACCGCAAAGAAAAAAAAAAAAAGAGAGGTAAGCAAACAGCAGTGTATCCACGCAGCGGGGAGGGTTGGACAATGGATGCAGCCCAGAGGCCAGAGGCTGGGGCTGGGAGCGTGGCACACTGGGATTTTTTGGAGTGAGGTCATTGTTCTACACCTACAGTACAGTGGTGCATCTGTCAGAGCCCATAGCTCTGTACCCTAAAGTTGACAAATTTTACTGGATGTCCCTTACACCTCAATAAACCAGACCCTATAGAGAGATCATGGAAACAACAATTTGTGAAAATAATCGTGAAACTGGGACCATACAAAAAATCTTAAGGGAAAAATAAAAGCTCCAGGCATGGATATTTTAAAAATGAGCTCTACCAAAATTTCAAGCAATTGATCAGCCCAATTTTACACAAAGTCTTCCCCAAAGAGAGGGAAAGAGGGAGCCTTACACATCCTATTCTAAAATATCACCATAAGACTGATGTTGACACCAGATCAAAATCATAATAAGAAAGGAAAATGTAAACATCAACAGGGTTCTAAAAATTAATAAGTTGTACCCACCTGGGAACACAAGATAACATGACCAGGCTGGGTGTGTGCAGGAATTCAAGTTTGGCTTATTAATAATAGTCCATGAATGTAATCCACCACGTGGACAGACTAAAACAGAGAAATCATATGATCATCTCAATAAGCACAAAAAAAAATCATTCAATTCATTAGGTAGAAGAATAAATCTCTTAGTCACAAGTGTTAGAAGGAAATGCCTTTACCTAGTAAAGCACATCTATAAAAAAAACCTAGAGGAAACATTACCCTAAGTGGATAATGATTAGAAGTTTCTTCTATAAAACAAACCAAAAAATAAGCCAAGGAATACTAGCCCCACTTTTATTTACCATGGTACTGGAAGTCCTAACAAGTGTAATGAAAAGAGGGGAAAAAAGTGTCGCCTTTTATATACCATCAGCAAACAGCTAGAAAGTCTAATGAGAGTACACCATTTTCAGAGTCTCTAGGAATAAATCTGTTAAAAGGGGTGCAAGAACTCTAAAAAGAGAAACTGTAATACATTATTAAGATTTTTCCAAGTTTTTATTGTGGTAAAATACACATAACATTTATCATCTTAAACACTTTAAGCGGACAGTTCAGTGGTATTAAATACATTCGTATTGTTGTACAACCATCCCCACCATCCTCTCCAGAACTCTATTCATTTTGTAAAACTGAAACTGTTTCCATTAAACACTAACTCATTATCCCCCTCCCCCAGACGCTGGTGACCACTATTCTACTTTTTGTCTCTGTGGATTTGACTCCTCTAGGGACCTCATAGAAGTAAGATCATAGAGTGTTTGTCCTTTTATGACTGGCTTATTTCACTCAGCATAATGTCCTCAAGGTTCACCCATGTTGTAGCCTGTGTCCCAATTTCCTTCCTTTTTAACCTGAATAATGTTCCACTGTACATATGGACCACGTTTTGCTTATCCATTCATCTGTCAATGGACACTTGGGTCGCTTCCACCTTTGAGCTATTGTGAATAGTGCTGCTATGAACATGGATGTACTATTCGGATGCGTTTCTGAAGAGACCTAAATTGATGGAGAGATAGATCTTCGTCTTGGATAGGACAACATATCATGGAGATAGATGTTAATCTTTCTCCAAGTGACCTGCAGATTCAATGTGATTCCAGTATAAATCCCAGCTGGATTTTTTCATTGACTTTAATGAGATTTTCTGAAAGTAATACAGAATTCCTTTGGGCCAGCGATAGCACAGACAATTCCAAAGAACAGGGAGGGAGGACTTCCTCTATTAGCATCAGGACCTATTACCGACTGTTCTGGGGTCGTGCTTTCTCCCACTTCAGGTCAGATTGACTCTGGACAGCCTGCCCCTCCCCCTTCCTCCTGGAGGGTGAGTGCTTGGCTGCCCCGTGTGGCCCCAGGTGGAACTGCAGGTCATTTGGCTCATCTGTCAGGCCTGTCCAGGAAGGTCCTTTGGGGGACAGGGGCAGGGGGGGTGGGGTGCGCCCAGGGGCAGGCAGGCAGCAGGTGACTTCTGCCTCGGTAAATGCAGCGAAGCTCCTGGAGCAGTGCCCCGTGCTGGGATGGTCAAGGGTGGCCCCGCTCAACCTTAGGCCGCCAGTCCCAGCCAGGCCCGCCCCAGGGACCAGACCCCCAGGAGTGCTATATCAGAGGGGGTTCAGCTCCCGGCCTTGGGGGCCCAGCATCCCAGTGCCTTTTCCCTCTGGGAACAGCCTGCTTCCGACGGTGGTGGTCTCCACCCACTGTCCAGCCACGTCCAAGGCTGCCGCCATGGGTACAGGCCCTCCACCGTCTTGTGGGGTCGTTCCCTGTGGTTTGAAGGTGCCCATGGGGGCCCTCCAGGATGGGGAGAGCCTCCTCTGCCCATTTGAGGAAATGTGCTCCCGTTTCATGGAGGGGGCGGCTCGCTACCCCAGGGCTGTCCCCCTCCCCGTCACAGTCCTGGCCCCTAAGAACCCAGCGCATAGCACCCTGAGCCTCAGGCCTCGTGTCCCTGAGGCACAGGCCAGGGTGGCTTCCTGCCCCCGGGATCCAGGTCTGGACAGAAGCGTGGAGAGGGAGGAGAGAGCATCCTAGCTCCTCCAGAGTGGACCACACCATGGCCTGGGGCCCATACTCTCCTGGACCCCAAGCTTGTGAATGCTACAGAACGGGGCAGGATCCGTGTGTCCCCAGGCACCTCCAGGCCCCAGGTGGGACTGATTTTCCACAGCTGAGTCCTGAGCCTCAGGGAGAGAAATGAGGTCAGGTGAAAGGGGCTCACAGGATGGCCGGTCCCTGGGGGGTGGACCCTCCATCACCTGCAGCTCTGACCTCAACCAAGCAGGGGTGAGGGCCACACTCACCTTGCATCCCTGAAATGGGCACAGGTGGGCAGGATTCAGGGTCACCTTTACACCTCCTGGATTAAAACTCCTCCTACACTCTCTAGACCCCAGTCTTGTGGGTGAGTGTCCTGAATCAGCATCACCGGGCTGGGGAGGTGGGGTTGGTGATCAGAACAAACGCGCTGCCATTCCCGGTGGAAAGGTACAGACACTGAGATTAACCCACCTGAGCTCCCAGAAAGGTTCCTGGGAAAATGTCCCCATACCCAGATGGGGGAACCCAGCCTGATGCCAGAGCCCAGGGACCCCTCAGGGAGGACCCCCCACTGTTCCCTCAGCCAACACCATGATGCGTCCATGCCACTATCCCAAACCACAGCCAGGAGCTGGCTTTTCCAAGTTTAATGGGAAACAGGGTGAGCAGGAGGCTGCGGGCCACCCCACTGCTGAGAGACACCAGCATTCAGAGCTTCTTCCCATCTCTCCCTCCCCAAACAGGGGGGCCAGGAGGGTCTCGGGTGGTGAGGTGAAGGGGAGGTTTGGGAGGACAAGGCTGCCATTGGGGAAGAAGCAGCGTATCAGCAGGGAAAGTTACCCATCTCCCCATCATGCAGACCCCAACCCGGCCCCATCTAGGGTCTGGGGGATGTACTGGCGGATCCAGGAGACATAGCTTGTCACCTGAGTGTAGACCCCAGGGAAGTCGCGATGGCCACAGACATCTCCCCAGCTCATGACCCCCACCTGGACCCAGGTGCCATTCCAGCTGCACACCAGGGGCCCCCGGAGTCACCCTGTGGGAAAGGCAGCCCTCAGCGAGCACCTCCACACACCCCTGCAATGGAGCTTTGCGGGTTGGGAGGAGCCGGAGGACGGGTGGGCCTGGGGTCCCACCTGGCAGGAGTCCTGGCCCTCGCTTCTTGCGCACAGCATGTCGTCCTGGATGATCTGGTTGGTGGTGTCTGCAGAAGAGTTCTGATAGCGCTGGTTACAGACCTCGTTCTCCACGATGGGCACCTTCACCTCCTGCAGGTGGTAGGGCGGGGGCAGTGGCGCTGCAGGGAGGGGCTAGGTGAGTGCAGGTCCTCATTCTGCTCCAGCTGGCGTGGGGCTCCACTGCCAGCCCTGACCCTCCACTGGGTCTGTGGAGGGCATGGGGGCCCCACTGCCAGCCCTGACCCTGGGGTCTAGAACCAGCCACCCCTAGCCTTGGGACTCAGCTTCCCCACGGCCATTAAACCCATCCAGCTCCAGGACGCAGGGCTCCATCACCTAGAATCTGGGCTCCATAAGCCTAAGGACAAGACGACCAAGGGCAGCATGTTCTCCCAGGAATTGTTTTTCCCTGGAAATGGATGGATCACGGGCTTGTCCTGAAGAAGTGCTCTGAGCCAGATGGGTTCAAATGTTCACCTTCTGATACCTGAAACCACAGCAGGCCCCAGTTTCTCTCTTTTATTTTAGTTAATTTTTATTGGAGTATAGTTGATTTATAATGTTGTGTTCATTTCAGGTGTACAGCAAAGTGAATCAGTTATACATATACATATATCCACTCTTTTTTACATTCTTTTCCCATATAGATCATTAGAGAGTACTGAGTAGAGTTCCCTGTGCTATACAGTGGGTTCTTATTATCTATTTATAAATAGTAGCATGTATATGTCAATCCCAATCTCCCAATTTATCCCTCCCTAGCCCTTTCCCCCTTGGTAACCATAAGTTTGTTTTCTACATCTGTGCCTGTATTTCTGTTTTGTAAATAGGTTCATTTGTACCATTTTTATTAGAGTCCACATATAAGTGATATCACATGATATTTGTCTTTCTCTGTCTGACTTACTTCACCAGTATGACAATCTTTAGGTCCATCCATGTCGCTGCAAATGGCATTATTTCATTCTTTTTTATGGCTGAGTAGTATTCCACTGTGTATATGTACCACATCTTCTTTATCCATTCATCTGTCAGTGGACGTTTAGGTTGCTTCCATGTCTTGGCTATTGTAAATAGTGCTGCAATGAACATTGGGGTGCATGTATCTTTTTGAATTATGGTTTTCTCTGGATATATGCCCAGGAGTAGGCCCCAGCTTCTCGATTGCAGGTGTGTTCATCTACAGGAGGACAGTCAAGGTCCAAACACCTCCCAGCGGTCGCGGTGAGAACCACGGGAGTGCCTGTCGTGGCCTGGCAGAGAATAAAGGCCCCGAATCCCCACGAACCTGCCCATCCGAGACCCCGGCCCTGTGCACATTCAGGTTCAAAGCGGAATGCCCCTCAAAAGATCAAACATAGAATTAGCATATGGCCCAGAAATTCTGTGCCTAGTAGAGACCCAGAATAATTGAAAACAGCTGCTCTAACAGGTGCTGGTAGCCTCAGGCTCACAGCAGCGCGATTCTCAGGAGCCAAAAAATGGAAAACACTCAGGTGTCCATCAACGGAATGTGGTCCATCCACACTGTGGAATATTACTCGGCCATAAAAAAGGTCCATCCACACTGTGGAATATTACTCGGCCATAAAAAAGGAATGAAGCACTGACACTCACTACAACATGGACGAGCCTTGAAAACATGTTCAGTGAGAGAAGCCAGACACAAAAGACCACACGATGTATGATTCCATTTATATGAAGCATCCAGAACAGGAAAATCCACAGAGATAGAAAGTAGACGGTGGTCGCCAGAGGCTGGGGAGGGGGAGTGAGTGCTTAATGGGGACGGAGCTTTTCTTTGGGAGGATGTTCTGGTGACGGATGGTGGTGATGGTCATACAACCATGTGAACGTACTTCATGCCCCTGAATTGTACAGTTAAAAATCATCAGAATGGTAACATTTTGTTGGGTATATTTTACCACAGTAAACAAGGAGAGGATTCGCCCAAATCACAGAGAATAAAGCATTTTCAGCAAAGCCACAAGCACCTGTATTCAGCTAACATGACCCCTGTACCTCCTGGTCAGACTGGAGTAGGTGGCCACTCGATCCAGTGGTCGGTGTCCTTGTAAGAAGAGGTGGAGACGCTGGGAGATACACAGAGAGGACGGCCATGTGACCACGGAGGCAGAGGTTGGAGTGACGCAGCTGCCAGCCCAGGATGCCGGCATCACTGGAAGCTGGAGGCATCCTCCCCGGAGCCGCCCGGACACCTTGGTTTGGACTCCTGGCCTGCAGACTGTGAGGGTGACTTCCTGCTGTTTTAAGCTCTCCCCCCACCTTCCCTAACCTTGATGCCCCCACCAGGAAGATCCCACCCACCAGCTGCCTTGGCCACACCCACAGGTAAGGACACAGCCCAGAGCCTGCTTCTCATGAGCTACAGAGGGAGGCAGGGGTCCTGGATACTCCCCCGAGCCAAGCCCCACTTTAGGGCACAGTCTGGCCTCTACTTCTCAGCTGAGGGCAGGGCCAGGTGGGAGAGTCTCAGGGCAGGGGGACAGTGGAGGATGCCAGGTGAGGTGAAGAGCTGGCATCAGGGGCCCCAAACACCCTGGAGGGTCTGCCTTCAGCTCGTGCCGGCAGCATCCTGCTTCCCGCCCAGGGCTGAGGGGGTGAGCGGCCGCAGCGGTGGCCCCAGCACAGGTAGGTGGTCACTCCAGGAAAGCTGGGGCGACTGCAGCCCTCCGACAGCTCACCACCCCTATCTGGAGCCAGGTTCCCTTCCAGGTACAGCACTGCACCGAGGCGAGGCCAAGTCTCCAGAGACCCTCACTCCCTCTTAGGGCCAGAGAAATACATCCTTGCCAAGATCCTGGTTACTCCAGGGGGGCCCAGAATCCCAGGAAATACTCAGGAAACAACCATGATCCAAAATGGCTGGGGGGGCCAGCAGGGAGGGGGAGTCCGCGTGCAGGAGGGTGGGGTCCTGCAGACCCCGGGGCACAACCTCTGGGTGGGTGAGGGGCTTCCTCCCCTCGTCCTCTGCTCACCGGCTGTGGTGGATGTGAGTTTGGGGCCTGTTCCCAGTGTCCAGCTGACAGGACAAGTCACAGAGGTGACAGCAAGAAGCCACAGGCCCTCGGGCCAAGCCTGATGCTGGAGCCAGACTTCCCGTCCCCCAGGGCCGGTGACCACAGCTTCTGAGAGGAGCCCCTGAGAGGTCCCTGGGGGCAAAGACAGCATCTGAACGTGACCCTCGGATAAGCCAGAACCAGAAATAAGAGGTTTGAGGGTTGTGGGAAAAATGTCTCACGACTATTATTGGCAAGTAATATGATTTTCTTCCCGGAAAACCCAAAAGCCTCAACTGAAGAGGTTTTTAAATTAAGTTTCTTAAAGTGTCGAGAAGGAAGATACATGTTTTAAACACAAATAAGTAGAGAAAGAAGAAACTCATTCTTGTTTCCCAGTAATAACTGGGAGGGGCCGTAATGGTAAGGACTCAGTTTACAGCAGCACCCGCAGGACTGCACCCCCCATAATAGCTTTACGAGAAACGTTCAGAGTCCGTGATGACTACAAAACTCTCCTGAAAAGGAAAACAAAATGTCATGCAAGGTTACTGTCATCAAATGTCAACTCTTCAAAACTCCAAAGTGACATGAACTGCAGGAGAATCCGGTCGTTTTCATGAATGTTGAAGTGATTACCAAGTTTGTCTTGAGGGAAACACAGGGGAGGACGTCCACGGAGGCCACAAGGCAGAGCACGGGGCAGCCGGTGTCACAACGTTGTCACGATGAAGACCAGGGCCTTCCAAACACACAGCAGTGGACGCACTGGCTCTCGAGCTCACCCCCTAAACTCCAGCCACAGAGACGGCAAAGTGGCTGCAGATAAATGGCAGCAAGGGACTTCCCTGGTGGTACAGTGGTTAAGGCTCCACGGTCCCAAAGCAGAGGGCCCGGGTTCGATCCCTGGTCAGGGAACTAGATTCCCACATGCTGTAACTAAGAGTTCACATGCCACAACTAAGGTGCCCACCTGCCACAACTAAGAGCGGCATAACCAAATAAATAAATATTTAAACAGCATCAACTCAGGGGGACGAAGACAGAGGCCACAGCATCGATGTTGAACAGGCAACAAGCGAGTGTCTGGACACCGGATGGAGGAGACAGAGAAGTGGAGCCGGGGGAGCACAGCCCACTTTGCTGGTGGATTGAAGCCCCCTCACTCTGCTAGGAGGACACCCGGTGAAGGAGCCGCCGTGTTCTAAGGGACCCAGGCGAGGGGGCTGGAAAGACAGTGTCCACACAGGGTCTGTGAACAGGGAAGTTGTTTGAAACTCTGGTCACAGAGCTTCAGAGCCTCCCCGGGCGGGACGATGAGTTGCCCACCTGGGACACGGGCCCAGATTTACTCTTGGCAGAAAGTGAACAAGACTCAAGGCTTAGGACCACCCAGCACGGAGGAGGGTGGCAGAGGGACATGAGGCTGAACACAGAAGGATTAGGAGGTCGGGGGAATTCCCTGGCCATCCAGTGGTTAAGACTCCGAGCTTCCACTGCAGGGGGCACAGACGGGTTATATCCCTGATCGGGGGGACTAAGATCCCACATGCCGCATGGATTGGCCAAAAAAAAAAAAAAAAAAAGGATTAGGAAGTCAGGACCCCAGCCTCCTTCCCCCTCCTGCACCCAGGGTCATGCCCCAAGGAGGAGGCTGAAAGATCCAGCTCTAGGTGACTGTGGGTCCCAGAAAAGACCAACAAACATGGGAATGGCACCTGGGAAGCCCAGTTTCTTGCCCAGTCATCTTAGAATAAAACAAAATAGTCGACAAGCACAATGAGGGTGACAGATTCAAATCATCACCTGAGAGCCTCACTCTTATTGAACTTTTGATAAACACAGTTGTTCTCGTCCATTAGGAAAATACCCTTGGCTATTCTGGGAGCTTTGGACATAAACCACCCTTAAAACCTAGGGATTTATTCTTTTTATCTTTTTTCTTTTTTTTTGGCTGGGCTGTGCAGCTTGTGGGATCTCAGTTCCCTGACCAGGGACTGAACCCAGGGTCATGGCAGTGAAAGCACCAAGTCCTAACCACTGGACCGCCAGGGAACCCCCTTACTCTTTTTCTTTTTTTTTGAAGTATAGTTGATTTACAAGGTTGTGTTAATTTCTGCTGTACAGCAAAGTGATTCATTTATATATACATACATTCTTTTTCATATTCTTTTCCATTATGGTTTATTACAGGATGTCGAATATAGTTCTCTGTGCTATACGGTAGGATCTTGTTGTTTATCCATTCTAAATATAATAGTTTGCATCTGCTAACCGCAAACTCCCACTCCATCCCTCTCCCACTCCCCCTTCCCCTTGGCAACCACAAGCCTGTTCTCTATATCTGTGAGTCTGTCTCCTAGATGAGTTCATTTGTGTCGTATTTTAGATTCCACATATAAGTGATATCATATGGTGTTTGTCTTTCTCTTTCTGACTTACTTCACTTAGTATGATAATCTCTAGGTCCAGCCATGTTGCTGCAAATGGCATTATGTCATTCCTTTTTGTGGCTGAGTAGTATTCCACTGTATATTTATATACCACATCTTCTTTATTCATTCATTTGTTGATGGACATCCAGGTTGTTTCCATGTCTTGGCTACTGTAAACAGTGCTGCAATGAACATTGGGTTGCATGTATCTTTTCGAATTATAGTTTTGTCTGGGTATATGCCCAAGAGTGGGATTGCTGGATCATATGGTAACTCTATTTTTAGTTTTCTGAGGAACCTCCAAACTGTTTTCCATAGTGGTTGCACCAATTTACATTCCCACCAACAGTGTAGGAGGGTCTAGGGATTTATTCTTAAATAGGAAGGAAACAGTTGGGGGTCCCCGGAAAGTGGTGAATTAGAGAGTTAGAAACCAAAGTATAAAAACAAACCAAAACAAGTTATTCAAAGCTATTCAACTAACAATAGAGAGAATTAGAAGTTTAAGGACACTCAGGGAGAAGATGCTGCTTTTGTGAAACAAGAACTACATACTGTGTGTTTTTTTAATATAAACTTATTTATTTATTTATTTTTGGCTGCGTTGTGTCTTTGTTGCTGTGCACAGGCTTTCTCTAGTTGCGATGAGCGGGGGCTACTCTTTGTTGCAATGCTCAAGCTCTAGGCATGTGGACTTCAGTAGTTGTGGCACACGGGCTCAGTAGTTGTGGCTCACAGGCTCTTTAGGGCAGGCCCAGTAGTTGTGGCACACAGGTTTAGCTGCTCCGCAGCATGTGGGATCTTCCCGGACCAGGGCTCAAACCCATGTCCCCTGCATTGGTAGGAGGATTCTTAACCACTGCGCCACCAGGGAAGTCCCACTGTGTTCTTTTAATATGAAATAGAGAACAACCAGGTGCCCTTGAAAATTAAAAATATAACAAATTAAACATTCCATAAAAGAGTTGGAAAATCAATTCAAGGAAACTTCTTAGAAAATGGAACAAAAAGACAAAGAAGGGGTCTTTCCTATTCTCTTGACAACCTGAAAAGAGAACTGAGCTCAAGGTGGCCCCGTCGTCCTGGCTGCACCAAGGGCTGTGCCTGCCCCAGCTGCCTGCCCTTCCCCCGAGGCAAGCTCTCGGGAACAGCCAGACAGAAAAGCAAACAGCTGTGACTCAGGCATAAGCCGCCTCAGCTGGGGAGGCAGCTGTTACTGGAGCTCCACGGAAGCCCAGCCGCCCGGAGCCCATGGGCTCCCAGGGAGCCATTGCATGAGAAGCCAAGCTCTGGAACAGCCCAGCATTTGGGAGAAGTTGCAAAGTTGCAACCGTGGAGCCATCAGACATGGCTAGCCATTCTGGGTCACTCCAAGAGAGTTCCAGGGGTCACACTCTGAAAAAGTCCTGCTTTCTCCACAAGAGTGATGTCACACATCTCAAGAGACTGGAAACGAGGGAGGGGGCTCAGAATCCTCTACCCCCAGGGTGCAGGCGGAGTGGAGGTGTACTTGGCATGCAGAGACTCAGAGCATGCACCCCAAGGTCCCTGCTGCAGGTAGAGGGCAGTGTGCAGGAGGTTTCTGGGGAGTCAGCCCCGGAGGGAGGCCCTGCTTCTTCCCAGCCAGGCCCTGGCCTTGGCAAGTAGACCCCGCTTTCTCTGCCCTGAGCCCCCGGCGGCCGGGCTGCGCTCACTCTCAGCCTTTAATTGCTCGTTAATCGCTCCCAGCTTCTTCTCTTTTAACGGGCACCTCCACCGGGTTTACAATCACTACTAAGCTCCCGGGACCCAAAGCCCCCATCCTCCCCAATTTCTCACACTGCCTGCTCCCCTGGCACAGCTGGACCCCACACTGCAGTCTCGTGCTACCCAGCGTCAGTGTGCGGGTCCAGCTCCAAGACCCCGCCCGGCTCCAGCTGCCATGGATCAGGCTCAGGAAGCCCACACTCAGGCGGGACTAGCACACAGGGAGTTTTATGAGGGTGGGGAGGAGGGCAGGACCGGGCAGAGGGAGAAGCTGGGCTGCCACGCAGTCAAGGGCTCAGCCGATGCCACATGGGGTTTGGGAGCAGGGCGGCCCCAGGCAGGAGGCTGGGGGGGGCCTATATAACCTCCTGTCGTCCGTTCGGGATACGGACGCCCGGGAGGGGGCCTGGCCTTGGTGAGCGGCCCCCCAGCCGTCCCTTAGAGATGAAGCGTGAGGGGCCTGCCTGCAGCCCTCCCAGCAGCGGGGGCAGCCGGGTCTCCCCAAAGGGATGTGTGAAGGGCATTTCTGAAGGAGCCACCGCTGACCACACAGCGCGTCCCAGGGCTGCGGGAAGGTGAGTCGGCCTCTTGCTTCTGTTCCTGGACAGGCTGTGTGGCCAAGCCTGATTCCCACAGGCAGGGGTGCATGACCCACTTTGGGGGGACAGTCACTACAGGGGCACAGACTAGGGTGGTCGGCTACACACCTCCCCATGTGCCAGGGAAGGAAGGAGAAATGGAGTTCCAGGAACAAGGGGAGCAGCACAGGGAAGGGCCTTCCATGCACCCTGGGATCCCGTGATGGAGGGAACCCGAGGAGGAGGGGTGCCGGGGCCCACAGGAGGCCGTGACACCCCTGTAGTGACGGTGGCTATGCAGTCAGTGATCCCTGGAGACCTGGGCGGGATGCCATGAACCAGGCCCCGGGTCACTCCCTCAACAGTTGCACCAACGTCCTGGCATGGCCCCACCTCCCCCCAGGCCCTGGAGGAAGTGGGGGCCGTGCAGATGGCCAGCCATTATGTCCTTCCTCCTGCTTCAGAGGGGGAGCCCCTAAATGCCCCAGAAGGAAGGGGAGGGAGCTCAGGACCCTCCGCTGCAGGGTAGTCAGCATCTCCCAGCACCTGTCACCATCCAGGTGTCACTGCTGAAATCTGCCCCCGTTTCCCACCCACCACAGCCCACCTGCAGGTGCGGCTCGGTGCTCAGGCCCCGGCGCCCTGGGAGGGGTCCCCACAGCTCAGCGCTGACCCCGGCCTGGGGAGGAGTCGGGGAACTGCACTTTCCTCCACTCCGACCCCTCTCCAGCCGTTTACTCCAAAGCACCAGCCTTCCCGGGAGCCCTTGAGGGCAAGGCCGGGTCTCCAGTTTGTCTCTGGCCCCCCGGGGCTGGGGGGCTGGGCACGGAGTGGACACTTCTGGCGTTTGCACCACCCAGACGCCAACAGAAAACTGCCCAGGGGAGGGCGTCCGGCAGGCTGCGGCCACCAGGGGGCGGCAAAGAGCAAAGGCAGCTGCTCCTGGGAGTCCTTAACCTCCCCCATCTCCTGCCCCACGTTTTGTCTTTAAATTTGTTCAAATGTTGAATGAAACCTGGAATTTAAAAATCACATTTGCTGTCGGAAGTGGAAAGCCAATATCACATTTCATGAGCAGAAAACCGACATTAAAGTGTGGAAAGTGGAAACAAAACATCTCTCGGCTCTGGGAGATGGGGGAACTGCCTGGCTCTCCAGCCCAGGGTGTGTCTGATGTGGGGGAGGGGAGAGAAACTGCCACTGTTCGGGGGGAAACCCCATCCCCTCTGGGCTCCAGCCTCCTGGCTGCAGATGCAGGGCAGGCAGGTCACGGGAGCCTCAGAAACTGGGTGCTGTGGGCCCTCAGCAAGGCTCTTGACCTCTCTGAGCCTGGGCTTTTCTGTCTCAAAATGAGGGGCGTTGTCTGCCCCTGGGGCATGGGAGGTGCAGGAGAGCTCAGGTCCTGCCTGGCCAGGCAAGCAGGAGGAAGACCAGGCTGTCGTGCTCGGAGAGTGAGGGGCCTCCATGTTCAGCAGGGTGATGTCTGCACCCCGCCAAGGCCAACAGGCTTTGGTTTAACTCGGGGTGCTGGGTAATATGGGTCATCTTCGTCGGCTGGCTGTGGTGGTAACATTTCAGCTGCCCAACAGGGACCCCATGTTTTGCAGTTATATAAGAAAGTGGGGGTGGGGAGTTCTGAATGTTGGCTGTGCCCCTTCTGGAGCGTTCTGCAGGGAGTTCATCTGGTCTCTTCTTGGGGAGGGGCTGGACATCCCCCCACAAAACTTTTTAAACAAGATGCTCTTCTGTAATTGTCAGGTTGGAACTTGATGCAGGAAAAGCATCCCCAGGGGCTGACAGGGTCAGAGGGGACCCAGCTTGGTGGGGATCATCCAGGGAAGGTGTCGTGTAGGGAGGATACATACCTTTGTCGGACCCACAGAAGGCATGACATGGAACCAGCCTGGGGTAGACGGGGGTGGTGGTGGGGCTTCAGCCAGCAAGACTGTGTCCATATCAGATCATCAGTCCTAACATGGGCACCTCAGGATGAGGATGGCCACAGAAAACTGTGTGAGACCTGGACTTCCTGACACAGTTTTTCTCTAAATCTAAAAATGCTCTTGGGAATTCCCTGGAGGCCTAGTGGTTAGGATTCTGGGCTTTCACTGCCGAGGGCTCTAATTCAATCCCTGGTCGGGGAACTGATATCCTGCAAGCCACATGGCATGGCCAAAAGAAAAAAATATATATTCTTAAAGAATAAAGCCTAGGGACTTCCCTGGTGGTCCAGTGGGTAAGACTCCATATGCCCAGTGCAGGGGGCCTGGGTTCGATACCTGGTTGGGGAACTAGATCCCACATGCATACCGCAACTAAGAGTCCACATGCCACAACTAAGACCCAGTGCAACCTAATAAAATATATTTTTTAAAAAAGAATAAAGTCTAGTTTGTGTGTATATATATATATATATATATATATATATATATATATCTTTTTTTTTTTTTTGCCTATGTTGGGTCTTCGTTGCTGCGCGCGGTCTTTCTCTGGTTGCGGCAAGCAAGGGCTACTCTTCGTTGCGGTGCACAGGCTTTTCATTGCGGTGGCTTCTCTTGTTGCGGAGCATGAGCTCTAGGCGCGTGGGCTTCAGTAGTTGTGGTGCACGGGCTTAGTTGCTCCGTGGCATGTGGGATCTCCCCGGACCTGGGATTGAATCCGTGTCCCCTGCATTGGCAGGCCGATTCTTAACCGTGGTGCCAACTGGGAAGTCCCAAAGTCTATTTTAAATTGCTTGTAATTAACTAGGGGGAAGAAAAGAAAGTCTAAGACAGGCTCAAGGCATAGAGGGTGAGCTGGGGGAGGGGGGGCAGGTGTGGAGGTGACCAGTGGGGCCAGGCGGCCACAGAGCAGGATGCAGAGTGAAGGCACCATCAGATGGGCCGGCGTGAGATGTCACAGGAGACGCTGCATGTCCGGTCGCCAGGTAGAGTCCTCGGGGAGAAAGTGGCAGGAGCAACCCTCTCTATCCGCCCACCATGTCCACGAGAGAGAGGAGTGGTCCCTTCACTCGGCTGAGACACAGGACGCCAGCGACCCCTGCCACCTGGGCCTGCAGGACTTTCTGTCACCCAGGGGCAGAGGAAGGAAGGTAAGGACATCTGGCATCTGTGAGGACACCCTGCAAGTCCTGGGGACACATCCACGAGTGACAACTGCTGCAGGTGTGGGCAGAGCAGGGTGGAGGGGATGAATTGGGGCACACGACCCACTGACCATGCGCCGGGGCTGCAGCCTTAGGAAGCCGTGTGTGGCTGCATGGCCGTGGGGTAGACGTGCAGGAACGTATGCGTTGGAAGTTACGTATCACCCAGTAAGCCGGGCAGACCTACAGGATCGGGGTGGGGGTCTCTTGCTGGCCCCTGCCTATGTGCCACCCTGCATCACACCGGTGGCGGTCCCCTGACCACACCTCTGGCTGACTCCTTGGTCAGTGACACCTGGGTGCCAGCCTCAGACACCGACTTCGCTGACTCAAGCAGAAGAGGGATTTCAGGAAAGGATGCTGGGAGTGCAGCTTCCACCTGGCGGGAAATAGGGCCCCATAGACTCCTGGCTCCCTTTCCCAGACTCAGTGGATTGGAATAGCATCCGCAAAAAATCCTGTCCACCCGGAACCTCAAAAGAAGACCTTATTCGAAAATACGGTCTTTGCAGGTGTAACAAGTCGAGGTCATACTGGATTAGGGCATCCTTAGGAGAGAAGACAGAGGCAGAGGGTGGAGTGATGTGTCCACAGGAAAGAGGATGATAAGGACGGCCAGGAGCTGGGAGAAGCCGGAGGGGCTAGAGCAGGTGCTCCCTCAGAGCCTCTGCAAAGAACCCACCTGCTGGCACCTCAATTGCAGACTTCTGGCCTCCAGAACCTTGAAAAAATTAATTTCTGTTGTTTTAAGTCATCCAGTTTGTGATACTTTGTTACAGCAGCCCCAGGAGAACAATACACCAGCCGAAACAAAATAATACCCTGGGAGTAGAAGGACGTGTGAGATGGGGGCTGGGATCCCCGTGACAGAGGGCAGCCGAGGCCTGGCGTTGAGGGGAAATGGCTCAGGGCAGCAAGGACACCAGGACAGAGGGCTGAGCTGCTCACTAATTTCTCTGCCACATCAACCAGGCCGAACGTGAAGTCTTGTGTGATTGTGTACTTCTGTCAAAAACTCATCACATTGTATACTTAACGCTGATGAGTGTTATTAAATTACACCTCATTAAAGCTGCCTTTTTTAAAAGAGACTTTACAGGTACTGAAATAATGCATGCAGGACATTGGTGCAGAATTCTAAAGATCAACCGTCAGAAAGGAAAAATTTTAAACCTAGGTAATAACAAAATTTGGGGGAAGGCAGAGAAACGGGCGCTCTCGGTTCCAAGGTGAGTGGACTTGTTTCCCATGGCTGCTGTAACAAGCACCAAACTGATGGCTGAAAACAACAGAAATGTGTTAATTTTCTCTTTTTTTTTTTTTTTTTGCGGTACGTGGGCCTCTCACCGCTGGGGCCCCTCCCGCCGCGGAGCACAGGCCCCGGACATGCAGGCTCAGCGGCCATGGCTCATGGGCCCAGCCGCTCCGCGGCATGTGGGACCCTCCCAGACCGGGGCACGAACCCGCGTCCCCTGCATCGGCAGGCGGACCCCCAACCTCTGCACCACCAGGGAAGCCCAATTTTCTCTTTTTTTATTGGCGTGATGGCCACATCACTGCTGTCTCTGCCTCCATATCCACGTTGCCTCCATGTCCCCTACGTGTGTCTATTATTAAGATGCATTCGGTTGCATTCAGGGCCCACACATGAAATCAAGACAGGCTCCTCCTCTCAGGAGCCGTCATCACATCGTTTGCCATATGATGTAACACCCACTGGTCCCAGAGGTGACGACACAGACAGATCTTTGGGGGTCAACATTCAACCCACTGCAGTGGAGTGGCGACAAGCACGGTCATCGGCCTGGTACTTAGTGAAGTGAGGCGTGCCTGTGCCCTGGCCCGACGTTTGCACCCTGGGCAGAGAGCCCAGAGAAGATTCCCTCACGGAGAATGAGATCACAAATCATCAAGATGCGAGCAGCATATGGAAGAAGAAGCAGCACATGAGAAGTTAACTCAGAGATGTGGCTGGACTCCCCAGGCTTCACGCTGAGTGAGAGGAGGAATCCCGGACTTCAGCTCTGCTTGGAGGGAACCTGACCCCAGATGGGCCCAGAGCAAACACCTGGGGGCGGGCTGGCAGGGAGGCCCTCCTGCCCCAGCAAGTGTTGCAGCAGGGTTCCACCAGGGGGCGCAGCAAAGGCGGGTGGGAAGGACTGGGCGATTTCACACCCCAGGAGTATAAATCCCAACCCCTCGAACCCAGCACAAAGAGCAGGGCCCTCGGTCTTTCCCTCTGGGTCCTGATTCACCTTCCCTGAGGCAGGCAGGGCTGAGATACGAGGAGACGCATCCTCTCTGCCCTCAGACCTTCTGTCTGTCCACCAGGCTTCCTCCCCTCCTCTCCACAGCCCCGGGGTCACTCCCACACCTGGCTCCGAGGGCAGGAAGAAAACTGCAATGCTAGAGGTCAAGGGTGCAGACGGGGCCAGCAGCACACTTCACACTACAAGTGTCCACAAGAACCATGCGCGCGAAGGTGGAACTTTATAACCAAGATCTTTTTTCCCCTCTCAAGTCCCTGGTCTGTTTGAGTCAGCCAACTCAGTGCAGACGTTTCAGTTAGTGACCAGCGAGGATTTGGCACGCAAATGTGAGCAGTTTCTGCAGCCCTAAAGCCCGTACCCGGAGCAAGAGTTTAAAAATCGGCGGTGGGTGGAGTTTACAGCGCCCGGCCGGCCGGCCCCCGGGGGGTGGGGGGGGTGGGGCGTCCCAGCAGCGCCGCCCCCACCTGCAGAGCCGCCAGGTGTCAAGAGACTGGTCCCACCTGCGGCCCGACCTTGGCCACGCCCCTCCTCCCGGCCCGCGCGGCCCCGTGTGGCCTGGAGGGGTAACTGCAGGCCCCATCTTTTTTTTTAAGTTTTTTTTTTTTTTTTTTTGCTGTGGACAATTTTTAAAGTCTTTGTTGAATTTGTTACAGTATTGCTTCTGTTTTATGTTTAGGTTTTTTGGCCGCGAGGCATGTGGGATCTCGGCTCCCTCAACGAGGGACTGAACCCGCACCCCCTGCATTGGAAGGCGAAGTCCCAACCACTGGACCACCAGGGAAATCCCTGTTTTAAGCATCTTAACAGGCAGCGAGCAGTCAGTGCGCGAGCGGTCAGGGCCCCGCGGTCCTGCGGAAGCTTGTCCCCGTGTCCCACCCACCACAGCCCACTTGCAGGCGCTGCTCAGGGCTCAGGCCCCCGTGCCCTGGGAGGGGCCCCCACAGCTCAGCTCTGAGCCGAGCGGGGTGCACTTCCGTCCACTCCGGCCCATCTCTGGCCGTTTCCCCCAAAGCACCAGCCTTCCCGTGTCTCCGGTTTGTCTCTGGTCCCTGGGGGCGTGGGGGGAGGGTGCCGGGCACGGAGTGGACACTCCGTTTACACCACCCAGAGGCCAACAGAAAACTGCTCACGGGAGGGCGTCCGGTAGGATGCGGCCACCAGGGGGCGGCAAAGAGCAAAGGCAGCTGCTCCTGGGAGTCCTTACTCTCCCCTATCTCTGCCCCACGTTTTGTCTTTAAATGTGTTCAAATGTTTAGCTAAGATCTGGATTAAAAACAAAAACTGTATAGCACAATCAGAAACGGAAGGCCAGTGTCACTTGTCATAAATAGAACTACAACACAATAGTTAAAACGGTGAAAAATAAACTCAAAATGGATTAGAGACCTAAATGTAAGACTGGACACTTAAAACTCTTAGAGGAAAACATAGGAAGAACACTCTTTGACATAAATCACAGCAAGATCTTTTTTGATCCACGTCCTAGGGTAATGGAAATAAAAACAAAAATAAACAAATGGGACCTAATGAAACTTAAAAGCTTTTGCACAGCAAAGGAAACTACAAACAAGACGAAAAGACAACCCTCAGAATGGGAGAAAATATTTGCAAACAAATCAACGGACAAAGGATTAATCTCCAAAATATATAAACAGCTCATGCAGCTCAATATTAAAAAAACAAACAACCCAATCCAAAAATGGGCAGAAGACCTAAATAGATATTTCTCCAAAGAAGACATACAGATGGCCAAGAAGCACATGAAACTTCTGCTCAACATCACTAATTATTAGAGAAATGCAAATCAAAACTATAATGAGGGGCTTCCCTGGTGGCGCAGTGATTGAGAGTCCGCCTGCCGATGCAGGGGACATGGGTTTGTGCCCCAGTCCGGGGAGATCCCACATGCCGCGGAGCGGCTGGGCCCGTGAGCCATGGCCGCTGAGCCTGCGCGTCCGGAGCCTGTGATCTGCAACGGGAGAGGCCACAACAGTTAGAGGTCCGCGTACAGCAAAAAAAAAAACAAAAAAAACTATAATGAGGTATCACCTCACAGCAGTTAGAATGGGCATCATCAGAAAATCTACAAACAACAAATGCTGGAGAGGGTATGGAGAAGAGGGAACCCTCTTGCACTGTTGGTGGGAATGTAAATTGATACAGCCACTATGGAGAACAGTATGGAGGTTCCTTAAAAAACTAAAAATAGAACTACCACATGATGCAGCAATCCCACTACTGGGCATATACCCTGAGAAAACCATAATTCAAAAAGACACATGCACCCCAATGTTCATCGCAGCACTATTTACAATAGCCAGGTCATGGAAGCAAGCTAGATACCCATCGACAGACGAATGGATAAAGAAGACGTGGTACATATATACAATGGAATATTACTCAGCCATAAAAAGGAACGAAACTGGGTCATTTGTAGAGACGTGGATGATCTAGAGACTGTCATACAGAGTGAAGTAAGTCAGAAAGAGAAAAACAAATATCATATATTAACACATATATGTGGAATCTAGAAAAATGGTACAGATGAACCAGTTTGCAGGGCAGAAATACAGACACAGATGTAGAGAACAAACGTAGGGACACCAAGGGGGGAAAGTGGCGGGGGGTGGGCGGGGGTTGATGGTGTGATGAATTGGGGGATTGGGATTGACATATATACACTAATAGGTATAAAATGGATAACTAATAAGAACCTGCTGTATAAAAAAATAAATTAAATAAAATTCAAAAACAAAAACAAACAGTGAAAATGGGGACTTGCCTGGAGGTCCAGTGGTTAAGACTCCAAGTTCTCAATGCAGGTGGCGCAGGTTCCATCCCTGGTCGGGGAACTAAGATCCCACATGCTGTGTGGTGTGGCCACAAAAAAAAAAAGAAAAGAAAAGAAAACGGTGAAAATGAAGCATTGTTGCCATATTCTGACTATGTACTGCTGTCCATCAAGAGGTGCCACCTCCTCCATCCCAGGACTCAGGGGAAGGAGGACAGAGAGCAGTGAGCCCCATTTTCCCAGAGGGAAGTCTCAGATCCGCTGTGGAGCCTTTATGGTGGGAAGGCCTTCTCCTCTCCCAGCCAAGTCTGTAAGTCAGATGCAACAGGACATCCAGCAGGACCAGCCAAGACCGGGCCACACTCAAGACTGCAGCGATGCAGGGTGGTCCTCATCACGTCCCCTGAACACACCACTACAGCCCTGCAAAAACCACACAGATCCTGGTGGATATTTGGTAACTTTGACTGTAGATGCTGGGCTGGAATCTTCACCAGGACAGATCAACAAGCCTTTGGCACCTGGAATGTGGCTACGGATCCGGTGGGTGTGTTCTTTCCAATCCTCATCAGCAAGGAGGATGGAAGAGTTTACCTGGGGGGGACACCAGTGCATGCACGTGGTCTTGCCCTGGAGCATCCAGCCATCCCGTTGATGACATCATGATGATGGGACTTGGTAAGACACACACCTGCCAGGGGTGTGGTTCATTGATGAGTTTTTCAGGGTACAGTGCTTTGGGGGCATCCCTTCCAAGAAAAAGGACAACTTCCATGTTGCACCTCCTGCTGTCAACAAAGCAGCACAGCACTCAGCAGCACCTCTGGTTCTGGAGGTGTGTGGACCACACTGGGAATGCTGCACCAACACGTTATCAGGTGAGGCCCAATTATCAACTGCCGATTCTGAGTGGAGCCCAGCAAGAAGGGACCCCACAGCAGACTCAGGCTAGTCCAAGTGGCCCTGCTGCCTGGGCTGTACGACTTGGTGCTGTGAAGGCATGATCTTCCCAGGGTCTCACCGGGTAGAGCTGGCACTGGAATTCTGTGCCCCATGGCTTGTGGTCTATTCAGACCCCCTGAGCATTCAGCACACAGGACTGGGGCTGGGGCAACGGCTGGGCTTTCTCCCACCTCACAACGACCACCCCCACACTCCACACCCCCACTCCAGCCAGGAGATCCATCCCAGCTGTGAAGAGGCCCTCCCGCACGCTCTCTCTGCCTCAGGATCGGGCTGGTGTGAAACAGGCAGAACACTCCTGCCCTGTGCTCCCAGTTCTTCCCCGGATGCAGGAGTGCCATTCCCTCCTGCCGGGCCTTGGTAACACGTCCTCCCACCCTCCCGCCTCTAGGACTTCTGAGCCCTCCTTTCTGAGAGCCCCACGCGATTCATTCATTTGTTCATTGATTCAACACGCCTCTCCCCAGGCTCTCTGCCTGCGCTGAGCACCATGAAAGTGGCCTGAATAAGACACTCCCCCGCCTCAGGGCTGCTGCACCGCTGACCTGGAGCTGCTCCAAGGATCTCTCAGGCCCCTCTGCACCCGCCAGCCACTTCTCCCCCTGAGCAGGCACCCCTGCTCAGCTCTCGGCTCTCTGCCCTCTGCAGACCACCAGGGGGCACCACTTAAATAGCAGGCCCCGTAGGTGGGCAGCCAAAGGGCCGGACACATGGAAGGACAGTGGACAGTCACCCAGGCCTCACAGCAAGCAGTGGATGGTGCCTCAGTCTGCTCGGCCCCGTAACAAACCACAGACATTTACTTCTCACAGTTCTGGAAGTGGGAGGTGCAGGACCAGTGTGGCTTTAACGTAACAGATTGGCAGGGTCACAATTCAGCCCAGAGCAGACAGTGTGAGCACCCAGTCCTGCCTCGCACCCTGAGTGATCTCGGAATCTGAGCGTCACCCCTCAACCCGGGCAGGAGGTGGTGTCCTGTGGGGTTCCCCCCACTCTTCTTCTCCAGCTTTGCTCCCCAAGCTCTCCTGCTCACACATCCTTCCTTGCAAGGCCGCGGAGAGGCTCAGTGAGGCCCATCTGGACCCAGAAACTCGGCAGGGAGGGCTCGGCAAGCCCTGCCCGGTGACCGCACACCCAGGGACCCCGCTGCACCCTGGGTGGGCCTCAGTTTCCCCTCTGTTACCCCGATCTCATTCCTCTGCTGTGAATCATTGGCCTCTGGTCTCCCTTGGCCAACCAGCTTTTCAGGTTTTGGTGTTTGTTTATGAAGTTACTTACCTCTTCTTGGGTCATTCTTGCTGAGAATATTTCTCTTTCCCTATTTAGAAAAAAAGTTTTTTTAATGCATGGCACCAACTGAGTTTCTTATCAGCATTCAAACACACCTCAAATTGCTTGGATTTAGAAACAAAACAACAAACGCTCTCCCCTGACCGGCACTTTCCTCCAGCTTCCTCTCTGCTGCATTCTCTGGTCCTGCTTCCTTGTCTTCCCCACTCCCCTCCTGCCTCTCGCCCCGCAGCCCCGCAGCTGCTCTGCCGAGGTCAACATTGACCTCCACACGTTCTCTGTCCCAGTCTGTATATGGTGGTGACCTGCCATCCTGACCTGTCCAGACTGAGGGGGCTCCCAGGAGGTGAGATTTCAGGACATTATTACAGTATTATTACCATTATTATTATAAAACACACAACATAAAATTTGCCATTGTAATCATTTACGGTGAAGGATTCAGTGGCATTTAGTGTATTCACAATGTTGTGCAACACCCACCTCTTTCTGGTTCCAGAACATTTCCAAGCCCCAAAAGGAACCCCATCCCCATGAATCCATTGCTCCCCATTCCTCCTTGCCCCCAGCCCCTGGTGACCACCGATCCGCTTCCTGTCTGTCTGTGGATTTCCCTGTTCTGAACACTTTGCCCGGGTGGAGACACACGCTCTGTGGTCTTCAGTGTTTGGCTTCCCTCGCTCAGCACGTTGCCGGGTGCGTCCACGTGGTGCGGGGCGTGGGGCCTGACGATGCTCCACTGTCTGGATGGAGCAGTCTGCTGCTCCCTCTTCCGCTGACGAGCCTGTGAGTTGCTCCCGCTTTTTGCCTGTCATGAACAGCAATGCTGTGAACACGTGTGTACACATTTTAGTGTGAGTGACTGGTTTCAATTCTTTTGCATCTACGCCTAAGAGTGGGATTGCTGGGTCCTATGGGAAGGGACTCTCAGTGTTAAACCCAAACTGTGGGTGGTGGGCCACCCCCCGCCCCCATATTGCCTGACCTCCCAGCTGCCTTCACCCCACTCTTCTGGGCTCCTTGACAAGCTGCCTCCGCCATCCTGCTCCACATCCACTCCTCCGCAGGCTCCTCTGCCCGAGCCCTATAAGTGGCATCACAGCCTGCCAGGTGGGGAGTGGTGGGCAAGGCCAGGGAGGTGGCAAAAGTGGCTGTCAGCCCCTGGGAGAGGCCCTGTCGGACAGGGGCCCTGGTGACAGGGAAGGTGGCAGGGGAGCCCATGACAAGGCTGGGCTGCCCTCCCTGGCTCAGGGCTCTGGGCCATGCATCTGCCGCCTGAGACTGTCCCCCTCCTCAAGGTCAGACTACCGGGGACAGAGACCCCGGTCAGCTTCAGGGACACACACGCTTGGTCCTGAGCATCACTGAGACCTGGAGACCAGGGTGTGGAGTCTGAGCACCAGGCAACTGGGAAGGGATGCATCAAAATGGCCTTGGAGCATGTTGGCTTTGACTCTACGCAAATCATTCAGAGTGGGGACAAGGAGAACATGTGTCCACAGATGGTTCTGGGGGCTCAAGGAGCCTGTGTTTAAAAAAAAACATTGAATTATAGAATGAAGGAGACATACCAGTTTCTTGTAGAATCCCTCAGATTAAAACAAAGAGAAAGGTTTCCCTTTGGGCCACTGTGGTTACTTTTTTTTTTTTGGCCATGCAGCATGTGGGATCTTGGTTCCCCCACCAGGAGTTGAACCTGTACCCCCTGTGGTGGAAGCGAGAAGTCCTAACCACTGGACAGCCAGGGAAGTCCCTAGCCACTGTGGTTGCTCTAACACATCTCCAAGTCCTGGCGTCCTCGACCCCTCCCACCCCCCACCCCCACTTTAACAAGGACAGGTGCAGCCAAAATCTTGTCAGGTAACCTTATCAGGCTTCAAACTCAAAGTATGGTCAGGTTTGCACTGTATTTCTTTGGGTGCAAGGCATAGGGACCCAGCCCCTATTCAGCTGTGATGGGAAGCCTCCTTTCATCACGCTTACTTGCCAGCTGAGTGAGCAAACAAATGGCTAGCCTGCCGCCGCAGCACCTGGCGCACAACGCAGGTCGAACCTGCGTTACCTGCCGCTGCCTCCGTGGGGCGGGGGCGGAGAAGCGGCGCTTTGCTGCCACTTGGCGGCCGAGCGCAGGGCAGGGAGGCGCCGCTGCCGCATCGGAACAAGCCGAGCCAGGTAAGCGCTGTTTCCTGATTCTTCCGCCTGACACATTATAAACTCCTCCCACCACCTGGGCGCAGGTTGGGAGGGAGCCCCCCAAACCGAGGGTTGTAGCTCCAGCGAGCAAGGCCTTCCAGCGCTGGGAGAAGGCAGGGAGGGGGCTGGGGTTTAGAGCAGGTAGGAGGGGAGGGGTGGAGGGAGCCACCTGGCTGCAGTGTTGGGGGAGAGGAAGGGAGGCCGGCGGAGGGGACAGCGAGCAGAGGCCTGGAGGCGGGAGCGACTTGGTGTCTCAGCCTCATCCTTTGAGGCAGAGTTGCTGCGGGGGGTGGGGGCAGAGGGGCGAGATTGGGGGATTTGACCTGCCCAGATGGGCGAGGAAGAATGCTGGCAGCGGCTCTGGGGTCCCCAGAATGCCTATTTAGATGTGGATGACTGAGTCTGATAGGGGGAGATGCTGAAGCAAGGCTCAGGCTGGGGGTGGGGGGAGCTCTGGAAATGCCTCCAGGAGCGTGTGCACCTGCGGGGGGGTGGAAGCCAGGTCCCTCCACTGTGTGCCCAGCTCCCGTGTGCTCTCGATCCATGCCTCTCTCTCTCTCCCTCTCTCTCTCGCACACACACTGTCTTGCGGTAGCAAACATATTCTCCAATCTTAAGATGAAATAAAAACCAACCAACCCTTCTTTGGCCCCACGCTCAATGACCAGGGAGAGAGGGAGTGAATGAATGTATGACCAGGTGGGAAGTCACCTGGAGAGAGAAGGAGGCCCCCCCCCCCACCCCATGTGTCCTCCATCTGTTTCATGGGGGTTGGGGCCCAAGCTCTGTTAGTGCCACATTCTTCCTACACAGCAGTGAAGAGGCTGTCCAGCTGCCCCAGGCAGCCTTATTCTCCACTCACGGAAATGCTCCTGACAATCAAAAACTATCTCTCATCCTGGTGGCTCATCTCTCTGCAGGCCAGGGGGAGTGGAAGTAGAGACTCGCCCTCTCTGAGTCCCACCACCTGGGCGCTGGGAGGGACGCACAGCAGGGGGTCCACCCTCCGCCAAGTTCTGAGCATCCAGCCTGATCCCAGCCTCTCTCTTCGGTGACAGTGGCAATTTAGCAGCCGGCAGTGATGGGCATCCAACGACCATCTTCCTTTCTCATTTGGGACACAGAAAAGCAATCACACCCACAGTTCACGGCACAGGCAATCAGAGACAGTCCCAGACTTTGCTCCTTCCTGTTCTAATGTACAAAACCATCCAGTGGATGAGACAAGCAAGCTCGGGGACCCTGACCAGGTTAACACGTGCACAGATGGGGGGGAGTGACACTTTCACACGGCCCCAGCATCCCAGCTTGGGCCTCTAGAAAGCGTCCTCTGGGCCCTGTGGGGCCAGGCCAGGGCCTGAGGAGCCATGCGGGGGTCTGAGAGGTGCCCCAGCCCTTTCAGGTCAGAGGGTTCCCTCGGGGAGCTTGCAAGGGGAGCCCCTTGAAAAGGGAACAGTAGAACCCATCACAGCTGAGTCACTGCTACTTAGGAACATCTTGCAAAGGGCTCAGCCTGGCTCAGCTGGACTGCAGCGGGGGAGTCTGTCAGAGGCTCAGGGGGTGTCCTCTATGGACCTGGAGAGCCTGAGGGCAGCACTGCCCACCAGAGCCTGGAGGACGAAGCAGAGGGCACTGGGGCTGGGCCTGAGGAGAGGGAGACTTTGGGGAGCAGATGTGGGCACCCATCCAGTGCCTCCCAGCACCCCCTGCAATCCACATGTACCCCCATAGCAGAAAGATGGGGCTCCTCATCCTCCAAGGACTGTTCCCAAGCTCAGGGAGACAGATGCAGCCCTTCCCAAGCCCCTGGCCTTCCCGCCTTCCAGATTTTTCCACAGCAACTGCATCACATAACCACCAGCAATGCTCAAGGCTTCCCGTTTCTCCACATTCTTGCCAATGCTCATTATTTCCTGTATTTATTTATTTATCTGCCACACCGCAGCAGCATGCAGAACTTCCCTGACCAGGGTTCAAACCCATGCCCCATGCAGTGAAAGCGCAGTCTTAATTAACCACCGGAGGCCAGGGAAGTCCAGTTTGTTTGTTTTTAAAATTACCATCCAATGGGTGTGAGGTAGTATTTTAGAGGGGTTTGATTTGCATTGTTCTAGTGACTAGTGGTGTTGAGCATCTTTTTTTTTTTTTTTTTTTGCGGATCACAGGCTCCGGACGCGCAGGCTCAGCGGCCATGGCTCACGGGCCCAGCCACTCCACGGCATGAGGGATCTTCCCGGACTGGGGCACGAACCCGTATCCCCTGCATCGGCAGGCGGACTCTCAACCACTGCGCCACCAGGGAAGACCTGTTGAGCATCTTTTCACGTGCTTATTGGCCATTTGTATGTCTTCTTTGGAGAAATGTCTTTTCAGACACTTTGCCCATTTTTGAACTGGGTTTGTTTTGTTGATGTTGAGTTGTAGGAGTTCTTTATATATTCTAAATATTAACCCCTTATCAGGTATGTAATTTGCAAATATTTTCTCCTATTCTATGGGTTGCCTTTTTACTCTGTCAATAATGTCCTTTGATGCACAAAAGTTTTCAATCTTTTTTTTTTTAATACATTTATTTATTTATTTTTGGCTGCATTGGGTCTTCGTTGCTGTGTGCGGGCCTTCTCTAGTGTGGCAAGCAGGGGCTACTCTTCGTTGCGGTGTGCGGGCTTCTCATTGAGTTGGCTTCTCATTGCAGTGGCTTCTCTTGTTGCGGAGCACAAGTTCTAGGTGCGCAGGCTCAGTAGCTGTGGCACATGGGCTTAGTTGCTCCATGGCATGGGGGATCTTCCCAGACCAGGGCTCGAACCCTTGTCCCCTGCATTGGCAGGGGGATTCTCAATCACTGCACCACCAGGGAATTCCCGAAAGTTTTAAATCTTGATGAAGTTGGATTCATCTAGTTTTTTCCTTTACCTGCCTGTGCTTTTGGTGTCACATCCAAGAAATAATTGCCAAATTCAGTGTCATGAGGGTTTTCCCCTGTTTTCTTCTATGAGTTTTATAGTTTTAGCTCTTATGTTTAGGTCTTTGAGTTGGTTTTGTATGTGGTGTGAGGTAGGGATCCAACTTCATTCTTTTGCATGTGGACTTCCTTCCTTTTTAATCCAGCCCCTGGAGCAGCAGCCCCTGCACACAAACCTCCCAGATGCCCATGGCCTGACCCTCAGCAGGCACCCGGGGGAGCTGGGGGTGCTGCCCCTACTCTAGGCAGCTCCCAGTCACACTTACCTCCTCCCCACATGGTGGGCACATGACGTGGCTCAGTCAGCCAGAATCCTTCCCCAGGGCTTTATATTTACTGACATTGCACAAAGCCCCCCCCCCCCCCCGCAAGCCTCAGTTTTTCCGTTGTACCCAGGGCGCTGGACCCAATCAAATCCCCCCTCTCTCACGAGAACTGTTGCACTTTGGACACAGCAAACTCCCCAGCACAGTGGAAATGTCACTTGTGGTCTGGTCTCAACTGCCTATCCCACCCCACGCCTTCCCCTCCTCCCCTCCCCCTTGCTTGCTCTGCCCCATACACACTGGCCTTTCCCTACTCAGCCCACCTCCCTCTCCTTCTGCGGGGAAGGCTCTTCCCCCAGCCCTCCCCATAGGCCTGTTTGGAGGTCACCTCCTCGGAGACCTCCCTGTCTAAACCAGGTGCTTTAGTCAGTGCTTGCTGTGTAACAAGTCACCACAAACTCAGTGGCTTTAAAGAAGGCACCTCTTTTTTTAAAATCTTGGTTTCTGTGCATCAGAAGCCCTGGCTTAGTGGGGTCCCCTGCTCAGGGTCTCGGAAGACTGGGGTCACCTTCTCCAGTCCTCTTGGGGCTCAGGGTCTCCCGCAGACTCCACGATTGTTGGCAGCTGTCAGCTTCTTGCTATTGAAGGCTTGGGATCCCTGCTTTCTTGCTGGCTGTCAGTGGGGGGGCCATTCTCAGTTCCTGGATGTCACCCCCTGTTCCATGCCATGTGGCCCTCCCTACAACATGGCAGTGTGCTTCTTCATGGACTGTCAGTTCTGGATACACGTTTGTGAATGACTGATGAGGGGGATCACCGAGAGGCCACCATGGAGAACCTGTGTGCAGGGGTGCAGGCTGCTCACATAAGGCTTCTGAAGGTTGAGGATTCCAGAGCCTGCCCACTCCCTGCCCTCCTCCAACCCACCCTCCAGCTAAACATCCCTCCTCTCTCCAACGATCCCAGCACCCTTTCTCCCCGCCAGCATGAGGACCCCACACCACCTTCCACTGGGATAGGAGTTCTCTTTGCTGGTTGGAACTCAGCCACCTGGGCTGGGCTGAGGGCCACACCTCCGCCACCTCCGGGTGTCCCCTCACCAGGACTTTGTCTTGCATCTCCTGCTCCACAGCCTTCTATGGCTCCCCATGGCCCACAGAATCAGGCCCAGGCCCTCCACAACCACATGCCACATCCAGTCTGCCTCCTCACACTATACCCACCATTACCCCTCCAGCCCACCTGCCCCCACCTCACTGTGAGCCCTACCCTCTCTTTGCCCCCTTGGCTGTGCAGAGCCCATGTGGGCCCCTAGTTCTCCTCTCCTTCCTCCAGCAATGGCCACCACCTTTCACTGGCCACTGCTACTTGCTGGGTGCCTTCCTCATGCAGCCCTGTGCAAACCTCCTGGTATTCTCACAAGAAAGATGGCACTGGCACCTGAGACCTATGCTCCTGGGGTTTCTTAAAGTGTAGCTCTGCAGCCAGGTGCTGTGCAGCAGGCCCACCTGGGGCATTTGTTAAAATGCACACTTGCAGGACCACTCAGAGCCAGCAAACCAGGGCTGGGGACCCAGAGAACAGATGTCTCAGACAATCCCTGATCCTGGCATTTGCCTCAGTGGAGGGACAAAGGGAGGCAGCGCCTCAGGCCAGGCCCACGCTGGGTCACTGTGGGGACCCAGGAGTGGGCAGTCCCTTTGGACTTCAGAGCCTAGGAGAGACTTGGAATGCTCACATGCGGCTCAAGGGGGCTGGGCCCTCTGGCCTTTGTTACCTGGGACCCCAATCACTATAACCAGGCCCTCTCGCTGGGCCACTGCTGACCAGGAGGGACCCTAGACAGACCCCCTCTCCAGCCCAAGAGAGCCACCAGACCCAGCAGACTACCCCCGACACACACCGCTGCCCACCCCCCATCTCAGGGCTTGTGGCCTTCCTCACTGTACTCCTCCAGAATAACAGAACTGCTGGGAGCACACGCAATTCATCCACTGAACACCCGCTGAGAGCTTTGGGCCAAATGTGGGCCTTGGGACACCAGACCTAGGGTCCCTGCCCTGGAGGCCAACAGTCTCAGCACAGTGCCAACTAGGGGACTGGGGTGGGGAGGGGGAATGCAAGGAAATGGAGGGAGGAAGGAGGAAGGAGACAGAGGGAGACTGTGAAAGGGAAAGAAGCAGTGAATGAGAGCAAGCCCTCTCTGCTGTCCAGGGCCGCCAGGAGCCCTGCACCGGCCGCGCGGCCCGGGTCGGGGCCCGGGACACCTCTCGCCACCTGATCCCAAAGCGCCCAAGGGCGAGGCGGCCTGACCTTGGAAAGCGCCCTCTCCCACCGCGAGCGGGGGAGCGGGGGTCAGGGGCCGCCCGACGAGGAGGCGCCCAGCGTGGTCGGGAAGGACCCGCGTTTGCACACAGGTTCAGGGTGGACCCGAGAGCGGGACGGGAGAGACTTGGCCGTGATTCGGCCAGCCTCCTTTCCCCTCCCCCACCTGCTCCCAGCCCCGACGCCCCTCCCCCCAGTGCCAGCCCCCGGGTTAGGGAGCGTCCGCACTTCTCCTTCCGTCGGTCGGGCCAGCACTCGGCCTTTTGTACGGGGTCTGCTCATTGGGCAGATTCGACAAACGCCCCGCCCAGAGCCCCGAACTGGCCAATTGCAAGGGGCTTCACAGTGTGCCGTACTCGAGGGATCGTCACCTTGCTGCGACGCTTTGGGGATCCCTAGGCCTCAGTAGTCTTTGCTCCCCTGCCCCGGATCCTAGCCTCAAGGAGACCTCTGGGAGCCGTGCCCGGGGAGGTGCCCGCGGGGCATCCGGGGAGCCCTTGGAGATCTCGGCCTCCCCGTTACCCCGCCGCTCGCCGGTGTGTCCTCGGGTGGACGCGTGCCCCGCGAAGGGGAGTTTGCAGACGCTCCCTCACATCGGGGACGCGGCTCCTTTAAGAGAGCAGGTGTCCAGGGCGCCGCCTGACTGGAAAGCCGCCCCCAGGCCGGGCTCCCGGGCCGGGCCCGGGGCGCGGGCGCGCGGCGGCGGAACGCGGGCGGTGGGCGGCGAACGGCCTAGCGGGCGGCGCGGGGCGGGCGGCGGCGGCGGC
>NW_020837962.1:12414196-12517007 GCF_003676395.1 Aethalodelphis obliquidens | reverse complement strand
GCGGCCTCCGGCGCTGTCGGGCCCGGCCGGGCGGGCGCCCTACACCCGCGGCCCGGCCCGCTCCCGGGAACCGGCCCGCCCCGGGCTGCTGACGCCGTGGCGGGGGCCGACCCGCTGGGCTCACCGGCCCGGGCCCGAGCCCCGGCCCGTCGCAGCCCGGGGGGGCGGGGGACGTTCGCTCGGGCGCGCGCTCGGGCGGTTCGCGGCGCGCGGGTCGCGTCCGGGGCCGCAGACGGCGCCCGCCGCTCGGGCCGCGGTGACAGGAGCGCCGAGCCCTCCGCCAAGGCGGAGCGTTTCCGGGGTCAAGGTGTGCGCGCGAACCTGTGGCGCGTTCTAGCCCGGGAGAGGACGCACCGCACAAAGAGTGCAAAGCCGCGCGCTGCAGAAGCGCGGGCGCGTTTGGGGGGGTGGCGTGTGATGCCTAGAAATGAAAACAAGTCCGAGCTCTTGCGCCTCCGGAGCTCCGCTCCCAGTTGGTGGGACACTGAGTGTTAGCACTCCCCTTAACGGGGAGATTTCCTCCCAAGACTGCTTTGTACCAATTGCATGGAGGCTGGAACTGGTAGTTAGGCGAGTAGGAGGAAGGCGAGGCGATGATTAGCTGGGATCATGGTAACAACGACAACACCTGCTCCTAAATCACGGAATTAACTGGTCTGGTTTGTATGATTTGGAAATAAGCTTAGTTCTTCAGTTAGCAAAGTTACTGTTCTGTGTTTGCGGAACTGGCTTTTGTTGGTCTCCTTTTAAAGCCTGTAGTCGTAAATGTTTCTTGTTCTTAAGGAAACCGTGCGTTTGGATAGAAAACCTACCCAACAGAAAAGAGAGATGGATCCCAAGTTTGTCCTGACTTGTTTATGGCCTTTCGGGTGGTTTAGGCGTGAATTTTGTATCTTGTTGCACCTTTGTCTGGTGAATCTTGCTGGGGGTTTGGGGCCTTGCTTCAGAAACGGCTTGGGGTCCTGGGAAGTAATGTCAGGAAAGAACAGGGAACTGCACCTGGTCTGGAGTGTCTCCTGAGTGCAGGGTGCCTGCATCAGGTGAAGCCAGTGCCTTCCCCTGGGGAGTTTACTTTGGGTGAAAAAAGCCCATCCGGGGCTGCTGATCCTTTATCAGTTTCATCCCCGGCCAACCTGTGGGGTCACAGTGCTATTGTCCATTTTACAGGTGAGAAGGTTGAGGGTGGTAGAATCCACTCGCCCACATATGCAGCCAGTAAGTGGCTCTGAAGTCTCCTGTCAACTAGAAGAGCGGGTTCAAGTACAGCCCGATCTGGAAGAAGGTGACGGCAGATTTCCAGGGTCTCCCTGGAGAACCCGGGTCCTCCCCTGCAGGCTGTGTTTAGCAGTTCATAGATATCTTATTTTCATATCTTATGATTTTGCTGTTTTAAAGTGTCTAGTAACACTTAACTGCTCCTTAAGTGCCTCTCTGTCATTTGGGGAAGGCAGATTCGATCCTAAGTGCGATTCTGAAGTAGTGGCTCCATGTTGTAATTAAAATGTACCAAATTGGCTGCTTTCTCCTGGGGAGCAGGAGGCCAGGTCTCTGCTTGGGACAGTGCAGGTGTGCACCTGTGGCTGTTTGCCCTGGTGGTGGAAGCGGTCTTTTTGGTTCCCACTCTGGTCCATTGGCACCCCTAAGGAAGGGGCTGCAGGAACTCCTGTGGGGACCCCCCCCCCGTTAACCTTTTGCACCTGAGACAACCACAGCTGGTGCTTGGACAGGGCCTGCAGAGGCAGCTTTGTCCGTTGTCAGCAGAAGAGGTGGCCTGTGGCAGGGTCCTGGCATGCGGTCAGCATACAGGCGGTGCTCAGGATTGCCCTGCTGGCCTCTCCTGCGTCCTGGCCCAGCCCTGCCCCTCCAGAGCCGCCCGAGTACTGGCTTGCCCATTCCGGAATCCACGGATCCTCGGTGTCCAGAGTGCTGCCCTGGGGCTCCAGAAACCAGTCTTGATGCCTGGCCGAGCACAGACTCGGGAACCTCACGCCAGCTGCTTGTCTTCTGCTGCTGAACTTCTGCGTTCATTAGTTCAGAGGTGGCCGCCAGCCTATGCTGCGTGCTCTGCCCTGGCTGGTGAGGGGCTTGCTGTGGACATCCTCCACATCCCTCAAGCCCCGTGGGGCGGGGGGGTCGTTCCCACCAGCCCTGGGGATGAGGTGGGGTTGAGCCCTATTTAGAAGAGCCATTTGAAGGGTTTGAAAAAGTCTCAGGAATGAAGGTTTTACAGTTTACAGACTTTGGGGTTACTGCCCTAGCCTCCGACAAGAGAGTCTTAAAGACAAAAGTGGCTGGCGCTCTCCTGTGCCCTGATCCGCTGCATCTCCCCGCCTCCCTCAAGCAATCCCAGGCCCTCAGGACCAGTGCCCACCCTTCCGGCTCTTTCTTATGTTCCTGCACTGAGCCCATTGCTGCAGGCTGTGTCCAGGCAGCCACCTGACCACCATTAGGACCCAGGTGCCGCCAGTCTCGTAGTCGTCCTGCTTTGTGTCTCCTGGCACCTAGCACTTCTCCCCATGTCAGCCGTCCGGGCAGCGACACTCATACCATTCCTTAATTTATGTTGCATGAATGAATGAAAATAGCAGATAGAGGTGTGCCATCCAGGGAAGGAGATCCTAGACGTGTTACTGACGGTCGGGTCCACGGATGGGGAGGAAGCGGGCAGACCAGAGCTCTGGGGTTGGGGGTGGCAAAGAGAAATTGTGTTTTGGGTGCAGGCCTGGTGTTACTTGTCTTGGACTTAATCTTGAGGTTGGGCAAGTTTATAGCCTTTTAGAAGGTGTGCTTGGGTCAGAGTGCTGCCAGGGCAACAGCTCCTGTCACCATGCCTGCTGAGTGGGGGGCTTTGATTTTTTTATATATATAAATTTATTTATTTTTGTCTGTGTTGGGTCTTCGTTGCTGCACGCGGGCTTTCTCTAGTTGTGGCGAGCTGGGGCTACTCTTCGTTGCCGTGTGTGGGCTTTTCATTGTGGTGGCTTCTCTTGTGGAGCACGGGCTCTAGAGTGCAGGCTCAGTAGTTGTGGTGCAGGGGCTTAGTTGCTCCACAGCACGTGCTCGACCAGGGCTCGAACCCATGTCCCCTGCATTGGCAGGCGGATTCTTAACCACTGTGTCACCAGGGAAACCCGGGCTTTGATTTTTGACCCTCGCTTTTTTTCATGATGACATGAGTATATGTGTTTCTTGATGACACACCACATCCCGTTGCTCTGGTGTTTTGCAGTAACTCACCCCACTTCCTGAGACCTGGGCTCGTGGGTGATGCTGGAGGCTGCGGTGGCCATCCCAAACCCGCCCTCCCCCCCAGCTATGCTTACTTCTTGGGGAGTCGTCCAAGAGCCAGATCCCCGCAGAGTTCCTGGCTCCATGGGGCCACTGGGCCTGGGGACGTGCCCTTGTAACCAGCACCCAGTGAGGTAGCCGCCCAGGGCCCCACTGATCGGCTGGTCTGCTGTTGCATTGTTGACCTGACTCCACCTCTCCTGCAGGAACGTGGGCGTGTTTGTGTTGTCTGAGGCCTGGGGGCAGAGTGTCCCAGCAGATGCTGCAACAAGGTTTTGATTTGGATTGCTGGAGCACTTGGGGGTCAGCCTTAGCCAAGGGAGGGGGCTGCAGGAGTGAGTATGAGGCAGGGGCTGCAGAGAGGAGCAGCCCTCCTGCCGGAAGTGGGAAGACCCCCTGGGTTTGATTTGAGGCTTCTCCCTCAGTGGGCAGGTTACTTCTGATCTTCCCTTCTCAGGTCTAAAACGGGCTTGGTGGTCCCCAACTCTGGGTCAGGGCCGGCACAGCTGGGAAGCACGGCTGGTTTCCAGTTCTGTCTTTGGCAGAAGTTTGTTCTTCTGTGCCTGGTTGAGAGCTGTGTTGTGGTTGCGGAGGGTGCCCCGTGTTGTCCTAGGGAACTCGAGGTGCTGGACCTCTTCCCTGCCAGAGGTGCAGAGGGGGCCTGTCCCCGGGCCCTCCAGTGCAAGCCTGCAGGGTGGGGACAAGCCACCGGCCATGCACGTGTAGGATACACTCTCTTCGGTCTTGTTAAAGTCTTGCTTAATGGAAATACTTGATTCAGGGTATCTTTAATGTTCCCATGGACTCTGAAGACCAGCAAACACACTTGGGATCAAATTCTTCAGCAAGTTTTCGGGTCTTAGTTGCGGCGTGTGGGCTTAGTTGCCCCGCGGCATGTGGGACCTTAGTTCCCCCATCAGGGATCGAACCCGCGTCCTGTGCATTGGAAGGCAGATTCTTAACCACTGGATCATCAGGGAAGTCCCTAAGGGTTGCGTTCTTGTGGGCAGAAGGAGGCCGAGGGCAGCAGGGGTTACGATAGAGTGCCACATGCCTGGTCTGGTCTGGTCTGCGTGCTGCATTAGCAGCACCTGGGAGATGGGCTGACAGCTCCGGGCAATGAATCTGAGTGGCTGATGCCGCCAAGCCCTGAGGGTCTGTGGTCCAGAGGTGCAGGGGAGCCGATATTCAGGAGAGACCAGGAGTTTGCGTAGCTTGGCTGCAGGGCCTGCTCCCCCTTTTGTTGACTTTCCCAAAGTCACTGGGAGACAGGTCTTGGCCCACTCACAACAGGTGGAGTGGCAGCGGGTCCTAGGGTGGGGCTGTAGGATGAGAAAGTGGCAGGGGCCAGGGAAGGCCCGAGCCCCCAGGCCTGGTGACAGGTGGGTCTGTTGGATGCTGGTGGGAGGGGGGGTGCTGCCTCTGGACTTGTGCAGCCCCCACCCCTTGCATGGTTAAACTGCTCTCTGCCCAGGGCTGCCTTCCTCTTGGTTGCCTTCCAGGACCAGGGCTCTCCTCCTGGCCGGGCATGAGTCTAGATTCTGAGCCCCCGATTCTGGGCCGGAGGCCTGCCAGCACTCCCACGTCCCTGCACCGGGAAAGGGGAGTGCTCAGAGACTGCCCCTCCCAGGTCTCGGGCCTGCGCTCTGGACATCCCCATCTTGTCCCTGCCTCTGCTATGGAGTCTGGTGGAATTGGGGTCCCTGTCACTCCAGCAGGTGCACAGGAGAAAGAGGGCAGGGCTAGTGGGCAGGTGGCTGCTGCGAGTGCACGGTGCCCCTCCCCATGCAGCACCTGGCAGCTATGTGACCTGGGCCTGGGGCTTTGCTTCTCTGGAGCTCTGTGTCACCATGAAATGCAGGTCACAGCGTATGCCATGGGGGCCTGGGGATGGGAGACCCGCTCCCTGTTCCCTGGTGAGCTGCCTGCACCAGGAGGCTGGGAGGCTGGGGTGGGGGGAGCCGTGACAGCTTGTCCAGAGCGGCGTGTGGGGCCGGGCGGGAACCTTGGTTTCCCTGCTTCTTGGAAGCGAGTCTGTTGGGCTGGGCTGGGCACGGGGTGAGGGGGCAGAGGGCCCACAGCTGCCGGTGCTCATCGCACACTCTGCCCATCTCTTCTAGGGACGCAAACATGTCGGGGATCGCTCTCAGCAGACTCGCCCAGGAGAGGAAAGCTTGGAGAAAAGACCACCCGTTTGTAAGGAAAGCTTTACTTCTGCGTGTGGCAGGGTGATGGTTTCCCCTTGACAAGAACGTCAGGTCCCTGCGGGTCAGCCATTTGGCCTCTGGGCTGATGCTGGCGGGTTTATCCCGGGAGCAGGGAACTGGCTGCCACGGCGCTGATGTGCCCTGTGTTGTTTTCTCTCAGGGTTTTGTGGCCGTCCCAACAAAAAATCCCGACGGCACGATGAACCTCATGAACTGGGAGTGCGCCATTCCCGGGAAGAAGGGGGTAAGAGGGGCTGCCCCCCTTCAGAAGGACTCAGGTTCAAGTGTGTGTGATGATTGTGATGGTCACGCGGGCCGTGGTCCCATCCCCTGGCCAGGGGGACAAGGTTAGGGTGACATGTGGCCCTCCGGGCAGTCTTAATTCAGAAAGAAGCTGGGCTCTAGCAGATGGGGAGGGGTGGCGTCATGCAGCCCCCCTGCCACGTCCCAGGAGCAGGAGGAGCCCTGGAGGGGGTGGAGGGGGGCTGAGGTTGAAGCAGCCCAGACATGGTGGTGCTCTGGGGCACGGGGGGTGTGGGTCTTGAGCCTGGGACACCTGCAGATCCTTAGACACAGAGGCCCGGCATCAGCCACCTAAGACAGCCATGTGGGGCCCCACATGTCCTGCACTCATGGGCCACGGTGCTGCCTCCTCCGCTCACCTGAGTGTGCCTGGGTCCGTTAGGACTGGCACGTTGGAAGCATTTGGGAGGGAGGGTCTCTTCTTGGGTGAACTGGAAGGAAGGAGGAGACTCCTGAGGTGTCTGGGTGATGACAGGGCTTCATCGTCTCCATTTTCTCCTACCCATGGTTGGTTGTAAGCATACAGCAGTAGGCCTGGGGGGGGCGGGTGGGGAGGGGTGTTGGGCCGTGGAACTGGGAGGTTGCCCAGGGACCCATGGGACCTGAGGGAGGAGCCTCACAGAGCCGCCAAGTCTTCACTGTACCCACTCAGTGTCGGCGGGAGCCCCCCAGGGCCTCCTGTCTCTCCAGGGAAGGCCCTTTCCAACTCGGGGGTCATGGAGGCCCCAACAGTCCTGCTAGTGGGCTGTGAGCCATTAGGAGCTGCCTCTGGGGGGCCCTCACCATCCTGGGGTGCAGCTGGAGCAAGCTCCTTGCCCTTCCTGGGCCCAGCCCGCCGCAGAGGCCCGCAGCACACCTGATCACAGTTTTATTTCCCAACAGACTCCGTGGGAAGGAGGCTTGTTTAAACTACGGATGCTGTTCAAAGACGATTATCCATCCTCACCTCCGAAATGTAAGTAGAACGCAGTCCTCAGAAGTCGGTCGGCTTCTGCCTGTTCCTTCAGAGAGCTTGGGCCTGTGGAGCTTCAATTATGTCCTGCTCTGCTCCTGGGGTGGCTCCAGGGACTCTGATCCCTGGGGCTGGCTGTGGATTTGAGTCTGTTTGTACCCCCCAGTGGCCAGAGGTGCACATAATAGGCCCAGTCTCAGACCCAGAATCCCAGCTCTCATCACTGAGAGGTGGGCCCTTAGTGCCATCAAGTTCCAGCCCTGGATGGGGTAGACATGCAGAAGGACAGCGGTCCAGAGCCTCACCCCACAGAGGGTTTTGTTGCCTGTTAGAATTTGATACTTATGTGGTGCAGCGTGTGCACCCTGGGTGGATAGCGTGCTGAAGTCTCCAGAGAAAGCGGCAGGAAGAAAGAGCCAGGGCTGCATCTGAGATAGTGCAGTGGCCAGACCATCAGAACACATTTCAGCAAAACTCAGAAGGGACCCCAGGTCCCTCCCCTTTTGTAGCTGGAAATGAGCAAATGCTATCTGTGTCTGGTTAATTGGGTGTTTTAACGCATGCCCCAGCATGTGAAGAGTGCCCCCAGCACCAAGACTGTCAGCGTTCACTCTGGTGGTCAGTAATTCAAGATGTCTGTTATAAAGACACAACCAGAAGAATTTCTAAAACTAACAGTTAACCACTGGGATGGAGACTTATTTCATTTGGGGTGGTTCTTTGCTGTTTGAATTTTTTTGCCACGTGCAGGTATTAACCTTAAAGAATGTCTTTAATCAGGGACTTCCCTGGTGGCGCAGTGGTGAAGAACCACCTGCCAATGCAGGGGACATGGGTTTGATCCCTGGTCTGGGAAGATTCCACATGCTGTGGAGCATGTAAGCCCATGTGCCACAACTACTGAGCCTACACTCTGGAGCCCACGTGCCTGGAGCCCATGCTCCGCAACAAGAGAAGCCACCGCAATGAGAAGCCCGCACACTGCAATGAAAGAGTAGCCCCCTCTCGCCGCAACTAGAGAAAACCCATGCCAGCAACAAAGACCCAATGCTGCCCCCCAAAAATTTAAAAAGAATATCTTTAATCAAGAAATGAGACATTGTAGCTACGTTCATCATTTCTATTCTACATTGTATTGGAATTCCAAGAAGATAGAGCCCGACAAGAAAAAGAAATCCCAGCAGAAGAACTGGAAGACAAGACTGCAGACAATCTTTCCCTGAGTCTAAGATTGCTGAATAAAAGACTAATTCACAAAATTTTTTATTTAATTTAAAAGCGGGGGGGCTTCCCTGGTGGCGCAGTGGTTGAGAGTCTACCTGCGGTTGCAGGGGACACGGGTTCGTGCCCCGGTCCGGGAAGATCCCACATGCCACGGAGCGGCTGGGCCCGTGAGCCATGGCCGCTGAGCCTGCGTGTCCAGAGCCTGTGCTCTGCAACGGGAGAGGCCACAGCAGTGAGAGGCCCACGTATAGAAAAGAAAAAAAATAAATAAAGGGGGGGACTTCCCTGGTGGTCCAGTGGTAAAGAATCTGCATTCCAATGCAGCGGACATGGGTTTGATCTCTGGTCAGGGAACTAAGATCCCACATGCCGTGGGGCAGCTAAGCCCGCGCACCACAACTACTGAGCCTGCGTGCCGCAAACTACAGAACCTACGCCCTCTGGAGCCCGCGTGCCACAGCTAGAGAGAGAAAACCTGCACACCACAACTGGAGAGAAGCCTGCACGCTGCAACGGAGTATCTTGCATGCCCAACAAAGATCCCACGTACTGCAACTAAGACCCAGTGTAGCCAAAAAAATAATAAATATAAATTTAAAAGGGAATTCTCTGGTCCAGCTTTCACTGCCAAGGGCGTGGGTTCAATCCCTAGTCGGGGAACTAAGATCCCACAAGCCCCAAGACGTGGCCAAAAAAAAAAAGATCTCTCCGCTGAAAATGATCAGATGTTTCTGCAAGGATCAGGGGCAGCCTTGATCCCTGGCAGGGCAGGCCGTGTGCACAGCTCGGAAGACTGAGTGCATGTGCCTGTTCTCTCCCAGCTCTTCTGCGGGTTCAGTGTGATCCCAGTCACAACACAAGCAGACTTTTTTGGAAACTGTCACGCAGACTCTAAAATGCAGGAAATGCAGGGTGCTGAGAACAGTCATGCCCTTGGAGATCTGTGGGGGGAGATTGTGAGGCCTAGGCTGAGGCCGCTTGGGTGAGGAGAGCACCCAGACCTGTAGGACGGCAAGATGGAAAGCGGGCTGAGATCTGCTGCAGGGACACTGAGACACAGGCCTGCAAAGCAGAGTCCAGAGAGGCCAGCCGTATACAAGCTTGGCTGATGACAGAGGCAACTCTGGGAGGCATGGGGGGCCCAGTGGAAGGAGAGCTCGCTCTCCTGCGGATCTTGGTGCCCGGTGGGAAGTACAGCTGTGGAGGAGACGGGAGGACCTCTCCATCACGTGGGCAGGCTGAGAGCACTTTAACCATAAGGAGAGAAAGGATGAGCTGGACTGCATTTAAATCAAGACCATCTCCTCATCAGGAGACACCAGTGAGAGTGAGGAGAGAGATGGGATGTGTTTGTCAGTTCTCGTTCCAAATACATCAAGAGCGTTTGCCCTTCAGTGAGAAAGGGCAAACTGCCATTAGCTCAGGCCCTTCCCAAAAGAGGCTCTCCACCCAGCCAGTGGGCACAGGGGAAGGTGCCTGACCTCATCACCAGACACTGCAAGTGACAACCCAGCAGGAACAGGCAGGCAGTGGGGAGCGAGGGGCCCAGCTCTAGAGAGCACTTCCCTCGGAAAGCTCTCGGTTTGTCTACTGAGGCTACACTTAACACCTGCCCTGGGACCGGCTGTTCACTGAGGAGAGACCCAGTGCAAGTGTGCACACCGAAAGGCCTGGGCAGCATGTGTCTGGAAAAAGCTGGGGGCAGTGCAGGTGTCTGTTCACAGTAGAATGGACAGATGAACAGTGGGACAGTCTGCAGCAGAGAGAAGGAAGAGTCTGTGAGTGTTCATGACATGAGTGAGTCTCCCAGATGCCAAGGAGCTGGACCAGGTTCCGTTTGTGGAGGTCAGCAGTCCATGTGATGGCAGTGTTAGGAGTCAGGAGGGTGACCTGGTGCAGAGGGAAGGCAGCCAGTCACCTGAGATGGGGGTGAGGGGCTGAGGGGTGCTGGGAGACAAATAACAAAGGGCCTGTGTCCTGCGTATATAAAGAGCATCTGCAAGTCAACAAGAAAAGCGTGTGAGAGGTTTAAAGAAGAGCTTCTCCAAAGAAGCAGCAAGTGCGTCGCAGGGAGTGAAAGGAAAATGCAAATCAGAACCATGAGAGGCAGCCACTGTCATCAGGGTGGCTGAATTCCATGGCTGACACCACCAGGGGCTGGCAAAGTCACAAAGCGTGGGAACATGCAGACCCTGCTGGCGGCATGTAAGTTGATACAGCTGCTGTGGAAATGAGCAGTATCTACTCAAGTTCAACATGGACACCTTAAAACCCCGCATTTTCACATTGTGTGCACTAGAATTCACGTTCAGGAATGTTTGCAGCTTCAGTCGTAGTAGCTCAGATGTGCACCTACGGTGGGGTGGGCAAGTCCATGGGCAGCTTCTCCCAGCGAGGCCTGTGTGGCAGCAAGGTGCAAACTGACCCCTGGGTGTAGAGCCGCGAGTCCTGGTCTGGGGGCGGGGCGGGTGTACAAGTTGGGATAATGAGGCAGGTGAGGGAGGGAGTTTTCTGGAAGCTGTTGGTATGAGTGGGTGTGTTCATTTTTGGTAATTCATCAAGTGTACTAGCTGAACTTTTCTGGGTATAATTAAATAATGTTTTAAAAATCAAGAGAAAGGGGGAAAGCGCCCAGATGAGAGAAAAACACACGTTAGGTGAGTTAACGGACCCTGGGTGGGGCTCATAATGGCAATTTTTTCCTACCTTTTTTTTTTCCTTTATTATTTTTGTCCATGTCACAAGGCATGCAGGATCTTAGTTCTCCAACCAGGGATTGAACCTACGTCTCCTGCAGTGGAAGCGCAGAGTCCTAACCACTGGACCATCAGGGAAGTCCCTGCTGCTCTCTGCTCTTTTATGTTTTCAAATTTCCTACATGTATTCTTTCTTATTTTTATTTTTTAAAAAGAAAATTAACTTTTTTTGCTTTGTGTTATTTTATTTTTGAAGGAAGAATGTGGGGTCATAAAAGTCTCTGTTTTGAAGCAGGATGATCTGCTTTGAAAATGGCCACTTGTTTGGAAGGGCCTCTGAGTTTCTGCCCTTGGCCTTCCCGCAGGACCCTCCTCACCTGCTGCAGTGGCCCCTTCCCATTTTCCTGAGTCGGGCCGCAGCCCGGCTGGGAGGACATGGGGGCAGCCATCTGGGGCTCTGTGCTCTGAATGCCAGTACCCCGGGTGGCGTCCTGGGAGCACGTGGCTTCCCCTCTGAGTCTGTCAGGAAGGTGGCTGCTTACTCCTCCCACCTCAGGGCCAGTTTCGTTTTTCTAAGTAGTTCTTGGCCAGGTGCCTGGTGACCAGCCGGGTGCCCCAGTGTAGGGGGAGAGGCCCCGTCGGGGCAGGACATTACTTGGTAGGAAGATACCTGCCACCAGAAACATGTTTCTTTCATTCCCTTTGCTCCAGGCAAGTTTGAACCGCCGTTATTTCATCCAAACGTGTACCCCTCAGGCACAGTGTGCCTGTCCATCCTGGAGGAGGACAAGGACTGGAGGCCGGCCATCACGATTAAGCAGGTATGGAGTGCGAGCTCCCTCCACCCTTCAGGGCCCGAGGGCCAGTGGTCCTCCATCCCGGGAAAGTTTGCCTTTCAGCCCGCTGGCCTCTCATCTTGCTCTGTTTGTTTTGTCTCTTACACAGATCTTATTAGGAATACAGGAACTTCTAAATGAACCAAATATCCAAGACCCAGCTCAAGCAGAGGCCTACACGATCTACTGGTTAGTAGCAATCCAGCCCCGTTTGCTGCAACTTCTTCTTGGCCTCCCTGAAGTCTGGTCTAGGCTGCCCCTGACAGCCTGGCTGGGAGGCAGCGGTAGGGGGGGTGAGACACGGCAGCCGGGCTGTCCTGCAGCCAAGGGAGCTGCGTGTGCAGAAACAGGTGACCTGCGGCGGGGTGGGTGTCAGGAAGCCGAGCTCAGGTGTTGGCCACTTTGTGTCTGAGCTGTGGCCGGGCCGGCCCTGGGACTCTGGTCCAGCTCAGAGGGAACATCCCCCTGAGTGGGGCCCTGAGGGAGGGATGTCCAACAACCCAGCTCAACCAGGGACCCCAGACCTTCCACCTTGGCCCTCCTGCTGCTCTCCCCATCTCCAGCCCCTCTTCCTGGTCCCGCCTGGGTGTGGTGCCTCCAATGGGGGTGGTCAGTGGGGGCGTGATGATCAGGTTGCTCTTGGCCACCCAGCTGCTGTGATCCCTACCCCCCCACCCCCCAGTGCCAGGCGTCCACTCCATGCCTGGCCCTTCCCCGCATGGCACGTGGGTCCTGCGTCCACTCTCTGTGATGAGGGAGGAGGCCTGGTATGACGTAATTGGGGTGAGCAGTGGTTAAACGTGGCGTGTGAGCCTGTGGTCCTCCCCAGGCTGGTCTGGACGGGGCCTTAAGCTAGTCTGGGGCTCTGACGCCCATTGCTCCATCTGCCCATGTTCAGAAACCCAGGCCCACACCTGAGGGGAATTGGGGAACGGAGAGTAGCATTTTCTGAGAACAGTGCCTAGGTGCCCCAGTGGCCTGGGACCCAAGGGGCTGGCCCTCGGGAGAGGCCAGGCAGGAGCCTGTTTCTTCCTGGAGGGCATCTGGAGTGGGAGGTGGAGGGTAAAGCAGAGGCTGAGACTGTCCTGGGGCTGCTCTGAGCAGCCGGCACCCCAGCTGTTGCGAGTCCACCTGAGAGAAGCACCACGTTGCAGGAGAGGTATTTCTCTTCCCAAGATGGCTCAGGTCTCTGGGCCCAGCCCAGTGTTGTCTAAGGGCAGAAGAACCCCCCGGCAGGGCCAAGGTCCCAGAGCCCCCTGGCCCACCCCCTCCGGACTTCAATCTGGCCTTTTCCCTGGGGCTTCCCGCCAGGGGGCATTGCTCAGTGGCTCGAGTGGAGCGTCAGCGACTCCTGCCCTGACCTCAAGCTGGGCGCTGTGTGCTTTCACTGCCGCGCCCCGTTGGCCCTGCACCCTTTGTAAATAAGGCCACTGGGGTACTCGTTTGAGCTGAGTCCTTGCGACAGAGGCGTGTGGCCCTCAAGCCCGAGATGTCTCCTTGCTGCTCATAGAGCAGAGCCGGGGTTTCCTGGGTTCTCTGTGTTGGTGGCAGCGGCGTGTGGCCGAGGTACCATGGGACACTGCTCTGCACCGTCAGGCACCGAGGCTCTTCTGGTTTTGTGGTCGGTGCTGGCCCAGGCTGGTGGGATCTGCCTGTATTCCCACCTTGCTCCCAAAAGGTCACAGGGCACATCCTACACTGGCAGGTGCCTGCAGCCCCGTCCCGGCCTTCACTTGGTCAGTGGCGGAGCTGGACTTGGCTGTTCCGCCCACTCCTTCCAAAGCTCCCCGGCCACTGCCTCCGCCCTGGGGCTGTGGTGGCCTGGGCTTGACACAACACTGGGAGCCAGGGTCGAAGGTTAGGGGCGGGGGGTGGGTGTGCTCAGACCACTGTAGGCGCTGGTCCCGTGACCTCACTCTCCAGCTCTCAGGGCCACACCAGCCTCCTTGGCGCTGGGCCAGCACAGGGCCGCACCAGCAGCTCTGCCTCTCCTGCTGCTGGCACTGCAGCCGTTCCCCAGGGAGGCCACAGGCAGGGTCCTGGGCACTGGAGCCGTCGGCGCCATGGTGCAGCTGAGGAGCTTCTGCCACCCCATGCCTGGGCTGTGGTTACAGCTGGGCCTCAGGCCGTAGGCTGCGCTCTGGGGGGCCTCGCTGGTTGCACAGCACAGCTTGGAAAGACCCCTGACTTTCTTAGCGGGGGCTTTGCACACCTTCGTGAGGGTCACTGACCAGCCCCAGCACTGGGTGTCCAGGAACCCTGTCTGCAAATATCTCCTCTCGGGGCGATGCATATTGGCCCCTTTTATCAGCGGTGGTTCTCACCCTAGAGCCCCAGCTTGGGTCCTGCCTGGCTGCCGTAAGCTGCTCGCACTTTCTCCCATGGTACTGAGAGCTGAGGGCAAACCCCCCAGAGGTTTGTGTCTGGTTTTGAAGCAGATGGTACTGGGAGATCTGTTTCCTCCAGTGACGGGTATGATGGATGCTGCCTCAGAGGTGGGGAAAGAAGCTGCTGGTCGCTGGCTAGACCGGCAAACCCACAGGGCTCACCCTTCTCCCAGTTTGGCCCAGGACCGGTGCCCCCGAGACCTCCTCGCTCATGCGCTCCAGGCTTCCTGGGCGCCCTCGGGCAGCGGCCGCACATTCTAACATGTCTCTCTTTTGACCTCCTCAGCCAAAACAGAGTGGAATACGAGAAAAGGGTTCGAGCACAAGCCAAGAAGTTTGCTCCCTCATAAGCAGCGACCTGTGGCATCATAAAAAGGAAGGGATTGGTGTGGCAAGAACTTGTTTACAACATTTTTGCAAATCTAACGTTGCTCTCTACAATTACTGGTCACCTGGGGAGGGTTGGGCGGGCGCCATTTTCCATTTCCGCCACTGGTACAGTCTCGGCTCGCTGAATCGCCCAGTTTTTCATACAGGGTCTCTTCCTTCAGTCTTTTGTATTTTTGATTGTTATGTAAAACTTGCTTTTATTTTAATATTGATGTCAGTATTTCAACTGCTGTAAAATTATAAACTTTTATACTTCAATGAGTCCCAAGGAGCTAGTTCCTTTGCTCGCGGATGCAGGCATGCTTCACGCCGTCTAGAGCTGCACTTAGCCTTCAGCTGGCTGCACGAAACAGAAAATCAGACCTGCCCCGCCCCACCGCCTCCTCTCCCAGAGCCCGGCTTGTGTTGCTTACGAGCCTCAGATCCACAGTCAGCCAGCGTTGCGTTTCCGCATCACTTCCTTTGTGTTTATATGGCGTTTGTCTGTGTTGCTGTTTAGAGTAAATAAACTGTTTATATAAAGGTTTTTGTTGCATTATCATCATTAAAAGTGAGGAGGTGACCTCCGTGTGCCCAGCACCCCCCACTCGGCCCCATCCTCTGTAAATAGTGTATTCTGTCCCCCCGATGCCAGTGCTCTGGGTTGCAGAGTGCTAGAGAGTTCTGGTCTGGTCAGGTTGGAACTGGCATCAAGACATTTGTAAAGCTCGCACCGCCTGGGCCATCAGGAGGACAAGATGCCTAACCCAGGCCAGGCGGGCCCGGGGAGGACTGCCGTTCAAGCAGCTCACCCCTCAGTGCCATCGCAGGTGGCTGAGGGTGGCGGGGCCCTGACAATGGAGCCCAACCTGCGGGTGAGGCGTGTGGCCTCTTGCCCAGCAGCGCCCTGGCCTCAGCAGCTGCCCCAGCCTCTACGTGTAGCACCTGCGCCATCCCTCCCCGCAACTCCCACCAACCCCCACTCCTGTGCTCGCGCATCAGCGTCCCCGTGTCCCCGCCAGACGCAGGTGGTCCTGGCACCAGGACACCCTGAAAGAGCAGCAACCGGCCACCGCCTGCCCCTCAGGCTCTTCCCTTTTCCTGAAGCATCTGATCCTGCTCTGCCTGGAGGCTGCTCTCCTCAAAGCACCGCGGATGAGGCCGCTGAAGCTGCAGAACTTCCTTGACATCCTCGACGCTGTCAGAGTGGGCCTGGGTCCCGGCTCAGCAGGAGGTGCCGAAGATGGAGCCGGGAAGTGGCAGAGGGGGCCGGGCCCGCGTCCTGCACCCCGGCACTGCCAAGGCGGGTACTTGGCCTCCGGGTCCCAACGAAGCCTGGAGCCGGCCTGCCCTCCCACCCTGAAGACCCTTGCTGGGGGACCCCTGCACCTGTGGCTCCGGCCCGCAGACCCAGGGGCAGGATGATCCCCATAGGAGCTCGAGGAGGACTGGTCACCCGGGCCCCGGGTCAGGAAGGGCCAAGGCTCGCCTTGAGAAACATGTGGCCTGGCAACAGGATCGTGGTGGAAGTTGGGGGCCCCTGAGCCCACAGCACCTGTGGCTCAAGGCCCCAGTGCCTTCCCAGCTCACTGAGCTGGATGTGTCGAGCTGCTGAGCTCCCAGTTTGATGTCCACAATGTGTTGGGCACAGAGGGCCTTCGGGGGATCCAACGGGTTGTGTATTTGTAGCCTCTCCCAGAATGTCTTATTTTGTAATGACCGAACTACTCTTAGTAATAGTTATACATGTATATGGTTAATATATATGGAAATTCAATATATTTTCTAGTTAAAGCATTCTAAAGTAATCAGTGTTTCTAGCAAATTGTCGTGACTTCGGCTAATGAAATGTCCTTTTGTGCCACAGTCCTTGGCTTAACAAAGATGTGAATCTTGTAACACAAGAACTATGAAATGCGATGATTCTGTTTCTACTGTAAGGGAAGAGCGTGTGTTCCCAGCATGAGGCGCCTAATAATTAGTAAGGAATTGTGGGCTATAGATTAACCACTGTATCTAAAAATCCTCTAATTAAAATATTTCCACTAACTGCCGCCTGCAGGGTGTCCTTTTCCTGCTCCATCTGCACAGGCTGCTTCATGCTCGGTGTCAGGGGGGCCACGCTGGCCAATTCCAGGGTCCTGTGCTGCTGGCCCAGGAGCTGCTGGAGCCGCCTCCTCCCTCGGCTTCCAGCATCAGATGCTCAGTGACCCGCAAGTGGCAGAGGGTGACATTCCCTAGAGCCAAGGTTGAATCCCCCGGTCTGTGCCTCTGAGGCTGGGGCGTGGGCAGCCAAGGCTGGGCCCACATCCTGCACTGACCCCTGTCCCTGTCCCCTGAGTCTCACCTGTACCTCCCTGGCCTACTGGAGCAGGTTCCCCCCATGGGGACCTCCTTCTCACCGCCAGGGTGGACCTCCCTGGGGCACCAGGATGCCGTCCTCATGGTGCCAAGGTGCCTGTGAGCCCTTGGCTCAGACCCTGACCAGGCCCCTGGGACACTGTGTCCAGGACTGGCTCGGGCCAGGCTGTTACATGGGTGCAGAGCAAGGAACCCAGCGTTGGGGCTTCTAGGAGAACTTGACCACAGGTAGGACAAGCTGGGAGCCTATCTCCCCAGGAACCACTCTGCCTGGAGCCCAGATAGGCTCCTGGATGGGCTCTGGGTCCCTGGGGGTCCCCCCCGGCCTCCCTGGACTGTCCTGGCCGAGTCAGCACCGTGTCCTCACACCTGCCCGCCCCCATGAGGCCACCTTGCTCCCTGACCAGGCAGCCCAAAGCCCTCCTACAATACATCAGGCCCTGCCTCCAGTTTGAGCTTGCCATGGCGACGTGTTGCCAGGTTGGAGGGCCCCCGAGCACTGACTTGGGCCGGCTCCAACTGGTCTAAGTCAACTCCAGCAGGGAGGGGCCCAAGGAGTGCTGGTCCAGATCTGCCCCCAGCCGACCCTGGTGCTGAGCCTGGGGGTGTCCTGCCTCAGTGGTCAGTGGTCAGGAGGCTCATCTGGAGGCCTCCAGACTACTGTGACCCCATCTGCAGAGGCCATGGGCCTGGCAGAGGAGCTAGAGCACTGGGTCCCATCCACCCTTAGTTCCTCAGACCCTACGGACTTTGCCACTTGCCCAAAGCCTCGGGCCTCAGTCAGGAAGCTGTTTTATCTGAGCTTTTAGAAGAAAATAATGAGGGAGCAGCAAAAGAAAGTTACAGGGCCCCAGCCTGGGTTCTTCCCTCCCAGCCTCTGCTCTTACAGGTGACCCATCCCAAGGGGGTTTTTCTTGCCTTGAGGAAGGAATCAGGGGCCCCAGAGCCAGGACAAGTGCCTCGGCCTCCTGTGTGCAGAGGGATGTGCGTGGAGGAGCCAGGCACCTGACCCATTCCCAGCTCTGCCGCCGGTCGCCTGGGCCTCACGCAGACCTGCAGAGCCCTGGCTGGGCTGCTGCTCTGTCCCCACCCCCAGCCCCACGAAAACCTCGGGCCTGAGGCCCCAGAGCACCCAGCCTGGCACAGGCTCCACCCGCACAGATGCTGGCAGCAGGACCCCCACTGGGCTTCTGGTTAAGTGCCCCAGGCAAGGGGTCACATGTGGGCCAGACCCCCTCTCAACTGGAGCCACCACTTCTGCTGGCAGAACCACCCAGGACAGCACAGGTAATGGGACAGATTCCTGCAGTCCCTCAGGGTCCTCCAGCCCAGGGCAGGCAGGGACGCTGACCCGAATTCCCGGGCTATGTGCCTGTGAGTTCCCTGTGATCCACCTCCCTTCCCGCTTTTCCTGCCATTGTCCTCCGACAGGTGCTATGGGGGTCAGAGAGCTGTGGGAGAAGCCTGATTGCTAGGAGGCTGTGCCTGCAATTCCAAGGGCTGCCACCATAGGGCGTGATTTCATGCATTATTAAAAGTGATGGCAGTGCCCTGGACTTACCAGGATGCCTCTCACCTCTGAGGCCCCTTCTCCCTGCCCGTCAGCAGCCATCAGAGTGTTTGCCCAGAGCCTGGTGCTTTTCTCCTGGCCCTAAGAAGGAAAAGCCACTCACCCTGTCTTCCAGACCCTTTCCAGCTGGAAGCTCCACGAGTAAACCCACCTCCCCACAAGACCCACCGAGCCCTGATCCCCATAGGCAGGGTGTCTTGTGCCCTAACTCCTGTGCATGCCCCGAGCTGCCCCCTCACAGCCCATCAAGCTCAGAACCGCTGTGGGGGGCCTGGGGCAAGGGGGCCAACGTAAATCCTTCAGCTCAAGGCCTGGGGCACAGGCACAGGGCAAGGGGCGTCCCTCCCTGTCCTCTACTGGCTGTGGGATCGCACAAGGATGAACTTAAACCTCCAACCTGCGGAGGCCAAAACTAAGTCCCTGAAGGAAAGAGACCCTCCCAAGGCCACTGGAGGGTCCTGGGCAATGGTGGCTCCAGTTCCCATCCCCCGTGGACTGGAGGAGCTGCAGCTGACTCTAACCAGCACTTGCTCCGCGGTAAGGCCATCCCTTCCCCCTGCTGAGAGGTGGGCTCTGCTGCTGCTATCTCCGTTTTACTAATGAGGGAAACTGAGGCCCAAGGCAGTGGAGGAGTGTGGCAGGGCAGGAGTCTGACCCAGGAGGTTGGGGGACAATGAAGGGGTCGGCACAAACGGGACCATCATTCCCTCCCCAGGAAATGTTTGTGGAGGGAAGGACCCTGAAGATTATGCTTTCCTGGGGAAACAGAGGCCCAGAGTTGGCTTTGGGACCCAGCCTGTTGCTGTGTAGCCCTGGACAAGCCCTTTCCCCTCTCTGGGCCTCTCTGGGCCTCAGTTTCCCTACCTGCAAAAGAGAGTGGTGAGGCCTCCAGGCGCCCTCTGCCCCGACAGGCTGCGTGGTGTTAGTCTTAGCGGCTGGTGCATCTTCGTGACGTCGCTGGCCCCCAGCCCCTTAGCTCCCCTCAGAGCTTGGGATGGGGGTGTGAGTAGGGGCCCCCTCCACTGGCAGCTGCCCCTCCTAACTTCCTGTTTACAGCAGCTGCAGGCTCTCCTAGGCTCTCCTCTTGTCTCTTCACCCCAAAGCCATTAGGATCACCATGGCAACCAGGCGGTGTTTGTTCCAACAGGTTGGCAGAACCTGATGCAAGACTGCAGAGGTGGGGGGCATCAGCTACAAGACCCTGGCTCAGGACCTGCCAAATCCCCAGGGAAGGACATTAGCTGCCCCCAAACCATTCCCACCCCCTGCAGAAGGAAGCCAAGGGGCAGCTGGTGGCATGGGATCCAGGCCCCTCCCCTGCTCACCTGACTCATCTGTCCCAAGCCATTGTGCATTTCCTGAGCACCCCCTCCCCCATCTGCCTGGCTGTGCTGGGTCAGGATGGAAGCAGGGCCTAGGGCCAGAACTTCCAGAAGGAGAACCCACCCTTCAGTGCTGTCTCCCACTCTGCAGGGCTGTCTTCCCCGAACAAGGTGGTTCTGTGTCTTATCCTGCACAGACAGGCACGCATGGCATGGCTGTGAGTCTGGGTCTAGAAATTGCGACAGGTGGTGGCCGCATCCTGGGGCGAGGGGAAGCACCTCGTCTCCTCTGGACTGGGGAGTGAAGAAAGCACAGGTGGGCTGCCTCCCAGCATGCAGCTCTGTTCTGGAACCCTGCTCCTCCAGACTCTGGCCCTCTCCTAAGTTCAGCTGACCCCTGGCCTCCCCAGCGCCAACTGTCTTTTGCCTCTGGGTCTGAGCTGAAGCGGGTTCCAGGTCTGTCTGTTCCCCATCTGGCCTGGAGTACCTCCATTAGAGACGAAGTCTCTGGGGTGAAAACTTATCCAAACCACAGTCTTGATCCCCAAGTAAAAGGTGCTCTGAGGGTCCAGCAGGATCCGCCAAATGCAGGGAAGGCGCTCTGAGGGTCCAGCAGGATCCGCCAAAGGCAGGGCTGGGATACAGGGACCCTGTGCATCTCTGACAAGTTCAGAACCTCTGAGCAGCCCCCAGGGTTCTCCAAGTGTGGTGGGAGGAGCCTCAGATGATGGGGCCCCAGCCCAGACTTTGGGAATCAGCAGGTCCCGGGTGGGCCGAGCAATCTGTTTTTACAAGCTCTCCAGGTGACCACGGTGCGGTGGAGGGGCACCGAGGATGGGCTGGGAATGGCGCTAGAGGGGGTCCAGCGCATGACGGCGGTTCCAGCCAGAGGGGCAACCCAGCAAGCGTCCCAGGATGGGCCATGGGGTTCGGTCACCCCAACAGGTGATCAGGATTGTTGTGGGCATCCCGGGTTGGTGCCTGCAGCACCCCCTTGCCCCGGGTGCGGACTGTCCCTTCTGAGAAAAGCGATTAGGCCCGCGGTGGAGGAGTCCCCAGACCAAGGTCCGCTCCATGTTTGTGTTGGGGACAGCTCTGGGCTGGTAGGGCGACTTCGGAGATGACTGCGCAGGCTTTCCAGAAAAGTCTGCGCTGCGGACCCGGGCATATCTTGTTCCGTTTCGGCGACTCTGGCTTCCCTGGGGCCCCCAGGAGGGGGTCCTGACGCAGAGCAGATCCTGCTCCCGCGCTGCACCCACCTGTGGGTTGACTGACAGCCCCGAACCCCGCCCCTTGGGGGAGGGGGTGCCCGGCAGAGCACGGGGGTCGCGGGGATCCTCGCCCGGCGCTCCTTGCGGCGGGGGCGCGGTGGTGGGACTCAAGGGAGGCGGGGGCGGGGCGGAAGCGAGCCCGGAGCGGCGGGGCGGGGCGGGGCGAGCAGACCCGGCCCCGCCCCCGGCCCCTGCAGCCGCTGCGCCCGCGCTGTGCTGTCTGCTCTGGCAGCTGCGAGCGGTTGCGCAGCCAAAGCCTCCCCGGAGCCGGTGCCGAGCGCGGCGCTCGCAGGAGCACTGTCCCCACTTCTCAGCCACCCGGCCCACGGTGAGTGCCGCGGGCTCCCGCCCGGCCGTCGAAGCTCGGCCCGGCGCCCCACCGACGTACAGGAGAGCCGCCGGTCCAGCTCCCGCGCCGCGCTCGTCGCCACCCCGGGCCCCGGGAGGTCGAGAAGACAAGCCGTCTGCCCCGGGGAGACGGAGGCCGGCGTGCGCTTGGAGGAGCGGCCCTCGCTGTTGCGGCCCTCGGAGCGCGGAAGCAGGACCCGGCGGGAGCGGGGTGCGCACTGCGCAGGGGCGGGGGGACCAGACCTCCCTGCCGCGGGGGGCGCGGGACTCCAGGACCACCGTCTGCCGGCGGCCCCCGGGATGCGCAGGGTGACCCCGCTCCTACCCGGCGCGCCAACCCCGGGGGAAGCCGCAGGTGGGCCGGGGCCGAGGACCTCCCCGCCCTGCTCCGAGACGCTCCGCGGGGGTTTCCCAGCCAACCCTCCAGGGAGGAAGACGCCCCTAGAGCCCAGTTCCGTCCCCCTCCTGCCGATCCTGGCAGGACCCCTTGCTTTCCCCAAATCCCTCCAGACGTCTGGGTGGGTCCAAAAAAAATACACCCTCACCAGGTTTCCAAACTGCCCCAGAACCGGGCGCCCACCGAGAGAAGCACCCCGACAGAACTGGGGGGCCTGAGGTTCTCACGGGGAGCTTCGGGAAGAGGGGGGACGGGAGGAAGGGGCGAGAGGGGATGTCACTGAGAGAAGTGGGAGGGAGGAACGCCGCGTGAACAGGTGAGGGAAGACAGGTAAGAGGGGGCCGGCCTGGCCAAGTGGGAGGGGACCTCGGAGGATTTCATTTTAAATGCGTTCATTCTAGAAGCATCTAGCTCGCCTCAAGCTTCAGAGCTCTAGGTCCACCTACAGAGTTGGTTGCAATACAGATTCCCAGGTCCCTCCCTGGGGATTAAGTGGGGATGAGACCCTAATATTTGTAATGGGCACGCCAGGTGATTTGCAGTGAGGCACTGCAGCTGTGCTGTGTGCAGGGGAGCACTGTGTGCAGAGTCAATGAGGACAGGGAGAGGTGGGAGCCGGAAATCCTATAGGAAGAGTGAGGGGGGTCAGGTGGGGGCTGGGCTGGGAAGAGAAGACCAACAGGGCAGCAGGGACAGCTAGCTGGTGGGGCCAGACATCCTGCCACCCCCTTACACATGCCCACGGCGGCATCAGTGGACCCCCGACCCCCAAGTCTCCAGGGACTGATTTCAGTAAGAAGGCCCCAGCGCCCTGAAAGTGTTTATTCACTCCAAGGGTGGCCAGCTAGCCACTGAGGACTCTGACTAGAGAGAGAGCTGGCCCTCCAGTTCAGCTCAGCTGCCCCAGACCTACCTGCTTCAGTGCCACCCCGGCTCCCCAGTGGGCTAGCAGGAGACAGCTTGGCTTTGAGCCCTGGGCTCGAGGCCTGGCTCAGGGCAGCTCACCCCAGCCCTGGGATGTGAAATGGGACAGTGACATCCACTTTGCAAATTATCATTTCCCATTCAACCCTGGGCCTTGGGCACAGCCCGGGAACACGGCGGGCCTGTCACTTTCAGCTGGGCCCGGTGCCTGTGTGGCGTTCAGCTCCTTGGCCCGCGTCACTTTGTTCGTTGGATAAATGGGAACTGGTGGCCAGGCATACGCAGGGGTATAGGCATGTCCTGCTCTGAGCTGCCGGCCAGACCTGGGACCGAGAAATGGAGAGCTCAGGAAGGAGTCCCATGGGGCCCGTCAGACAGATGGGGGGTCCCCTGCAGCCCTGTACCCAGCTCACTATGCCCTGTACAGGCTGAGGGCCCCTGCAGCCAGTGACTGCTTCCTGGGGGTCGGCCACATGCCCACTGTCAAAGGCAGCTCTGGGGGAGGTGCTGGCTGGCTCCCAGGCTGTTGGGTGCAGTGAGGTCATCACTGCTCAGGCGGCCCAGGGTTTCCAGGGGAACAAAGGGAATTTCTGGGCTCTCAGGATGAGCCATCTCTCCTGGACCCCTGCACCCAGACGCCACTATTGCCCCATCCTGGCAATGGGCTGAGGAAGGGAGCAGGGAGGGGCCGCGCAGCACAGGGGAAGGCCAGCTCATCTGGATGGACCCCAAGACTCAAGCCGAGCCAAGAGCTTAGCGCTCGGACACCAGAGCTGGGGAGACCTCGACTCCATTCCGGGCCTCCTGCTGGCTCTGTGGCCTTGGGTGGGTTCCTAACCCCGGGACCTCAGTTTCCTCATCTAGGTGGGGGAGCAGAGTGGCACCCCCTCTCCAGGGCTGGTCTGAGGATTATCAGGGGAGGTGGCCTGCCTTGCCTTGAACATTTCGTTCTCACAGAGAAAGCCCCCAACCCTGCAGCTCAGGCCACTTGGCTCCTGCGTCATCTTCATCTCTGGGAATGTGAGCCCTGGAGCCCCTGTCACATGCAGACGCAGCTGGCGGTTGCCGTGGCAACAGCTAAAGCAGTGGCTGCTCCCTGGCTTTGGGGGTCTGTGGGGGGAGCAGCCTCTTCCACTCAGCTAGAGAGGAAAAGGGGGCCTGTGACGCCTAGCCCCCTCGGGACCTCACTGCCAGCTGTAGGGTGACAGCTTCGGGAAGTGCGTGCAGAGGCTGCGGAGCCCCCATCTTGGGTAGAGGCCCCCAGGGGCAGGCGCTGACAGGTATGGTGGGGGGAGCTCGTGGGGGCTGAGCCACCTGCCTTCCCTGTCCCAGCTCTCGTGTCTGGCCAGATGAGACCCTCTGAGCCCAGTGTCCCCTGGGCCCCACAGGTCTGGGGTTGGAGGATCAGGGAGCAGGACGAGGAGCTAAGAGCTGGTGGGGGTCGCAGACCAGGGATGGCAGCCTGGGCCCACCCAGAGACAGACCTGGTTTGCTCAAAAAGTCTGTTTAGGACCCACGAGGTGGCAGGCGTGCCTGGCCCTGGCTCTCCCAGCAGAGCATAAGAGTCCAGGAAGGGGCAGCGCTGGTAAACGGAGACTTGCACAAGCACAGGCCCAGCCCCTGAGCAGCGGGCACACAGGGCAGGGGCGGGTCTCACCTGGCTCTCACATTGCTAAGTGCCTGTGAGATCAGGGCAAGTAGAGTTGGATCTGGCTGGGTCCCCATTTCCTATTTTGTCAAATGAAAATGGCAGGCTCAGGCTGATGTGCCTGGCCCTGTGGGGGCGGGGGAGTGCTCAAGAGTGGACAATGAGGGGACCCAGACAGTGGGAAGGCCCCCAGGTGGGCCAAGGGGAGCACGGTGTGTCCTGCACAAGAGGCCGGCAAGCTTGGGGCAGGGAGCCCGAGTGGTGGCACCGAGTGGCAGAGGTGGCCCGGGAAAGGGTCTTCACTTTGCCCTGATGGTTTTCAACGGGGGAACAGAAGACCACCCTGGGGATCCAGGGGGCCCAGGGCCGGAGGTTGTTGCCTGACCCAGGGGAGAGGTGGGTGCCTGGGCCAGGCCGTGGGGTGGAAGAGGCTCAGGGGCCCTTGGTGGCTTAGCTGGTATCTTGCCCTGCCCAGCGGGGTCTGCAGGGGACACTGAGACCCCTGGGGGACGTGTGTGGGTGTAACAGCAAAGGCTGGTCAGGCCGGGGGAACTGGAGTTGGCAGTGAGAGCCGCTTGCCCCTCAGGGGCATCCCAGGGCCTAGCCACCTGGACAGGAAGGTGTCCCCAGAGCAGGGCCTACTCCTCTTTTGGCAAGTGTGGGTTGTGGGGCCACAGCTCCCGCTCACTCTCCTGTCCGGCTCCAGTTGCCCATGTTGCCATGGCAGCTGAGCCACCATGTAGCATCCTGCCTGGAGCAGCCCAGATACCACACTGGGACGGAGAGGGATCCTCTGTGTCGAGTGAGGAATGGGCCCCGGGCATCCCCTGAAGCCAGCTCAGTACTTGTCATTCTGGTCTGGGTGGCCAGAATCTGTGGGAAGGGATAGGGCTTGGACTGAGCAAGTCTGCAGCCCTGTGAGGGGCTGGACCCCATGACCCCAGCAGTGGGCACCTCTGAGCAACGGGGGACACCTCAGTCATTGCTCAGGGTGGCATCTGATTTGATCATTGGGGACAGTATGGCAACACCAGCGAATGAGCAAGTGGCCCGACCGGAGGTTCTGGCTGTGCTCTCTGCCCGCAGGCTACCCACCATGTCCACCTTGCTGGAGATCAAGAGCAGCGTGCTCAGGCAGGTGCAAGTGTGCCCGTCCTTCCGCCGGAGGACTGAGGAGGAGCCGGCGAGCAGCAGCACCGAAGTGCAGGAGCCCGCGGCTGGGGCCTGGTGGGTACCCCACAGCCTGCTCCGCATGGTCATGGTCACCTGCACCGGGCCCCCCTTCCTTCCCTGACCTCACACACCAGCTGCCCAGCATGGCCCCTGGGGGAAGCCCAGGAGGCTCTGAACCCAAGGCCATGGGAGGCATCATACCTCACCCCCAGACATGCAGAGACCCTTGAGTCGTGTGGGCCGGCACGTGCCGTGAGCTGTAGCTTCGGGGAGGGTCTGCTGACCCCGAGTCTGGGCTTTCTTGACAGGAAACCTGGAGATGGTGTGGAGTTCTTTGCCCAGATGCGCCTCATCCTGAAGAAGGGGGAAAGCAGACAGGGCCTGCCGTGCCCCGAGGTGCGGATAGCACGGGCACTGCTGCCTGGCATGGGGTGCTGGGCCAGGCCTCCCCACCTGCCCCTCCGCCCTCCACTCCCTCCCTCCCTGGAGCACTCTGCGCCCCACTGGCCCCGGGAGCCACAGAGGCCCTCACCCGGTGCCCTTCACAGGTCCTCCTGCGCAGTAGCTCCCCAGCCCCCACAGAGCCCGTGGACCCCAGCCGTGGCCTTAGAGCCCTGACCCAAGAGGAGGTAAGGGGGAAGGGGGCCTGGCCCCAGGAGGGGCTGTAAGTACCTCTGTGTGCCAGACTTAGGGTCTGGGGTGGGTGGGCCAGGCCTCCCCATGGAAGCGAACAGAGATCAAGGGTGAGGAGGGACCCCCAATGGAGGGCCTGCTAGGTGCAAAGGCACAGAGGCAGGGATTGGGCTCTGCCAGTGGGAGGAGCTGCTGGGGGCTGGGCACACACGGTGGACTCGAGGAGCCTGAGACCCCCTGTGTCCAGAGCCCGGGGCTGAGGAGAGACAGGGACAGGGTGGCCGGGACTCAGCATGTGCTCCCCTCCCCACCTGCAGGTGGAGATGCTCTATGAGGAAGCCTTGTACACAGTCCTTTACCGCGCAGGGACCATGGGCCCCGACCAGGTGGATGACCAGGGGGCCCTACTGAGCTACCTGCAGCAGGTGAGCCCCATTGGCCCCACCCACCCTCCTGGCCTGGCCCCTCCCCATCTCTGGGGAGGACTGAGACACTTTCCCCCACGTGCTTATGTCACTATCACCTGAAGAACACACACAGATTTGCCCCATGTACACAAGACACACACACACACATGCACAGGCAGACACAAACGGGCTGATAGGCATGCCCAGAAAGATGGAGTGATGGACGGACACACAGACACATTCAAAGAGAAGAACACAAAAACAGACAGATGAACACAGAGACAAATATAAACAACACAGGAAAGGACAGGTAGACAGATATAGGACATACAAAGAAAGATGGACAGACAGACACACAGAAAAAAAGTAGAAAGGACAAACCAACAGATGGACAGACACCTTTATTCCTCACTTGTGTGTGCTCCCCCAACCCCGTGAGGCCCCCAGGACAATAGCCAGCCCTGCTTCAGCGGTACCTGGGCCCTCACACCTGCCTGCCCTGTGCAGGTGTTCGGCACCAGCCCCGAGCAACATGCTGAGGCCATGGAGCGTGTGAAGAAGGCCAAGGTGAGGCTGCTGCCCACCTGGGCAGATGCTGACCAGCGCAGTGCTCGTGTGCAGGGGCTCAGGGTGGAGGGGGCACAGGGCTGGGTACACGCTGAGCCCCGAGAGGCCCTCACACCCCCACCCACCCACAGGCTCCCACATATGCCCTGAAAGTCTCCGTCATGCGTGCCAAGAACTTGCTGGCCAAAGACCCCAACGGTGAGTGGGGTTGGCTAGCTCAGCCGGGACGTTGGCTAGCTCAGGTCTGGGGGTCACGGGAGGGCCTGGGGTCAGGGGTCGGGGGCTGAGACACCTGCCATGTCCCAGGTTTCAGTGACCCGTACTGCATGTTGGGCATCCTGCCGGCCTCAGGCACCCTGAGGGAGCCGGGCCCACACAAGGAGCAGCGCTTCAGCTTCCGCAAGGGCAGCAAGCGTGGTGGCCCACTGCCGGCCAAGTGCATCCAGGTCACTGAGGTCAAGAGCAGCACCCTGAACCCTGTGTGGAAGGAGCACTTCCTCTTGTAAGGCCCCTTGTCCAGCTGGATGGCAGGGTGGTTGGGCAGGGTCTGCTGCGGTGCCAGGCTGGTCCTGGGGTTGCATGTGGCAGCTGTGCCTGTATGCGGTCTCAGTGCCTGCCCCAGGGAACTGAGGGACTGGTCCTATGCCCATTTTTCAGAGGAGGAGACTGAGGCTCAGAAATGGTCCCTGCCCCAGCTCCGGGCAGAGGATCACCTGGACCCTAAAGGGTATCTCTCTGTTCTCCTTATAGTGAGATTGAGGATGTCAGCACCGACCAGCTGCACCTGGACATCTGGTATAGGCCCCTGTGCCCTGCAGGGCAGGGGATGTGGGCGCCTCTGGTCTGGGGAGAGCGGGAGGGGGCAGTCAGGGCCAGGCTGGGCTCCAGACCAGCCAGGTACCCCCACCTCGCCCCACCCTTAGGGATCATGATGATGATGTGTCCCTGGTGGAAGCATGCAGGAAGCTGAATGAAGTCATTGGCCTAAAAGGCATGAGCAGGTATGGCAGGTGGGACCCTTGTGCTCCTGACACTCACAGCTCGGCCACGGGGGCCAGCAGGTGGTGGCTCCTCAGGGACCTCAGGTGTGACGCCCACCCTACCGCCCCCAGGTATTTCAAACAGATTGTCAAGTCTGCCCGCACAAATGGGACAGCAGGGCCCACAGAGGACCACACCGATGACTTCCTGGGGTGCCTCAACATACCCATCAGGGTGAGTGGCTGTCGGGGCGTCACTCATGGAACACCTGCTCATGGGTGCCCCGCCTTCCTGCGATACCACTGCTGGCTATGTCCTGTGATTCCCCCAACAGTCTCCCATCTTTCTGGGGCTGGGGGGGCACCATGCTGGGAGGAGTGGGGGAGGGACAGCCTCCAGGGGTCCAGGCGCCCCTAAGCGCTCCCTGTGCTGGTTACCCGTGTTCAGTGGGAAGCGGAGGCCTGTTTTCTCCCCACGGTCCTGCAGACAGTCTGTGCGGGAGGAAGAGGGAGGCAGAATCGCCAATCTGAACCCCCTTTCCCCAGGAGGTGCCCGTGGCTGGTGAGGACCGCTGGTTCAAACTGGAACCGCGCTCCAGCGCCTCCCGCGTGCAGGGGGACTGCCAGCTGGTCCTCAAGCTGATCACCACACAGGTGGGAAGCCAAGGGGGACCCCCGGCCTGCGGCCCTGCGCCCCAGCCCATGGGCTTGGGCAGGGCTGGTGACCGGCGGGCCCTGCGTTCCAGAGGGACACGAGCATGAGCCAGCGCGGGCGCTCGGGCTTCCTGTCCTACCTGCTGCTGCTCAGCCGTCTGCTGCAGTTCGAGCACCAAGCCGAGGAGGTAGCGTCGCCCTCGGGCCCCCGGGGCAGCCAAGCGCGGCGTGGGGAGGGTGAGAGGGGGAGGCCGGGGACCTGGGGGACGAGAGGGGATGGGGGTCTCCCGCCTCCACCCACACCCGGCCCGTCCCCCAGCCCAACTCGAGCAGCTGGCGCGGTGAGCTCAGCGGGCCTGCGGCCACCGTGCTCTGCCTGCACGGCGCCCAGAGCAACCTGTCGGCGCTGCAGCTGGCTGTGCTGTGAGTGGGCGAGGCCGCGACGCAAGAGGGCAGGGCCCCGACGGGGCGGAAGGGCGGTGGGAGGGGCGGAGCCTCAGCGAGCGAAACTGCAAGTACATGGGCGGGGCCGTGTCCCGAGGGGCGGGACACTGGAGGGGCGGGTCTCGGAAAGGGGCTGTGCTGTGAGTTGGAGGGGCGCCGGTTTCCTCCTGGTCCCGGCCCCAAGGCCGCTGCCCTGAGCCTGGGCTGGGGCCCCGCAGGCACTGGCAGGTCAGCAGCCGCCACCATCAGACGCGCACCCTGGACTACGGCTACCTTCTGGGGCTGCTGGAAGATATGCAGGCACACTGGGAAGAGGCGGCCTCGCTGCCCCAGGAGCAGGTGGGCTCGGCTGAAAATGCTGTTTCTGGGGGGTGTGCTGTGGAGCTGCTCGGGCTGGGGCAGGCAGGGACGGCCAGAGTCCTGCCCTGGTGGGATGCACAGCCTGCGGGTGCGGTAGGTGGTTAAAAACAAACGGACAAACTGCGGGACCTAGGAGAGGGCACGTGCTGTGCGGTCCCAGGATCGGGTGTGCGATACCTTGATGGAGTCCCGAGCAACAGAGGGAGTGGGCCAGCTCGCAGGAGGCACAGCTGGTGGTGCAAAGGCCCTGAGGGCGTCTGTGCCTCCAGGGGGAGCTGCGGAGGCAGGGGCTGGAGAGGTCATCACTGCAAGGCCAGTGGGGTTGGAGGTGGTGGTAGGGAGGGTGCTCCTCAGGGCAGAGCCTTGTAGACTGGCTGGTTCTGCCGTGGAGCGGGCACTCAGGAGTCAGTTCTTAAGGGCCCTGTCCCCCAGGAGGAGGGACTGGCAGACAGCTTCTCCGCCTTCTCTGAGTTTGGGCTTCGGTTGCTGCGCCAGCTCCGAGACTACTTCCCTGCCACCAACAGCACAGCCGTCTACCGCCTGGAGCTGCTGTTGAAGTGGGTGCAGCCGCTGGCACGAGGGGTGGGGGTGGGGTAGGGGTAGGGGACTGGGTGGGGCACCCCCAGTCAGTGGGTGACCGGTCGCCCAGGTGTCTTGGCAAGCTGCAGCTCTTCCAGCCTTCCTTTGAGATCTGCCCCTTCGAGACGGAGCTAAACATGGACATTGCTGCTGCCCTGAAGGTGTGTCTGGTAGCTTGGTCTGGGCTAACTGCTCCGGCCCTGCCCGTGCCCCTGCCTCCGCCTGGACCTGCTGTACCACACACACTTTATTGTCCTTCTTCCCTCCCACCCACCACGCTGCTTTGGCGGCTTCCCTTGCAGAGAGGGAACCGTGAATGGTTCGACAAGCTCCTGAACTCCCAGAGTCCTCGTGAGCAGGTGTGACTCAGGGGGGGCATGGGTCAGGGGGAGCAGGTGTGGCTCAGGGGAGGGGGGGCAGCATGTGGGTGCAGGCCAGAAGGTCAGTGTGCTGGGCTTCCTTGCAGCCGGGGCCACAGCGCCTTGCAGGGCTGGTCAAGCTGGCTGACACTGTCTACGAGGATCTGCAGTCCTGCTATGGCATCTATGCCAGCCTCTTCCACAGGTGGGGCCAGCGCTCTCCCTGCTGCCCCTGCATCCAGCCCCTCAAGTTCTGCCGCTGGACTGGGGAGCAGGGAGAGCAGATGTCTGAGGTGTGTCCTTTGCAGCATCATCAAGATCGACTTCTTCACCCTCACCTTTCGGCAGCTGGAGCGTCTGGTGAGGAGGTCGCCTGGGGAGAGCCCCCTGGCTGGGAAGGGACCTGGGTTTCCTGTTGTTGGCAGTCTGACTTCACCCTCCTGGGCAGGTGGCTGAAGAGGTGTGGGTGCTGACGGAGGAGCTGAGCCCGAAGATGACCCTCGAGGTGGCCTCAGGGCTTTTTGAGCTCTACCTGACCCTGGCAGACATCCAGTGCTTCTGGAGCAGCATCCCGGGCCGGTGGGTGTCCTGTCCCCCACCTGTCCTCCAGTCTGCTCTAGGAGGACTCTGTGCAAGAGACTCTCCTCGGGGCCTCCTTAGGCTAGGAACCTGGGACATGTTGGCTCAAGGTGTCTGAGTTGGGGTGAGCTCTGACTGCTGGCCTCCCGCTGCAGGGACAGCCGCTCCCTTGCCCTGGCTGGCATCCATGCCCCATTCCTGCCTGCTGTGAAGCTTTGGCTGCAGGTGCTGCGGGACCAAGCCAGGTGGAGGCTTCAGGGAGCCGTGGATGTGGACACGGTGAGTGAGCACCTAGACCTGAGGGTGCTGGGCTCATCCAGGGCACCCTCACAACCAAGGCTTCCCCCTGCTTCCTAGCTGGAGCCCATGGATTCCTCCTCCAAGCACAGCAGCTCCGCAGCCACTGCAAGCCTCTGCTTCAGCCACATCCAGGAGCTGTGGGCCCGCCTGGCATGGCCAGACCCTGCCCAGGCCCAGGGGCTGGGCACCCAGCTCAGCCAGGTGGGGACTCCCGAGAGGAGATCGGGGTCTAGAGGGGCAACAGGGCCAGGGGACATGTCCCACAACTCCTGAGCCCCCATCTTCCACCCCAGGACCTGTGTGAAGCCGCCCTCTTCTACACAGAGCTGCTGCGGAAGAAGGTGGACACTCAGCCTGGGGCAGCAGGCGAGGCAGTGAGCGAGCCAGTGAGCCGACGGGCGGGGAGGGGCCAGTTGCGGGGAGGAGGAGGCACGGTGGGGCCACCACCTGACTGCCAACCCACACATGTCCGGCACACCTCCCCAGCTCTGCGTGGTCCTCAACGACGTGGAGCTCCTGCGCAAGGCTGCTGGCCAGGCGCTACGTGGCCTGGCGTGGCCGGAGGGGGCTCCAGGGCTCGAGGGTGTGCTCCCGCGCCCCCTGCTTAGCTGCATGCAGGCCCTGGATGAGGACCTGCAGCGGGAGGCCCGAACCGTGACAGCACACCTGACCTCCAAGGTGGGCAGGGATGGTGGGGCGGGACCTGGCTGCCCCCTCCCTGCACCCCAACTTGGTGCTGAACGCCGTCCTCCCACAGATTGTGGGTGACATCAGGAAGTACGTGCAGCACATAAGCCTCTCGCCTGACTCCATCCAGAACGAGGAGGTGAGTGCCTAGCCAGGTGAGGGCTTGGGCATGGTGGGGAATGCGTGTGTGGGGTGGGGGTCCAGGCTCAGTCCCAGCCTGAGGACCCTGCCTGCAGGCCATGGCCCCGCTCCTGAAGTACCTGGACGAGAAGCTGGCTCTGCTGAACGCCTCGCTGGTGAAGGAGAACCTGAGCAGGTATGGTCCCGGGCAGGTGGAGCAGGGCTGGCCCAGTGTCCAGTCACAGATGCCGAGTGTCCCTACAGGGTGCTGGAGGCCCTCTGGGAGCTGCTGCTACAGGCTATTCTGCAGGCTCTGGGCGCAAACCGTGACGTGTCTGCTGACTTCTATGGGCGCTTCCACTTCACGCTGGAGGTAGGGACATGTGGAAGAGCCCTTCCTGCTGCAGCTCCCAGTTCCTGGCTCCCCCCAACCCCAGGCCCAGGGCAACAAGGCTGCTGACCCTTCCCAGCTGCCCTGCTGCACCGTGCTGGGATGCCAGGCCCTCCCTGGACACCCCTCCTCTGGGAACCCACCAGGGCAGCATCTCCTTTGCCCAGCCCACCTGTGTCAGAAGCACCTGGGCCACCTGTTAAGACAGCTATCTGGCCTCAGGCACCGACATTTTCCCAAGCTTCCTGGGGGCTTCTGATGCGCCCCAGGTGTGAGTGGCTCTGCCCTGGGCTCGCGAGAGCCCGAGCTGGGTGCTGCTCAAGTCTCCATTTGTCTCCACTCTCGGTCCCCAGCACCCACCTCGCCCCTGATATCTCTCCTTTCTTGCCCCGCCGCAGGCCCTGGTCAATTTTTTCCACGCTGAGGGCCAGGGTTTGCCCCTGGAGAGCCTGAGGGATGGAAGCTACAAGGTGAAGTTTGGCCCTGGGGCCTCTGACAGAGAAGGGGGAGGGGTGGACACCAGAGACCCAAGTTTGAGTTCATCCATGCCCCACACGTGAAATGGGGCCGTGAGGAGCTGCCGGCATCACCAGGGGCCTCCTCCTTCCTGCAGAGGCTGGAGGAGGAGCTGCGCCTGCATCAGTGCTCCACCCGGGAGTGCATCGAGCAGTACTACTTGGACAAGCTCAAGCAGGTAGTGCGGCCCAAGTGTGGGCACGAGGCCCCGCCTCCGGGAGTCCCCGGGCTCCAGCTCACCGGCCCCCTGGCTTTTCCACAGAGGTCCCTGGAGCACAACCGGTTTGGGCGCCTGAGCGTCCGCTGCCACTACGAGGCGGCCGAACAGCGGCTGGTGGTGGAGGTGCTGCACGCCGCCGACCTGCTCCCCCTGGACGCCAACGGTGCGGGGGAGGGGTGCGGCGGGGCGGGGCGACGCGGGGCTGGCGGGGACGGCGGCGTGGTCCGCTCACAGCCGTGTCCCTAGGCCTGAGCGACCCCTTTGTGATCGTGGAGCTGGGCCCGCCGCACCTTTTCCCTCTGGTCCGCAGTCAGAGGACCCAGGTCAAGAGCCGGACGCTGCACCCCGTGTACGACGAGCTCTTCTACTTGTGAGTGTCCCTCCCTGCCCTGCCTGTCCGGAGCCGGGAGCAGGGTTCCAGGTGACCACCGCCCGCCTCCCCTCGCCCCCAGCTCCGTGCCCGCAGAGGCCTGCCGCCGCCGGGGCGCCTGCGTGCTGTTCACCGTCATGGACCACGACTGGCTGTCCACCAACGACTTCGCAGGGGAGGCAGCCCTGGGCCTGGGCAGCATTGGTGGCGTCGCGAGGCCCCAGGTGGGAGGGAGCGCGAGGGCCGGGCAGCCGGTCACCCTGCACCTGCGCCGGCCCAGAGCCCAGGGTGAGTGAGGGGCGGGGCAGGGGCAAGGCTAAGGGCGGGGCCAGCCGGGGCTGACACTGGCCCCGTCCCGTCCCCCCACCACCCGCCCGCAGTGAGATCAGCGCTTAGGATGCTGGAGGGCCGCAACAACAAGGAGGCGCAGGAGTTTGTCAAGAGACTCAAGGAGCTGGAGAAGTACATGGAGGCGGACCCCTGAGGCCCTGCGGCCGCCAGCCAGGCCCTCCCCAAGTCCCCGTGTTGTTCTCTCGCCGTGGTCAGCTTTGTGCAGCCGGGCTCGTGGTGCCCCTTCCCCTGCTTCATGGTGTGTATGCTGTGGCTGGACTCCCTGGGCTCCCTTTTGCCCTGGTCATGTCTCTCTGGTGTGTGCTGTGAACCTTCTGTGCCCAGTAAGCCCCACCCCACTGGATCAGGACGGCCGACCGGGCAGGGTCTGGCCAGCAGCTACCCCCCCCGCCCCCGGAGCAGAGAGAGCAGGCCTGGCCGCCAGGTGAGCTTCCCACCTTCCCTCAGGTTCCACAGCCACAGGGCAGGAGGGTGCTGGTCTTAAAGCAGGGCTCTCGTGGGGCAGCCTTGCCCCCCAGGGGACATTAGGTGCTGCCTGGAGACATTTTTGGTAGTCAGTCACAACTGGGGAGTGGGTGAAGGCTGTGCTATTAGCACCAGTGGGTAGAGACTAGGCTTGACATCCTGCCATGAACCCTCCCCCCCCCAACAAAGAATGGTTCACCCCTAAATGTCACCAGTGCTACAGAGGACAGCCCTGTCCTAAAGGAAGTTCTGTCCTCGTCTCTCCAGGGCTGAGGCAAGGCCTCACTAGCTGGAGAGGCAGGAAGGTGCGTTTTGAGTCTGGACAATCCAGGCTTTGGAGGGAGAGGGTGAACATGTGCAGTGTCCCCACCCTTCTCCAGGGACCCTCCATCCCAGAGGGCATGTGGAAGGTGGTTTGCCTGAGAGCTGCACAGGTCTCCAGTCCCCACCCAGCTGACAGGCCCAGGGTCTCTGGCTGAGGATGTCATTCAAGGCTGGTCAGTGTAAGGGGCTCCATGCCAACTGGCCAGCTATCTGGCATTTCTTTTCACGAATGCATGGGTGCCCACACAAGACCTACCCCGCAGCCCCATCCCCACACCCCAGACCCTTCTAGGCAGGGTCTGCCTCACTAGAGGCTGAGGGTCCCCCCAAACCCCCAGGCCAAGCGCAGAGAAGCAGAGGCTCACACAGGGTACTCCTTGGCTTGCAGCTTCATTGGGAGGGCTCTGAGGCAGGACCCAGAGCAAGGCCGGGTTAGAAGCACAGGGAGAAAACCCAGACAGAGTCCAGTCCTGCTGGCAGCTGCAGGGGCTGAGGCCACCAGGCCTGTGTGTGTGTTCCCGCAAGTTCCACTGCCATCTCTAGATGTCCTCGTCACTCTGCCTCGGAAAATATACATGTCTGCAGCTTTCAGTCTCTCTGCCGTTTCTTGATTCCTTTCCAAATCTCTGTGGGGACCCTGGTCTCTGTCTCTTCAGGGCTGCTGCTGCTGCCTCCCCCGTCCTTGGAGTCAGGCCCAAGTTCCTCAGACTCCTCCTCGGTGTCACTGTCAGCCCTGTCTCTGGGCAGCCTGGGAGGGAGGGGTGCATTCACTGGCCAGTCTGAGTTAACATCCCTCCCCACTCATTCACCAAAGCCCCTAAGCTGAGGACAGATTCCTATTCCCTGTCCTCTCAAAACTGAAATCCCTCCATTAGGACCTCCACCTTCCCTTCTCCGCACTCAGAAAGGCATCCTGGTGTTGTTTAGGACACCACCCCACCCTGCAGCAGGAGTGGCTGAGGCCAGAGGCGGAGGGGAGCCCTGGGTCTGAGCTGTCGTGAAACTTGGGAAGCCCGAGGACCTACCGGGGGCCAGACACAGGCCTGTTGGGGTTTGCAAACTCTCGCCCTGAATCCACATCAAAGGGATCTGAATCGAGGAATCAAAAAGGAAAGCGACCTGTAAGTGAGCCTGGAGCAGAACCAAGCATCCCACAGCTGTGGCAGGAAGGCTCCCCCCAACCCCCAGGCTTCTCAAAGGAGGTGGCAGGCCTGAGGGTGCTGGCTCCCACCCAGGGGGCTTGTGTCTGTGCCAGGCCTCACCGATTTCCTCCTCTTCCTCGGGGTGCTCCTTGGTGTGGGCCAGGAACTCCTGCTCTGCCTGCAGCACCTCCTCTGGGCCACTGCAGGCTGCATACTTGTCCAGGAGCTGGCGGTTCAGGTCTAGGAAGCCCTTGCCCCACTTGAACTTCCGTAGCAAAATGACAGCAAGGTCTGAAAAACCTGTTGGTGCAGGAAACAGGAATTCCAAGGATGTGGACAATCCCTCTCCTGTCGCCCTTGCCGCTGGTTCCTTCTGTCCCAGGAACTAAAAGTCCCGCTGACACTTTCCCACGGTCCAGAGAGCCCATGCCCACTCACGAGCCTCTGCCTCAGTAGCCCATTAAGTCCCTCTCCCCACAGGGAGTCTCACAGGGCCACCCACCTGGGCCTCCATGTGGACCATAAGGTCTCTGGGGGTGAGCTTTGGTAACAAAGGACTCTCAGGGCGGTGGTGCCCTGACAACGAGGGCCAAATACGGGTGCATGTAGGCCAGCGAAGTGTTCTGCCTCCACCTCAACCCCACATGGCGAGGACTTAAGTGGGAGTTAGGACGAAACCTTGGCCACCTCCCGGTACATGGTCATGCTCCTCCTGGGACTTGCAGCAGAAAACACACTGCTGGGAGCACAGCCAGACTCCAGGCTGCCAGGCCCTGACACTCACCCAGGATGCAGAAGGTGGCAGCAAAGGCCTCCACGCAGGAGAGCCTGCAAGGCCGGCCATAGTTCACAGGGTTGGCAGCCACCAGGTGGGGCAGGATCCGCAAGTGACTCCCTCTCATCTTCCCAAACGGAGTCTCATCCAGTCTGGCCCAGGAGCAGTCGATGACAGCGACCCCGGACTGTGCCACCAACTGTCTGCCAGGAGCAGCGTAGGGCTTGGTTCTGGGGTCAACTTGGTGCTGGCCCCACTGGGGATTCAGCGGCATCATTTCCCCATCCCAATGACCCCCAGGGACTCTCATGGGCCAAGCTTTTGAGGCAGCTGGGGGGGAGGTGTTCCTCGACAAAGCTCATTTATTCACTCAACAAACGTTTATTGAAACCTGCGGCATCCTGGACTTTGCCCTAGGTAATGGGGGCAAACTAGACAGATCAGTGTAAATAGGTGAGCCCTGAAAAGAAGGATGCGCCAGAGTAGGGGACTCATTAAGAAAAGACCCAGGAGGCACCCCGCCCTCCCCACCTCCACACCCTGTCCTCTCCCGCCTACCTGTCTGCGGGGGACACGTACTGGGAGCCCACGGGGCTGAGCACGAGGCCGCCGAACCTGTGGCCCAGACGTAGGCAGCGCACCAGTCCCAGGCGCGCCAGCTTGCGGCCGGTGCAGCGCCGGGGGTCGCAGTGGCCCAGCTCCCACATGGCCAGAGCGCAGGGCAGGTGCGCAAGGCCCGGGGCGCCCTCGTCCTCGGCCGCCTCTGACTCCACGGACGCTACACCGGGCACAGAAGGGGACCCGGCCTCAGCCGCGGCTCCGCGACCCGACCCTGGGCCTCCGACCCCCGCCCCCGCTCCGGATCACGCCCCACTCACCGCGTAGCGCGGCGCCCACCTCCTCCGCGAAAGCCTCCAGAGAGCGGCCCGCGGGGCGCCGAGTGCGGCCACCTTCGGCCCCCGGCCCACAGGCTGCCCTGCGGCGGCCCATGGCTAGGAGCAGGGCCCGGGAATCCCGCCCGCTCGCAACTTCTCAGGCAGCCGAGGCGCGCCTCTGCGCAGGAGCCGGACGCCACATCCGGTTCCGGCGTTCATGTGATAAGTGCGCTCACGTGACCACGCGCGGCGGCGGCGGCGGCGGCGGCGCGAGATGGTGGCAAGGTTGGCGCGTTTTGTGCTGCTGCTGGGGCTCGCAGCGCGCGGTTAGTGTCCGGGCTGCCGACGCCCGCGCCCCTCCACCCATGCCCAGGCCCCTGCGTCCCGGAGCCCCCTCCTCCCCGTCCCCGCACCCCTGCCGCACGCCCGCCTCCTCACTGCGTGTTCCCCGTAGGGCCCGCGCCCGCAGGTGCCGCCAAGATGAAGGTGGTGGAGGAGCCCAACACGTTCGGGTGAGCGGCGTCGCGGGGAGCGGCGGCGGGGGGTTCCCGCGGCGGTCCGTGCCCGGTTCCCCCTGACTGTGTCGCTTGTCTCAGGCTCAACAACCCGTTCCTGCCCCAGACCAGTCGCCTCCAGCCCAGGAGGGATCCTTCTCCCGTGTCTGGTGAGTTCGGGGCCCTGGCCGCGGGCGTGCTGGGGGCCTGGGAGGGAGCAGGGAGCTGGCCTGGCTTCCCGACCGGTGGTGCGCGTCAGCTCTCGGGAGCCTGCTCCAGGGGGGCAGGGAGGGAGGGAGGCCACGGATGAGGGGCCCTGAAAGTTAGGGCCTGGAGGGTCATGTTGTCGTTTGTCAATAATTCTAAAATTATTTTTAAGTGCGCGGTAACATTCCAGACTGTGATTGTACCAAGTTGAGTAGTTATCCCGGATATAGTCCTTAATTTTTTTCGCTAGAGTTGATTTTTGTTACAGTTCGGTGTTTGTTTTTCCAAACGTTTTTTATGCTTTTACAAGAAAAAACGTGTAGTTTTGTGTGTGTGTTTGTGTAAATTATTTTTGTGATGTTTGCCTTTTTTTGAGCAGTACTACTATACAGGTGTGCTCATTTGCTGTTGTTGCTCACGGTGTTTCTTCACGGTGGATGTGGGTCTTCACTGTTTTCACTTGGTGTTTGGTATTCCATAGGATGGCTCTGCATTCTTTTGTTGTCCAGCAAAGTGTTGTTTATGGTTTTTGGTCACTAGAAACATTGCTGAGGAGAACATCCCTCCAGGGACTGCCGCCTTCTACCCTTCTGTGAGTGGTTTCCTGAGACAGGATCTAAGAAGTGGAACTGCTGGGTTGTTAAATGAGTATTAAATATAACAAACAAAAATCCAAGAATTTTTTTTTGGCTGTGTTGGGTCTTCGTTGCTGTGTGCGGACTTTCTTTAGTTGTGGCAATTGGGGTCTACTCTTAGTTGTGGTGTGCAGCCTTCTCATTGCAGTGGCTTCTCTTGTTGCGGAGCACAGGCTCTAGGAGCGCGGGCTTCAGTTAGTTGTGGCACGCGGGCTCAGTAGTTGTGGCACACAGGCTTAGTTGCTCCACGGCATGTGGGGTCTTCCCGGACAAGGGCTCGAACCTGTGTCCCCTGCATCGGCAGGCAGATTCTTAACCACTGCACCACAAGGGAAGTCCCAAGATCTTTTTTTCTTGAATACTACCACATGTCAGGGTGTGTCTGTGCTAGGGATGTAGAAATGAAAAAAACATACAGTGTGCTCATGGAGTTGACAGTTTAAGTGGGGGGGTAGATAGGCCATAAACAAAAAAGTAGGTAAAATGTGAAATGCTTGATGGTGAAAAACACTCTGTAGGTATGGAAAGCATTGAAGAGTGAGTGTTTGGGGGGGTTGTTTTGAGGACTGCTGTTTTAAATGGGTTCAGGAAAAGACTGAGAAGTGAAATTTTGTTCAAAAGTTGAAGGGGAACAGGAGTAAGGGATGTGCATATCTGGGGAAGAGTGGTCTAGCAAAAGGAGTGGCCAAATAAAGGCTTTGAGCAAGGATGCCAGGGCCAGAGGCATTGGCCGCAGGGGTACGGTGAGATCAGAGATAGAGGGTACAGCTGTGAGCTTTCACACTAAACAAATCGATTCCAGCTTTTTACTGTGAAAATACTGAATAGAAAAATGGAGGAATGTGGCTGTGCACAGCAGCATACTCTCCACCTCAGTACAAGAGTTGACATTTTGCCATGCTTGCTTTATCTTCTCGTTTTCACTTTGAAAAAAGTGAACTTTCATTTTGCTGAACCATTTGAAAGTCAGCTACAGACATCATGACGTTCTATTACTAAATATTCACAGTATGGACCTCCCACTCCCCAAGTTAGCAGAAATTCTATAATATAACCAATTCACATCCACATTTCCCTGTTGTCTCAGGAATGCCTTCTACAGCTGTCCCAGGACCCACCCCACACGGGAATCAGTCAAGGGGTTGTGTGCCGGGCCAGTTGTCTTACAGGATGTTTGACCAGATCTGTCTGGTTTGTGAGGTCATTAGCTTGTTCTGCTTTCCCCAGTATATTCTGTAAATGGCCTGGAAGCTTGATTACAGTCAGGTTAAGCAGTTTGGGCACAAATACTTTGTAGGTAGGCATCATGTCAGAGGGCTGCAGTCGACTGCGGCTGAGTGCTGCCAGGGTCTAGCGATGGGAGGCAGGTTTCTCTGCCCTCAGCGTGCCGTCCGTGAGCGCTCCTTTGGTGCTGAGTGGACATGCTGCCCCCGGTGGCCTCCTGCTTCAGTCTGATGGGGTAGAGGAGTGCAGAACTCTGCTTCTCTCATGCCTTCTGCATTTATTGTTGGCTGGTGGTCTCTGGTAAAGAGGAGTGTTCTTTTTCCCCCGCTTTCTTTCTCTCTCCTTTTTGAACATCATTATTGGCTCAGATTTAAACCCTATTTTTATTGAGGTATAATTGACATGTTCAGTTTGATAAAGTTTGTAAATTGAGCACATGAATGTAATCACCACCCCCAAACAAGACTGAGAACATTTCCACCACCCAGAAGATGCCTACGTGTCCCTTTTAAATCCCCCCACCCATCACTTTCTGGCTCAGATTCAAACCCTATTTTTTTATTTTTTTAAATTTATTTTTGGCTGCGATGGGTCTTCGTTGCTCTGCATGGGCTTTCTCTAGTTGTGGTGAGCGGGGGCTACTCTTTGTTGCAGTGTGTGGGCTTCTCACTGCGGTGGCTTCTCTTGTTGCGGAGCACGGGCTCTAGGTGCACAGGCTTCAGTAGTTGTGGCTCGTGGGCTCTAGAGTGAAGGCGCAGGCTCGGTAGTTATGGCGCACGGGCTTAGTTGCTTTGCGACATGTGGGATCTTCCTGGACCAGGGATTGAACCTGTGTCCCCTGCATTGACAGGCGGATTCTTAACCACTGCACCACCAGGGAAGTCCCTCAAACCCTATTTTTATTGAGGTAAAATTGATATGTTCAGTTTGATAAAGTTTGTAAATTGAGCACATGCATGTAATCACCACCCTCAAACAAAACTGAGAACATTTCCATCACCCAGAAGATTCCTATGTGTCCCTTTTAAATACCCCACCCCATCACTCTCTGGCTTCTATTGCTTTAGAATAGTGTCATCGTGCTTGGATTTCAGCTGAGCAAGTCAGCATACACTTCCATGTCTGGAGTCTTCCTCAGCATCATGTTTTTGGGATTCATCTGTGTTGTTGCATGTATCAGTAGCTTTTTCTTATTGCTGAACACATACAAAAACTGAAATCCGAGTACGGTTTGTAGTCTAGTTAGTTGTATTGTGCCAACGCCAGTTTCCTAGTTTTGGTGATGTACTGCGGTTGTAAGTTTATGATTATTTCAAGGTAAAAAGCATGCACACACATACAGACACATAGATGTATTTGTGCTGGAAGAATAGATGAAACCTATGTGATTTTAAGTTTCAAATTGAAATGCAGTATTACAGGGTTTTTATTTTCCCCATTCTTTTTTTTTTTTTTACTTTTTTAAATACTTTATTTATTTTGGCTGCATTGGGTCTTCATTGCTGTGCGTGGGCTTTCTCTAGTTGTGGCGAGCTACTCTTCGTTGCGGTGCGCAGGCTTCTCATTGCGGTGGCTTCTCTTGTTGCGGAGCATGGGCTCTAGGCACGTGGGCTTCAGTAGTTGTGGCATGCGGGCTCAATAGTTGTGGCTCACGGGCTTAGTTGCTCGGCAGCATGTGGGATCTTCCCAGAACAGGGCTTGAACCCATGTCCCCTGCATTGGCAGGCGGATTCTTAACCACTGCGCTACCAGGGAAGCCCTCCCCTTTATTTTCTGCTCCTGTCTTTTCCCCTGACACTAAAAAGCTGGGTTCTTTAGTCACATAAATATATTTACTGGGTTTTCCCTATAATTTACATAAAATAGTTTCAGATTTAAAATAGCAATATTACTACTAACCATGAAACGAGTGAGGTTTTCTTGCAGTTTATTTTGGAGTGTATCCAGCCAAAGATGGACAGCAGGGCACTGTGGTCCAGCCTTCACCAGGTCATTGTTTTCTCTGTCATCAATTTGACTTGCAGTTGGATCCATAACGTTTCTGCTTATGTTCAGTTTTAGTGCTTGCCATACATATTTTTACTTTTGTTTTTTCCTTAACTTAAAAAAAATAGTGTGTTACAATTTCAAGCACATGCATAAGTGGAGAAAGGGTATGTGAGGCACCAGGCACCCTCACCCAGCCCCGACCCTCACCCTGCCACTGCAGTTACTTTGAAACAAATTTCCCACAACTTATTTCATTTGTAAATATTTTGGTATGTGTCTCTTCAAGGGCATAGCCACAGTATCAAGCAACAAAAATCCCCTCTGTGCTTCTGTATGTTGCTAATACTGTCTCATAATTTTTTAATATAAATTTATTTATTTTATTTATTTATTTTTGGCTGTGTTGGGTCTTCATTGCTGTGCGCGGGCTTTCTCTAGTTGCGGCGAGCAGGGGCTACTCTTCTTTGCGGTGCGCGGGCTTCTCATTGCAGTGGCTTTTCTCGTTGTGGAGCACGGGCTCTAGGCGTGTGGGCTTCAGTAGTTGCGGCATGCAGGCTCAGTATTTGTGGCTCACGGGCTCTAGAGCACAGGCTTATTAGTTGTGGCACACGAGCTTAGTTGCTCCGTGGCATGTGGGATCTTCCCGGACCAGGGATTGAACCCATGTCCCCTGCATTGGCAGGCGGATTCTCAACCACTGCGCCACCGGGCAAGCCCCAGTCTCATAATTTTTAATAGGTGGTTGGTTTGTCTGAGTCAGTATGAAAGGTCTGTGTGTTGTGTGTGCTTGACACGTGTGCTTCAGTTTCCTTGAATCTATAGATGCCCTCCATTTTCTTGCAATTTATTGAGGAAACTGGGTCTCTTGTTTCCCACATTCTGGATTTTGTTCATTGCATTCCCGTGGTGTTTAACGTTTCTTCATCTATTAGCTGGAGTGCAGTTGTGTGCCTTCACCCTGGCTGGGCCTCCAATTTCAGGAGAGCAGTGGGGAGAGGCTTCCCCCCCACCTGGCCTCGGTCTCCCACCTTCAGTTCAGGGTCTGCAGAGGGGCATTTGTAGCCCTTTCTCAGGTGGAGGACCTTCCCTGCTGTTCCTGGTCGCTGAGTTTTTACCACGAATGGGTATTGGGTTCTGTCAAATGCTTTTTTTAAACCTATCAAGAGGATGATGGGTTTTCTCATTTAGGCTGTTTACATAGTGGGTAGCATTGGTTTTTGAATGTTGAGCCAACACTGTGTTCTTGGAGTAAGCTCCACTTGGGCACAGTGAATACATATGTTTTATATATTGCTGGATTTAAATTGCTAATTATTTCTGACTTTTTTAATTTCTAGACTTTCTGTTCTTTTTCTAATTTCTATTTATCTGCTGAGATTCCCTATCTCTTTATTACCATGTTTTACTTTACACCCTGGAACATAGTTGCAATAGCTGCTTTAAAATCCTCTTCTACTTCCAACATCATCTGTGTTTGTTGGGGTCAGTCTCCCATGTTTGCCTGTTCTCTCGGGGGTGGGTCGCATTTGCCTGCTTTTATGTCTAATACTTTTGGATACACCCTTGGCCCGGCTCTCCCTTGGGAGAATGTGGTGTGCTGAGGCAGCTGGCTGGGCAGAGCTCACCCAGGACCGACCTCCCTGCTTGGTGGTTCATGCATGCAGGGTTCAGCCAGAGAGCTGGGCAGGCTTCCCTCCCTCCACCCCCGCTGTCCTTTTTGATACCACCCCACGCCTTCCAGCTGCTGGGTAGGCTCCCTCTGTCCCAGATCCTATGGCCAGAGACTGGGGCGGGTTATGCCATTGCCTGCCCCAGGCGGGAACCCACAGGAATCAGTGCCCTCTTCTTCCAAGCCGGCCCCGCCGCACCACGCCGCCCCCCCCCCCCCCCCCCCCCCCCCCCCCCCCCCCCCCCCCCCGCCCCCCCCCCCCCCCCCCCCCCCCCCCCCCCCGCCCCCCCCCCCCCCCCCCCCCCCCCCCCCCCCCCCCCCCCCCCCCCCCACCCGGCCCCCCCCCCCCCCCCCCCCCCCCCCCCCCCCCCCCCCCCCCGCCCCTCAGTCCCCTCCACAGCCTCAGGCCTTAAGACATTCTCTACAGGGGGATCTGTAGGAGACTTGGTCCCATGTTAGTGGCTGTGGCTTCTGATACCTGGTATCGTCACGTGGTCATTTGCTCTATTCTACAGCACATATATAATGGCCTGAAAACTAATATGGCATTACTGCTGTTAACTCATTAACAGTACTTGTTCTTACGTCACTGAGAGTGATTCTTCTTCCGGTGAAGTGACGTTACTAACTGTGTATAGTTCGGTTCGTTTGCTTTGATTTCAGCTGTAGGGGCTTTAATGTCATCCTTTTATTTTACCTTTCCTTAGGACAGATACGCCCTGAGCTCTCCTTCCTGCCTTGTGCTCCCTGTCCAGGGCCATTTGCTGTTTTGTTTGTTTGTTTGTTTTAAGGTATAATTGACATATTAGTTTCAGGTATACAACATAATGATTCACTATTTGTATATTTTGCAAAATGATGGGAATAAGTCTAGTTATTCTCTGACACCACACAGTTACCAAAACCTTTTTTTCTTCTTGTGATGAAGACGTTTAAGATTTTAAAAAAATTTTTTTTATACAGCAGGTTTTTATTACTTATTTTATACATATTAGTGTATACATGTCAATCCCAATCTCCCACTTCATCCCACCACCACCGCCCACACCCCAACCCCGCTTTCCCCCCTTGGTGTCCATATGTTCTCTACATCTGTGTCTCTCTCTTTTTTTTAAAATTTATTTATTTTCGGCTGTGTTGGGTCTTCGTTGCTGTGTGTGGGCCCTCTCCAGCTGCGGCGAGCGGGGGCCACTCCTCGTTGTGGTGCATGGGCCCCTCATTGCGGTGGCCTCTCCCGTTGCAGAGCTCTAGACATGCAGGCTTCAGTAGCTGTGGCTCACGGGCTCCAGAGTGCAGGCTCAGCAGTCATGGTGCACGGGCCTAGTTGCTCTGTGGCATGTGGGATCCTCCCGGACCAGGGATCGAACCTGTGTCCCCTGCACTGGCAGGCAGATTCCTATCCACTGCGCCACCAGGGAAGCTGTGTGTCTCTCTTTTTGCCTTGCAAACCAGTTAATCTGTAACCATTTTTCTAGATTCCACATATATGCGTTAATATACGATATTTGTTTTTTTGACTTGTTTCACCCTATGATTGTCTCTAGGTCCATCCACGCCTCTACAAATGACCCAATTTCGTTCCTTTTTATGGCTGAGTAATGTTCCATTGTATGTATGCACCACATCTTCTTTATCCATTCGTCTGTCGATGGAACATTTAGGTTGCTTCCATGACCTGGCTATTGTAAACAGTGCTGCAGTGAACATTGGGGTGCATGTGCCTTTTTGAATTATGGTTTTCTCTGGGTATATGCCCAGTAGTAAGATTGCTGGGTCATATGGTAATTCTATTTTTAGTTTTTTAAGAAATCTCCATACTGTTCTCCATAGCGGCTGTATCAGTTTACATTCCCACCAACGGTGCAAGAGGGTTCCCTTTTCTCCACACCCTCTCCAGCATTTGTAGATTTTCTGATGATGCCCATTCTGACTGGTGTAAGGTGATATCTCATTGTAGTTTTGATTTGCATTTCTCTAATAATTAGTGATGTTGAGCAGCTTTTCATGTGCTTCTTGGCCATCTGTATGTCTTCTTTGGATAGGACGTTTAAGATTTACATTCTTAAGATGTGGTACATATATACAATGGAATACTACTCAGCTATAAAAAAAAGAACGAAATAATGCCATTTGTAGTGACGTGGATGCAACTAGAGATTATCATACTAAGTGAAGTTAAGCCAGAAAGGGAAAGACAAATACCATATGATATCACTTATATGTGGAATCTAAATATGACACAAATGAACATATCTACACAACAGAAACAGACTCAGACATAGAGAACAGAGTTGTGGTTGCTAAGGGGGGGGGGTGTTGGGGGAGAAATGGAGTGGGAGTTCGGGGTTAGCAGATGTAAGCTTTTATATATAGAACGGATAAACAACAGGGTCCTACTGTGTAGCACGGAGAACTATATTCAATATCCTATGATAAAGCATAATGGAAAAGAATATATATATGTATAAATGAATCACTTTGCTGTACAGCAGAAATTGAGCACAACATTGTAAATCGACTATACTTCAATTTAAAAAAAAGATATACTTTCTTAGCAACTTTCAGATACGCAATTCAATATTATTAACTGTAGTCACTGTGCTGTACATTATATCCTCAGGACTTATTTATTACTGGAAGTTTATATCTTTTGACCATTTCACTCACTTTGTGTCCCCCCCAATCCCCTGCTTCTGGCAAACACTGATCTGTTCTTTGTATCTATAAGCTTGGTGTTTTGTTTTCCACATAAGTGAGATCATAACGTATTTGTCTTTCTCTGACATATTTCACTTAGGATAATGCCCTAAAGGTCCATCCGTGTTGCAGATGGCAATTTCTTGTTTTACGGCTGAATAATACTCTGTTGTATATGTATACTCCACCTTCTTTATCCATCAGTGGACACTCAGGTAGTTTCCATATCTTGACTATTGTAAATAATGCTGCTGTGAACAGGGGGGTGGAGATATCTTTCCAAGTTAGTGATTTTGTTTTCTTTGGATAAATACCCAGAAGTGGAATTGCTGGATTATATGGTAGTTCTATATTTAATTTTGGTGGGAACCTCCATCCTGTTTTCCATAGTGGCCACACCAATTTCCATTCCTACCAACAGTGTGCAAGTTTTCCTTTTCTCCACATCCTTGCCAACACTTGTCTTTTTTATAGTGGCTGTTCCGATAGGTGTGAGGTGATATCTCATTGTGGTTTTGATTTGCATTTCCCTGATGATTAATGACGTTGAGCATCTTTTCATGTGCCTGTTGGTCATTTCTTTGTCTTCTTTGGAAAAATGTCTATTCAGACGCTCTGCCCATTTTTTAACTGGATTGTTTGTTTTTTTGCTATTGTGTGAGTTCTTTATACATTTTGGATATTAGCCCCTTATGTATATGATTTGCTAGATGTTTTATCCCATTCAGTAGGTTGCCTTTCATTTTGTTGATGGTTTCCTTGGCTGTGCAGACCTTTGTAGTAAGATATTGTCCCATTTGTTTATTTTTGCTTTTGTTTGTGGAGTCAGATTTTGAAAATCATCACTGAGACTGATGTCAAAGAGCTTATCACCTATGTTTTCTTCTAGGAGTTTCATAGTTTCTGGTCTTACATTCAACTTAAATTTTTGTGTATGGTGTAAGATAGTGGTCCAGTTTAACCAGCACCGTTTATTGAAGAGATTATACTTTCCTCATCGTATATCCTTGGCTCCTTTGTTGTAAATTAATGGACTGTATATGTGTGGCTTTATTTCTGGACTCCCTGTTTTTATGCCAGTGCCATACTGCCTTGATTCTTTGTATGTATGTATGTATTTATTTACCTGGCTGCATTGGGTCTTCGTTGCTGCACGTGGGCGTTCTCTAGTTGCAGTGAGCGGGGGCTACTCTTTGTTGCGGTGCGCGGGCTTCTCATGGCAGTGGCTTCTCTTGTTGCGGAGCATGGGCTCTAGGCATGCAGGCTCAGTAGTTGTGGTGCATGGGCTTAGTTGCTACGAGGCATGTGGCATCTTCCCAGACCAGGGATCGAACCTGTGGCCCCTGCATTGGCAGGTGGATTCTTAACTACTGTACCACCAGGGAAGTCCCATACTGCCTTGATTCTGTTTGTTGTTATTTTATGTTTAGTCTTCTGGTGTTTCTTTTTGCTAGTATAAGAAAATATGAATTACCCTCTTTTTACTGTGGTAAAATATACATAAAAATTACCATTTTAACCATTATTAGATGTTCAGTTATTAAGCACATCCATATTGTTGGGCAAACATCACCTCTATCATCCCCAGAACTTTTTCATCTTCCCAAACTGAACCTCTGTCCCCATTAAACAACTCCCCACCCCTCCCAGCCTCTGGCCCCCGACATTCTACTTTCTGTCTCTATGAATTTAATGACTCTAGATCCCTGCTGTGGTCACTGTGTGTACACAGGTTGAAATTCACAGGTTGAAATCATAACTGAAAAAGATGATGGTGTTAGGAGTTGAGGTCTTTGGAAGGTGCTTAAGTCATGAGAGTGGAGCCCTCAATAATGGGATTGATGCCCTTATAATAGAAAGAGGCTCCAGAGATCCCTAGTCCCTTCTACCATGTGAAGACACAGTGAGAAGGCACCCTCTGTGAACTAGAACGCGACTGTGCTGGTGCCCTGATCTTGGGCTTCAAACCCCCACAGAACTGTGAAAAATAAACTTCTGTAGTTGTAAAATTACCCAGTGGTATTTTGTTATAGCAGCTCGAATGAACTAAGTACCTCATGTAAGTGGAATCATATAATTCTTGTCCTTTTGTGACTGGCGTGTTTCACTTAGCATAATATCTTGAAGGTTCATTTATGTGGCAGGATTTCCTTCCTTTTTAAGGCTGAATAATATTCCATTGCACATATATACTACATTCTGCTTATTCATCTATCAGTGTACACTTGGGTTGTTTTTACTTTTTGGTTACTGTGAATAATGCTGATCTGAACATGGGTGTGCAGCATCTGAGTTCCTGCTTTCAGCTCACATACCCAGGAGTCGATTTGCTGTATCATATAAATCTACGTTTAAGCTTTATGAGGAACCACCAAACTGTTTTCAACAGCGCTGCACCGTTTTACATTCCCACCAGCAGTGCACAAAGGTTTCAATTTCTCCACATCCTAACCAACATTTATTCTTTTCTGTGTTGTTGTTGTTGTTGTTGTTGGATAGTAGCCATCCTAATGGATGTGAGGTGATATCTCATTGTGGATTTTATTTGTATTTACTTATTTTTCACTTCTTCAGGAAAATGTCTAGTAATCCTTGGCCCATTTTTTAATTGGGTTGTTTGGGGCATTGCTGTTGTTGTTAATAGGAGTTCTTTATATGTTTTGGATATTACCCTTGTTAGAAATGTGATTTGCAAATACTTTCTCACTTTCTGTATTTCAACACTTCCTTGCAAAGTTTTAAATTCTGAAGTCCCATTTATCTAGTTTTCCTTTTGGTGCCTTTGCCTTTGATGTTGTATCCAAGAAATCATTTCCAAAGCACAAAGCCAATGTCAAAGATTTCCCCTTATGTTTTGTAGTTTCAGTCTCAGATCCATTTTAAGTTAATTTCTGTACATGGTGTGAGGTAAGGGTCCACTTTCATTCCTGTGCATATGAACATCCAGCTTCCCGACTCCATTTGTTGAAAAGTCTGTCCTTTCCCCCACTGAATGGTCTCAGCACCTGACAGATCCTTTGAGCATATATTCAAGGGTTTGTTTCTGGGCTCTCTGTTCTGTTTCGTTGGTCTACATGTCTGTCTTTATACTGATGCCGCACTGGTTTAATTACTGTAGCATTGAAGTAAGCTTTGTGGGGTTTTTTGGTTTTTTTTTTTTTTTTTTTTTTTTTTTGACGGTGTTGCGTGTCTTGTGGGATCTTAGTTCCTCAACCAGGGATCAAACCTGGGTCCCTGGCAGTGGGAGCACCAAGTCCTAACCACTAGACCACCAGGGAATTCCCCTTGAAGTAAGCTTTGAAATCAGTAATTGTGAGTCATTCAACTTTTCTATTTCAATATAGTTTTGACTATTTGGGGTCCTTTGGGAATCCAGCTTTGTTGCTGCGTGTGGGATCTTCATTGTGGCATGTGGGATCTAGTTCCTCCTGACCAGGGATTGAACCCAGGCCCCCTGCCTTAGGAGCGCAGAGTCTTAACCACGGGACCACCAGGGAAATCCCTGGAATTGTTTCATTGAATTTCCTTTTTGGGTTGTCTGTTGGGTTGTCGTATAGAAACACAACTGGTTTTTAGTGTCACTTCTGTATCCTACAACTTTGCTGAATTTAGTAGCTCTAATATATTTCTGTGGACTCTTTAGGGTTTTCTATATATATGATCATGTCATCTGCAAACACCGCATTGTAATTTTATTTCTTCCTTCCTAATTAGGATGCCTTTCCTTTTTTTTGCCTAATTGCTCTGGCTAGAACCTCCAGTACAGTGTGGAATAGTGAATAGTGCTGAGAGCTTCCTTGTGTTCCTGCTTTTGGGAGGAAAGCTTTTTCAGTCTTTCACCGTTCAGTAAGATACTCACTGTGGGTTTTGCATATATGGCCTTTATTGCGTTGAGGAAGTTTCCTCCTAATCCTCCTTTGTTGAGTGTTTTCATCATGAAAGAGTGTTGAATTTTGATAGGTGCTTTTTTCTGCAACAATTCAGATGATAATTCCCCCCCTTTATTCTGTTAATGGGGTGTATTACATTAAAAAAAATTTTTTTTTTAAATTTTGAACCACCCTTACATTCCAGGAACAAACCCCACTTTTTCACACTGTAGAATCCTTTTAATGTGCTGCTGATTTCAGTTTGCCAGTATTTTGTTCAGGATTTTTGCACTGATGTTCACAAGGGATGTTGACGTCTGTAGTTTTCCTTTCTTGTCAGGTATCTTTTTGGCCTTGATATCAGGGGAATGCTGGCCTCATAGAATTGAGTCAGGAGGTGTTCCCCCTTTTTCAATTTTCATAGTATTTTCTTGTAATCCTTTTTATTTCTGTAAAATTGGTAGTAATGTCCCCTCCTTTTGTTTATGATTTTAGTAATTTGAATCTTTTTTTTAAATTAATTATTTTGGGCCATGTTGGGTCTTTGTTGCTGCACACGGGCTTTCTCTAGTTGCGGCAAGTGGGGCTACTCTTCGTTGTGGTGTGTGGGCTTCTTATTGCAGTGGCTTCTCTTGTTGCAGAGCATGGGCTCTAGGTGCGCAGGCTTGCTTCAGTAGTTGTGGCTCATGGGCTCTAGAGCATAGGCTCAGTAGTTGTGGCGCACGGGCTTAGGTGCTCCGCAGATGGAATCTAGAAGATTCCATCTTCCCAGACCAGGGCTCAAACCCGTGTCTCTTGCATTGGGAGGCAGATTTTTAACCACTGCCCCACCAGGGAAGCCCATCTTCTTTTTTGTTACAGTAAATCTAGTTTAAAGGTTTGTCGATTTTGTTGATCTTTTCAAAGAACCAACTTCTGGTTTTACTGATTTTTCTTTGTTTTATCTATCTCTGCTCTAATCTTTATTTTCTTCCTTTTGCTTGCTAGTTTTGTTTGTTTGTTTGTTTGTTTTTTGCTGTGCCATGCAGGATGTGGGATCTTAGTTCCCCAACCAGGGACTGGACCCACACCCCCTGCATTGAAAGTGTGGAGTCTTAACCACTGGACCACCAGGGAAGTCCAGCTTGCTAGCTTTCTTTTTCTAGTTTCTTGAAGTGTAAAAGTTAGGTTATTGATGTGAGATCTTATTTTGAATATGTTTACAGCTGTTAATTGCCCTCTTAGCATTGCTTTCACTGTATCTGATAATTTTTGGTACCTTGTATTTAGAAAATATTTTGAAACAAAAACAAGTTTCCCTTGTGAATTCTGTGAGCCATTGGTTCTTTAAGATTGTGTTAATTTCCATATGTTTGTGGATTTCCCACATTGCTTTTGCTATTGATTTCTGGTTTCCATTGTGTTCAGAAAAGAAACTATGATTTCAGTCTTCTTAAGTTTGTTAAGTGGCCTAACATATGGTGTGTCCTGGAGAATGTTCCACGTACACTTAAAAAATGTAATTTCTGCTGTTGTTGGGTGGGATATTCTGTATATGTTGATTAGGTCTGGTGGTTTTAGTGTTGTTCAGGTCCTCTGTGTCCCTAGAACTGGGGTGTCGAATGTCCAAGGATTGTGGAACTGCCTGTTTCTCCCTTCAGTTGTCAATGCTTGCTTTGTTTTCGAGCTCTGGTGTTTGGTGCCCATATGTTTGTAATTGTTATAATCTTGGTGAATGGACCTTTTTTATCAATGAATAATGTCTTCCTTTATCTCCTTTAACAGTGTTTGAATGATAGTCTTTTTTTTTTTTTTTGGCTGTATCGGGTCTGTCAGGCCACAGTTGCGGCAGGGATCTTCATTTTGGCATGTGGGATCTTCTGTTGCAGCGAGTGGGCTCTTCGTTGCAGCGCAGGCCCCTCTTTAGTTGTGGCACGTGGGCTATCTAGTTGTGGTGCGCAGGCTCAGTAGTTGTGGCACGCAGGCTTAGTTGCCCTGAGGCATGTGGGATCTTAGTTCCCTGACCAGGGATCGAACCTGAATCCCCTGCATTGGAAGGCGGATTCCTAACCACTGGACCAGCAAGGGAAGTCCCTGATAGTCTATTTTGTCTGATGTTAGTGTGGCCATTCCTGCTTTCTCTCATTATTTGCGTATCTTTTTCCATCCTTTCACTTTCAGCCTGCTTGTGTCTTTGATCTTAAATGCGTCTCTTACAAACAGTATATATAGTTGGATCACATTTTTTTTACCCATTTGGCCAATCTGTGCCTTTTGAATGGGAGAGTTTAACCTGTTTACATTTAAAGTAGTCATTGATAAGGAAGGATTTAGAGGAAACAAAACAGCAAAATTTGTCTTATAGTTTTTTTGTCTCATTCCCTCCATTCCTTTTTGTTGACTTACTTCTAAGTGACATGTTTTGACGTCCTTTTTACTTTTGTGTATTAGTCTGTGTAGCTATTTCCTCTACGGTTGCCAGGGGATTACATACGATCATAAAGCTGTTAAGTCTAATTTGTACATGATTGAAATTGGTATAAATTCAAAGACTTCTCCTGTACAGCTCTGTCCCTCCCCCAACTTTGTTATTGATTTCAGAAATTACCTCTTTAAATGTAGATTTGTAATTATTTTTATGCATCTTTTTAAACCCTGTAGTTTGCAGATCAGAATCACATACTGCTTTGGGTTTGCCAGTGTATTTGCCTTTACTGGAAGGACTCTCTCCAGGGCAGGCCTCGTGGTAACGAAATCCCTCAGCTTTTGTTTATCTGGGAGTGTCTTGATTTTGCCCTCATTGTTGGAGGATAGTTTCCTGGATGTAGACTCCTCAGTCGACAGTTTTTTCTGCCATCCCACAGCTTTCTGGCCTCTGAAGTGTGGCAGAGAAATGGGCGGGTAGTCTTATTAAGGATCCCTTGATGTGATGAGTCACTCCTTGCTGCTCTGGACTTGGTTTTTGACAGTTTTCTTCTGTGTCTTGGTGTGGGTCTGTCTGAGTTTATTGTACTTGGAGTTCAGTGAGCTGCTTGGACGTGTAGATTCATGTGTTTTGTCAAGTTGGGAGAGTCATTTCCTCAGATACTCTCTCTGCCCCTCTCTTCCTTCAGGGACTCCCACTGTGTGTCCTGCCATCTCTTCACTGGTTCTTTTCTCTGCTCAAAATCTGTTAACCCCTTTTGTGGATTTATTTCAGTTGTATTTTTCAGCTCCAGATTTTTTTGGTTCCTTTCGATACTGTTCGTCTCTCTGCCTACATGTCATTTGCCTGATAGACTTTAGTTCTTTGTGTTTCCCTCCAGGTCCTTAAGCATATTTCAGACATTTGTTTAACTGAAGTCTTCTATCAGTCCAGTGTCTGGGCTTCTCCCAGGTGTTTCTGTTGGGTTTTCCTTTGAAGAGGCTGCAGTTCCTTTGCAGCCTGGCCCCATGCTGGGGCGGCCTTCACCACCAGGCTGGGTGTGTTCGGAGTCTAGGGGCAGCTGTGTGCACGCTGCTCCTGGTTGTCTTTGGTTCTCCAAGAGTCTCACCCCAGCTCCTCCTCAGGTCCTGGATGGCCTTTTGTGTGTGTCCAGCCATAACCCCTTGCCCTGCTGCAGCCCTCGTGAGCAGCTCCCTTTCCTTCCTGGTGATCTGAGTTGGGCAAAACAGAGACCAGTCCTCCCGGCAGCCCCCAGCTAGGCTGGGATGTTGCAGATGAGGTCAGCCTGCTCCTCACAACCACGCTGGGGTGGTGGCTTTGCTGCGTTGTGCTCACTTGGTTGCTGTAGACCTGATTTGCAGAACTGGGTTAGCTCAGCTGGTTTGTAGTGGTTCACTTGCTGTTTTCACAGGGATATGAGCTTGGAGCTTCCTAGTCTGGTACTTTGCTGATGTTGCCCCAACTCTTTTGCTCCAGTTTTAAAGTTTAAACTACTGGATCTTTTCCTAAATGGCCCTGGTTCTGTGGCTTTCTGCACGCCTGCTCTTTGCACTGCACTCAGCGGGCCGTGCTCTCCCCTTCCAGGGCCCGTGCATCTCTCCAGACTTTCTGGCAAGTGCTTCAGCCTGGTGGAGTCCACGTGAGTGAGGGCAGGGGCAGGCGTGGCCAGGGCCTGGGACACCCCCTGACAGCGCTGTGCCCCCAGGTACAAGTACGAGCTCTGCCCGTTCCATAACGTGACGCAGCACGAGCAGACCTTCCGCTGGAACGCCTACAGTGGGATCCTCGGGTGAGCGGCGCTGGGGGTGGCTGCGGCTCCACCTGCCCATTGTCCACCCCACCCAGCCTCACCCACTCTGCTCCTCCCCAGCATCTGGCACGAGTGGGAAATCGCCAACAACACCTTCAGGGGCATGTGGATGAGGGACGGTGACTCCTGCCACTCCCGGAGCCGGCAGAGCAAGGTGGGCTGGGCGGGAGGGTGGGATTGGGGCCTGCTCCCCCCACCCGCTCACCAAGGTTTCCCACCAGGTGGAGCTCACCTGTGGCAAAACCAACCGGTTGGCCCACGTGTCTGAGCCAAGCACCTGTGTCTACGCACTGACGTTCGAGACGCCCCTCGTCTGCCACCCCCACTCCTTGTTAGGTGGGCGCCGGGGCCGGCAGGGGGCACTGGGGGACGTGGGGGGCAGAGGGGCTCTGCTTAGTCTGGTTTCTGTTGGATTCTCAGTGTACCCGGCCCTGCCCACGGCCCTGCAGCTGAGGTGGGATCGGCTGGAGCAGGACCTGGCGGATGAGCTGATCACAACCCAGGTGAGCGACAGGGCGGGCACCGCCTGGGCAGGGAGCAGTGCAGCTGCAGTAGTGCTCCCTCCTCGTCCTCCACCTGCAGGGCTATGAGAAGTCACTCAGGGCGATTTTTGAGGATGCTGGTTATTTAAAGACCCCAAAACAAAGTGAATCGGTGCAGCAGGAAGGAGGTGCCAAGGGCCTGGTGTTTCAGACGCTGGAGAGCTGTAACGAGGTACAGACGGCGCTCCCAGGCCTGGGACCGGCCTCCCACCAAGGGCCTGACTGCTCCATTTCAACTCCTGTTCTAGGCTCATAAAGCCCTGTCAAAGGAGATGAAAAGACTTAAAAGCATACTGACCCAGCACGGCCTCCCCTACGTGAAGCCTGCAGGTCAGTTGTGCCCAGGGGTTGGGGCTAAGCCCACCTTGGGACCTGCCGCCCTGTAGGTCAGGTCCTGACCTCCTGCCGCCTGGTGTTTTGGCAGAAACTTCCAGCTCTGAGCACTTGGGTCCCAGGACACCCACGGACAAGACAGCAGAGCTGCTACGAGGCGACCCTGGACTGCGTGGGAACACCCTGTGATCTGGGGCAGGAGGAGCAGGGTGACAGGTCACAGCCAGAGGACACCTTCCTGTTCCTTCTGTGCCAGCAGGCTCTCGGGGTTGTGTGCAAAGATGCAGACAAAATAAAGATTCAAAGTTTTAATTAATTTCCCTACTGATAAAAATAATTCCATGAATTCTGTAAACCATTGCATAAATGCTATAGTGTAAAAAAATTTGAACAAGTGTTAACTTTAAACAATTCACTACAAGTAAATGATTATGCATTATAAATACTACCTTCTGGGTTAAAAAAATTCCATTCCAATAACATTCTCCTCTAAATACTCAAAACAGACATACAGATTGGGGCTTCCATAAATTAATCCACATGAAGCATCCACACTGAGTCGTGGTCTTCTGCTGACCACAGTTACACAAATGGTGTGACAATGTAACATCACCGCTAATACTGAACACTCAGGAGCTGACAGATTCGGCAACAAGAACGGCCTCGCCGAGCACCACGCAGCTTCAGCTGCTACACCCAGCGCCCCCCTTCATCACCTGACTGCGGGGCGGTGACACCCTGAGACGCCGAGCCTGGCTGAGCCCAGCATGGGTGGCCCCTCAGAACACCAGGGCCACCGCAGACAGGCAGCAGGGGTGGGAGGGCCCCGAGGTAGCCCCGGGAGCTCCACTCTGGGTGGTTCTTTGGTCTTCCCACCACACACCTGTCCTCAGAGCCAGCGAGTGCCTGGGAGGGGGCGCCTCCAACCCCCACCCCGAACCCCACAGAAAGAACTGACCGGAATAGCTTATAAATACACCTAAAGCTTAATTGTTCTTGCTTATAATTTGAAAATATCTAGGCTAGATGTCAATAACAAACGTCCTATTTTCCCCCCAAAAGACCAAAGGCCTGAAATGGGAAACAAGTGCATAAATATTAATAAAATAAAGAATTTTAAACAGTGATAACAGTAGCACAAAATATACGTAATTTCTAAGAGCTACTAAATCATTATCAGTATAATTAGAAACAAAGTAGATTCACTACAACCAAGTCATATAGTTACCTTTAGCAGCGGGCGAGCTGCACGATGCCATGGACCCACCTTAAAAAATGACAGCTTTCCTATCAGTTTGTCTTATGTTAAAAAAAAAAAAAAGGTCTTAAACTTCTCACTATAGTAAATACATTCTAATTTGGTCACTGATAAAAATTTTTACCTAGTCACCTTGCACTTAAAAAATGCTATATAAAGTCTTTGGCACAGCCCCAAGCAGGGGGCATCCTGTCCCTTCCGGGCCAGGGCCCAGCCCCTGCTCCGCACCTGGTGGCAGACTCTGGGAAGATTCTCAAGCCAATCTGGATCTGCCACGAGCAAAGTCTGGGTCAACTACAGACAGGTTTTACTTCCTCCCAGATTCCTAGGGAAAGTGACCCAATGCAGACAGAAAAGACTGAAGCCGGCACTAAAATCTGACCCGTTCCCAGCAGCCTTTCTGCCACCCTGCCCCCGCACGGCGGCTGGGTCCTCCCCAACCCCATGGTCCCTCGAACATAACACCTGCACAAACAGATCCAGTGCAGTGTCGCCCTGGAGGCTGGCTAGGGTCTCCCACATGGGTGGAGAGAGGCTCCAGCCAGGATGCCTGCCAGCAAGCTCTGGGAAGGGGGAGCACCACATGGCTCTGCACAGTCAGTATGATGCCCGCCCCGTCGGGTCCCCCACCCCACTGCCCTGCTCACTGTCACCGCGCTGACCAAGTCCAGGGGAGAAAGGACAGCACGCAGCTCCTTGGCTTTCCTAGGCGCAGGCACTTGAGCGGGAGGCCGCAGGCGCAGGGCGCTGTCACTGACGCTCCAGTTAATGTGCACGTGTTCAGGAAATGAGTTCCCTTCATAAAATTAAAAACATCTACATGTATATGTGTCTCTCAATAATCACTCTGCTATAAATACTATTAGTTTGCACTTAATTTGGAAACTGTAAAAATCCTAGGCATTTCTCACTACTAGATAAATGCTCACTTCATAAGTACTAATTTCAGATATGAAACCTAATGTGTTTACCGTACTATGGATTAACAATAGACCGATAGGAAATACTCTGTTCACAGTACACGTATAAAGCTTCATATTATCGCATATTAAAAACATGAACCTCAAAGCAGCTTATAGCAACTTGGAACGTCTGCCTAAACTCTTCCGTCTACAAAGTGCTTCTCGGGATGTGAACTCCCAGGATCCGGTCACAGTGGCGTCAGGACCACAAACCCCGCAGAGTCACCCTGCCCGCCGAGCCCCCCACACGGCCTTCAGGGTCTGTGAGGAGAGTACGAGACCGTGGGTGGTCTGTTTGGGGCTGGGGTCCCGACGTCGGTGGCACCAGGAGGCGGGCGACAAGGCGGCCGTCACCAGGGCAGGGGCTGGCCCGCGCAGTAGGGGCACTCGGGTGCGCTGGCTGCGCACGGCTCGCAGAGCACACGATGCTGGCAGGGCCGCAGGACAGCGCTGCGGGCCCGCTCCCCGCACACCCCGCACTGCTTCGCTTGCAGCTGGAAGATCACCTGCGGGGGAGATGCAGTCAGGGGGTGCCCCGCCCCCACCCAGGCCGGGCCCAGGGTCAGGGTGGGGTGGACTCCCCTGCTGGGGGCCACCCAGGAACAAAAAGATGGGGTGGGAGAGGCTTCACCAGAAGACCCTTGGGTGGGGACGGGCTCCCGGGGCCAGAGCCACCACGTGGTGTGGGAAGAGTAGCCAGGCAGGTGGCCACACGGAGGGGCCAGGTCAGGATGGACCCCAACTTGGGACCCAGCCTCCGGCCGACAGCAGCCAAAACCTGGATGATGGCGCCTTGGAGATGGATGCGAGGTGTGCATCCCAACGGCCTGGGCCGTGAGCCAGGGAGGGGACAGTGTTTGAGAGGCAGAGCTGTGGAGCCTTCCCAATGCCCCAAGTTCTAACAAAATGCCCGGGTGTGGAAGGATTTTCCAACTAAGCTGAGGGCAGCGGCTTTCACGCTACACCAGGCAAGGGGGTGACCAGGGACCCTGGAGGGTGACCCAGGGAGGTGCCCCAAACACCACCACCAGACCTCCAGCCGTGTGACGCGACATGGCCCCTGTCCACGAGGGCATGGCCTCCAAGAGGAGGCGAAGGTGGGAGTGGACGGAAGCTGCTCGGCCGGCTCCCCACCACCTCCATGCACCCCCTCCAGTGCCTTGAAAACGAGACCCGGACTCACCCCATCCACTGCTTCCAAATCGAGGCGCAGCTGACTCTGCAGCGAATGCAGCTTCGGCAGGGGGATGGCGCTGATGTCACCACAGCCGCGCAGCCCGGGGAGCATGGAGGCCAAGCCCCGGCCCTCCAGCTCCTCCTGCAGCCGTCGGAACTGGGCCTCCACCTCATCCTTCTTCTGCAGCGCCAGCTGCCGGGCGCTGTCGGCTGCGAGCGCCCGCTCCTTGGCCTCCTTGGCCTCCCGCTGCCACGCGTCACAGGCCTGAAACCCAGGGGCTGCGTGACGGGGCCGGCAGCCGCCACACACACCTGTCTCACCTGCGCGGCGGCCCCTTCCCAGGCTCACCTGCTTCACCTGTTGCCAGGACTCCTCCCACTGCCGGATCTTCCTCTTGGCCTCCTCCAGCTGCCGCCTGACCCGCGCCAGCTCGGCACTGTTTGGACTCGCGCCTGAAGGGGCCGTGGGGCCAGCATTCAGGATGGGTGACGGGCTGGGAGAGAAGCTGCCAGAGACAAAGTCCCAGATGCTGCCGGGGACGCCATTCAAGCCTGAGTGTGGAGGAGCCGGATGTCAGCCTGCTTTTGTGCTGGGACCTCACAAGCATCTCCCCAGCAAGCTCTGGGGACCCCAATCTCTCCACCAGAAAAGGAAACAAATCCGTTTCTGTGGCTGCATCCTGGAGGCAGCAGTGCTCAGACTCTTGTCCCAGAACCCTTTACGCACTTAGAATCTGGAGGACCCCAAAGGGTTTTTGTTTGCATGGGCGACATCCATTGACATCCATGTTTCATTAGAAATTAAAACAGATACTTTAAAATATCAACTCTTTTAAAACAAAACAGATCGCATAACATTTCTCAAGGAAAGAAATTTAAATCAAGTTTCCTGTTTTTGCAAATCTGTCTGGTTCTGCGCTTGGTCTCTGGCGATATCACACCCCCGCAGCCTGCAGGTGAGACATGTCTCGCCGTGGTGGTGTCACGAGAGCGGCTCGGGGTCCCAGGCACAATGACACCCCCACAGAGGTTCAGGTGCAAACCCCAGGCCCCCTGCCCAGGGCACCTTGCGCCAAGCAGCAGACACGGGGATGGGATGGGCCACACTGTGGCCGCCTCCCGCACCTGGAGCCCCAAGAGCCCCGCTCACCGAAGGAGTTGTAGGACGGGGCTGGGGGGCCCAGCGCTCGGGGCTCCGACTTGAGGGCTTGAGGCTGCTGGGGGGGCGTCATGGCTGAGGAGACGAGCGGCCCCGACAGGGACTGGGAGAAGGAGCCGAGTGGGGAGGCGGACAGGGACGATGAGGACTGCAGGGACGGGGAGCGGGGCAGGCAGCCTGGGATGGCCACGGGCGCCGAGCCCCCCAGCGACCGCTGACCTGCGTGGGGCGGAGGGGCCGGGTTAGCGAGGGGTGGAGCAAGATCCTCTGCCCCAGGAATCCCCCAGCACCGCTCCGAGCTGATGGAGCGGGTGGTGACCGGGGCTGGGGGTGCTGGGGGGACCCCCACCCAGAGAGGCGTGGCTGCACCCCTCACTGCTCAGACACTAGGCCCTGCCCGGCCGACCTGTCCATGGGCATGGTGGTCCCAGTACTTTTTGGGCCCCCCAGAAATGGTTTCTTTTAATAATAGAAGAGGGATTTCCTTGGTGGTCCAGTGGTAAAGAATCTACCTTACAATGCAGGAGACGAGGGTTGGATCCCTGGTCAGGGTACTAAGATCCCGCATGCCTCAGGGCAACTAAGCCCTCGCGCCACAATTACTGAGCCCGGGCACCTCAATTAGAGAGCCTCCATGCCGCAAACTACAGAGCCCATGCACCACAACTAGAGAGGGAAAACCCACATGCCACAACTAGAGAGAAGCCTGTGCGCCGCAACGAAATATCCTGCATGCCTCAACTAACACCTGACACAGCCAAAAATAAATTAATTGAATAAATAATAAATAAATCTTTAAAAAAGTAACAGAAGAAGAAAGATAAACTTTTAGGTCAAACAGAATGATTCAGTATCTAATGTTAACACATTTGTCTTCATGCCAATGCAGTGGTTAAACATCTCAGAAGGGCCACAAAGCCCTGACCCCCACCTCTGCAGGGACCTCAGGGTGGGGGGTGCAGGGATGGAGACAGGACCCCTCCCACCTTAGAGCCACAACAGAAGGCCCTGGAAAGCACCGGGTGCAGGCACTACCTGTGGGTCCGAGGTCACGGCTGTCGTGCTCCTCCAGGTCCTTATCTGGGGGCACGAGGCTGATGTCACCGAGGTGAAGGTCTAAGGAGGATCCTGCAGGACAGAACCGGCGTCATCGCAGGGGAAAGCCAGGCTCTCGTGGCGGAGGGGACCCGTCTGGGCTTGGGGCCAATCTACTAGCCTCAGCAACACAGCCCTCATCTCACTGACTCAACTTCTAATCATTTGGTAAAATCTAACCAAATAAACATGCTTGACTAGTAAAGAAAATTCCAGGACGGCCACGTCCAGGGGAAAGCGGCTCACGGACGACTCAGGTGGCACCTGCGCTGACCTCCTCAGCCAGGTCACAGCAGAGACCCACATCCATTCTCCCCTGGGGCACTGAGCTGGGTGTTCTGCTGCAGCCCTCGGTGCCCCCCAGGCCTGTCTGTTAAAGGGACAGGGGAATGGAACATGGCCCCCTCGGCGCTGACCCCACCTGACACTCCCTCCTGGGGTCCTGTACCCTGGGGACCTGACACCAAGCAGGAAGCTGTCTTGGGGTGGCCAAGATCAGGCCTGCCAACCCCCGAAGTTCCCACAGCCCCACAGGGTCGACTCAGGGAAGTTGTGGACTGGGAACCGAGGGGAGGGGCTGCAGGAGCTCCTGGGGCACAGCGTGGGGCCAGAGAGACCTCCCCAGCACAAAGTCACAGGCAGGTCCGCAGCAAACCATGGTGACATCGAAGGCACAGCACACAAGGAGCTCTGCCACCTCAGAACCTTTCTCCCCAACCCCCCTCTGGGGTCTGCTCTCCCAAAGCACCCCTTCCAGGAGGCAGGTGAGCCTCTCCTGTGTGGCTCAGTCCCATGCCCCCTGCTGGCCGCAGGGCCCCTCAGTGCCCCATGACGCCTGGTCAGATGCACCAAGTCCCATTTCAAGAGGCCACAAAGGCACTCAACGCCCCCAGCCCAGGGGTGGACCATGGGGACCCTTGTCAGAACTGCCTGCTCTGGGTCAGCCTCCTACCTCTGCCCCTCCCCCAGCTGCCTGGTGCCAAGTGTCAGAGTCCCTGGACAGTGTCCAACCCAATGAGCAGCATCAAGTCAGACCCACCCCAGAGAGGAGGAAGCTCAGCTCTGACTACGCCCCCCCACCCCCTGGGGCTCAGCCAGACCCCCAGGAGCAGAGGAAGGAGGAGCCGGGAGGCTGGGGTGGCCGCATTTGATCCAAGAGTCAAGAGGGCAAGGTGGGGACTTCCCTGGCGGCACAGTGGTTAAGAATCCGCCTGCAAATGCAGGGGACACGGGTTCAATCCCTGGTCTGGGAAGATCCCACATGCCGCGAAGCAACTAAGCCTGTGCACCACAACTACTGAGCCTGCACTCTAGAGCCCGCGAGCCACAACTACTGAAGGCCACACGCCACGACTACTGAAGCCCATGCACCTAGAGCCCATGCTCCGCAACAAGAGAAGCCACCGCAATGAGAAGCCCCCACTCGCCACAACTAGAGAAAGGCCACGGCAGCAACGAAGACCCAACACAGCCAAAAATAAATAGATAAACAGATAAATTTATTAAAAAAAAAAAAAAAGAGGGCAAGGGGATGAGACTGTGGCTCTGGAACAGAGAGACCCACGCCCAGGGAGGGGGCTGCTGCCTTTCAAATGAAAGACCCTCTACCACACTCAGGGGGGAAAAACGGGGCAGGAGACGTGTGACTTCTGAGGAGTCAGGAGCCAGACACATGCAGAGCAGACTTGGGGTCCAGCCTAATGGGCAGCCCCATCCCTTCCCTGCCTGGCCCCCATGGGGACCACTGAGCCAACCACGGGAGGGCTCCCACCCGATGCCAGCGCTTAGCGGCCCACTGGGGTCCCAGCGCAGCTTCTGCCCCAGGGCGAGGCTACCATGCGCACCCGGGAAGGCGGACGAGGGGGCCCTGCGTCTGTTTCCTTCCCTGTTTCATCCCCACCACCTGCAGACACGACCTGGTCCTGGCCCCACTGGCAACGACAGCCAGGAGCACGGAATGGGGCACAGGCTCCCTCGGCCCAGAGGGATCCCCCGACTGTACGGCACTGCAGGAAGAACTATTTGAAGGGCTGGTGAACACAGGGTGGCAACCGGGCCAGGGCCCCTGGAGTTTCCACCTCTGCTCTGGGGTGTGAGGAGGCGAAAGGAGCTGAGCCTGTGACACCGGACACTGTGGACATCAATGCAGGCCCTGGGCTGGCAGCACCCCAAGCTCCTCAGTCCTGGGGCAGCAGCAGGAAGACGTGAAGCGCTGCTCACAGCGCTGTCCCAACTGTGACAATAGCGCCTGCACAGCTGGACCAGCCCCGCCAACAGTTTCATGTGACGCACCCGATGCCCACATCCAAGGATGGAGGCGACTAGAAGGTGGCCTGATGCAAGAGTGGTGACAGGAAGAAAAGACCAACCCGAGCCCCTCAGGGAGACAGCGGGGCTGGGACCGTGGGGGCAGCACCCGCCTCTGGCCTGCACAGTCCCCCTTTCCTCCTGGGGGCTCCACTCCCCTCTGTGGGTGCCCCCTCCAGGCCCTGCTTCTCAACGCTTCTTTGCAGCAAGTGCCTCCTGCTCCCCAGGATGCCTCCCGACATCTAGAAGCACGCAGGGCCATTCGTGTCCGGGAGCCGCCAAAACCAAGCACCACATACCAGGTGGCCTCCAGCAACACAATTCTACTCATGCAAATCCACTCTGGGGCCAGAGGCTGAGGTCAAGGTGCACAGGGCTGGGCTCCCTCTAAGGCTCCAGGGACTCTCCCTCCTGCCTCTTCTGCTGGCAATCCTTGGCATTCCTTGGCTTGTGGACACACCAGCCCTACCTCTGCCTCTGTCCTCATGTGGTCTTCCCTCCCCTGTGTTTGTGTGTCCAAATTTCCTTCTTATAAGAACACCAGTCATATCAAATTAGGGCCCATCCTAATGGCCTCATTTTACCTTAATTACATCTGCAGAGACTTGTTTCTTTTTTTTGGCAGCACCGCACAGCTTGCAGGATCTTAGTTCCCCAACCAGGGATTTAACCCAGGCCCGTGGCAGTGAAAGCGTGGAGTCCTAACCACTGGACCACCAGGGAATTCCCTGCAAAGACTTGTTTCTAAATAAGGTCACACTCCCAAGTACAGGGGCGGAGAGTTTACAGCGGAGGCATATCTTTTGGGGAGCACATAATTTAACTCACAACAATCGAGACCACCTGGAAACACCCCCCCACACACACACCGACCTGTCCTCTCCAGGCTGTGCTGTGGTGCTCGAACGGGTGCCTCCCGCAGACCTAGGGGCCCAGACCTGTCAGGACTCCTCCACAGACAGACCTGTCTCCTGTTAATGTGAACTCCACACAGAGGGTACAGCCTCTGGCTCCCACCTGCTCCCCAGGACATGACCACAGGCCCTGTAGCCCCTCACCCAACTCTGCCCCTAGTCGGGTGACCCCCTCCTTCTTGCTGTCCCCAGTTTCCAGCTCACTCTTTAAACTGTCACCCCAGCCTTGCCTTCCAGCCCTGCACTGTACCCCCAAACCCCTCCGGTCAAAGGTGGCCCTGTCCCTCTTTCCTCCCCTGCCTGGGGCCACATCCTGGCCCTGCCACCCTCCATGGGAGCCCGGCAGCCCCTCCTGTGCCTGGTCCACACCCGGACACAGGTGACTTCTGCAGTGCTCATCTGCAGACGCCCCAGCCGTCCCCCAGCATGGCCACACTGCCTCCTCCTAGCAGGAGTGGCCCCACTGCAGCATTGGCTCCTTATCAAACCGCACACAGGTGCCTCCTTTGAGCTGGTGCACCTGGGCCCACATGCTGAGCAGAAGCCCAGAGGAGCCCTCAACTCCTCCTCCCCTGACCCACACCAGTTAGGGCTCCCAGCTCTAGCCATCTCTGCAGGCTGCCCCTTCACCCCGACCTGCTCTGTCCCAGGAGTAACCTTTCTGTGATGACAACCTCTTCATGTCCTGAGTCCTGCCTCCCAGAAAGGATGTACCCCTTGGCGAGCCAGTCCACACTCCCCCAGCAGGACCCTTTCCCACCCTGCCCCTCCCCACCCCAGCAATGGCTCCTCCTTTGTCTTTTAAGCCATGACACTGCTGTGGGCTACAGCCTGCCACAGCTTCCATTAGCCCCACTAGTCCTGAGAAAACTCCTGCCCAGACTCCAAAACCCTTCTCAGAATCACCCCCTGCTCCATCCCTGCATGTCACCTGGACTGTGCGGTCCAGCCCAGGCCTGGACCACTGCTGGCTGATGTGCAGACTCACCCGCTGACAGCAAGCACCCTGACCCACCCACTACACGCCTGACCTTCCACCACCACCCACGCTCCCTGTGCTGGCCTGGCACATCTGCTCTGCCTGGGGTCCTGAGCTCCTGTCCTGGACATGCTGGTCAGGAGGACCTGACAACATGGACTTAGCCCTTCACACCTGGAGTGGTGGGATCAGGTTAGGGGTGGTCTGCTTCAAAGCTGGCAGAGTTCCAGAAACATTTTTTTAATAACAAAGGCACATAAAATGAAGGAAGGGATGGACGGATGGATGGAAATAAACTGTGCAGGAGCCTTTTCTTACCTTGAAGTGATTTATCTCATCCCACTCCCCCACCCCCACCCAATGACTCAGCATAAAGGGGCACCTCTGTTGCCCTGCCCCGCTCAGGTGCAGGCAGGGCACAATAGGGGCCAAATCTCACCCGACAAACCACAGCCTGTGTTGCGGAGGCGGGGGTTGGGGGGTGGCGGCGGTTACTGGCGTTCCCAGGAGGTGTCCTGGCCCACTTTTTCACCAGCACTATGTCTCTTATCCTATTACACACCCCACTGTTCCCTAAGATCAGACCCAGGTCTTCTGAGATGTTCTCTTAAAGGAAGAACTGACAACACTCAAAATCCATGTGAACCCAGTTAGGTAAACTGTGCCATGTGACCCGGAGCCCGCCTTGCCAAAGTACCAGTAACCGCACAGATGTTAACAAGCAATTAGCTGAAAGCTGCTGAGTAATGGCCCTGGCAAAGCTCGGTTCCCGACGTGACACAGCACATTCAAGAGGTGCCCAGGTCCCCAGGACCATGGGACACACGGGAACAATGCACACAGTCAGTGCTCGAATTAGAGGCCAGAATGGGGAACCCCTGACGTGGGGGTGCTCCCCTGCACCCACGGGGAGGGGGCAGGATGCCCCCTGGCGGTCTGTCCTTCCCCTAACTAGAGGATGGAGAAGCACCTGGCAAACCCGCTCACTGCTGGTCTGAGTTTCCGACAGTGCAGGCGGCGATTCGATTCGCAGCAGGACAAGGCAGGAACCCCGTCCTCCTCGGGGAGCGAGAGACCCCCTTCCGTCCTCGGGGAGCGAGAGACCCCCTTCCGCTAGGCGATGCAGGCTTCCCTGGAGAAGCCCGCGGCTGGCGCCCACGCAGGGAAGCAGCGGGCGCCTCTGCAGAGCAGGTTCCTAAAGGGGGGATGTTTGTATTCGCCTCATTCCGCAACCCCGAAGACCTTGGTACCAACCCCTGGCTGTCACACCTGGCCCGGGGCGCGGGTACCGCAGACCGGTAAGAGGAGCACCGGGAGGGGAGGGGAAAGATCTGGGGGAGGGGAGGAGGGGGAGACGCACCTCACATGGGAGCGGATTTGGCCCACCTGGAGAGACGGGAGTTGGCCCACCTGGGGAGAAGGGAAGGCGCACCTAGCACAGGGAGTTGGCGCACCGCTCTATCTGAAGCTCCGGGTAACGACGACCCGCACCCTGACGGCGCGGGACTGACGATGCTGACTCACCGTCCCGGCGTCCGGCGCCCCGCGCTGCTGCTGCTGCTGCTGCTGCCGCCGCCGCCGCTGCCGATTCAAACACGGCCCTCGCCCCGCCCGGCCCGCGCCGGCCCCGCCCCTAGTGACGCAAATGTTAGATCGCCCCGCCCCCGACTTGCCCCGCCCCGGTGACGCAAGCCTCGGGATGCCCCCGCCCCCGACATACTCCGTCCCACCCTGGTGACGCAAGCCTTAGGCTGCCCCGACCCTCACCTCCTCTTACCAGCACCTGCCCCTCCCGGCGCTGCGAGGCGGCGTGCCGGGACCCCGGACCCAGGTTGTGCGAAAACCATCGCGGGGCCGGGCTGCTTTGTTCGGATTAAAGTGGGGTCTCCGCGGCAAGTCCCGAGCCCTGCCGCCTGCCGGTTGCTCCTACCCTGCCCGCCTGCCGCGGCTCAGGCTGGACCCCACTCAGGTAAAACATGCTCAACCCAACGCCATGTGGGTCAGGATGAACAGGCCGTGACCCTGCCCTCGGAGGTCACTTAGAGTCAGCTGCCCACAGCCCTGAGGTCCCTCCACAGTCGATCTAGTCTTTCCACCCTTTGCCAGCCACCCGGCAATGAACTCCGGAGGTTCCCGCCTGTTCATATGAAGTGGAAGGCAAAAGAAAGGAACCTGCCCAGTGGCCCTGAAATGATTCCACTGAATCCATTAAACACAGAAAATCTGGAACCAGCACCTGTTTATTTCAGAGTTTACCCCTTCTATTCACGCAGTGCATTAGTAAGGATACAACCTGAATGAAACTACATGGGAAAACAATCCAGTCTACACCTGTTAGCCCCAAAGCGGGTGGGATGTGCACTCTGGGTCCTGGGTCCCAACTGCAGAAAGGCCAGCAAGGGCCCTCCTCCTGGGGCCAGAGGGCAGTTCTGAGGATTCCGTTACTTCCCAAAACTGGCGAGTATTATTGGTGCAGCCAGGTGCACCCAGACGTGGCCTGAGAGGGCCAGGTGACCCGTATGGCCCTGACAGGCACCATCTCACCCACCAGCTCCACTCTTCCCTTAGCTTTCACGACAGCCCCAACCTGGGCTCTGCGCCTCCATCCAGCTGCCAGACAGGTCCCCCGGGTCCAATCACACCAGTCATCAGTCCACAAACCCTCAAGGACTCCCAGCGGCCAAGAACCCCTCTGCAGCCGGTAGCCGTGCCCATGCCTTGTGACCTCATCCCCGCTCCTCACTCTTGTCACCGTCCCCCGTCTTCAGGTGCCCTCACCACCCCTCACAGCCCCCATTTCATTTCTCTGAAGCCTCCTGTTGTTGGTGGTCTCAGGCTGGGTGGCACTGCCCGCTCTGCCTTGCCCTGTGGGGCCTGTCCAGCTGCCCCACCTGAGGGCTCCTCATCCCCTCTGCAGCCCAAGGCCCCCAGCGAGGCAGGCATTTCCTAGACCACGGGCAACACAGCCAAAGTGGCAGGTGACCGAAAATGCTCTTCTACAAACTGAGCATGAGCATACACCATGCATACTGGAAGGCGTCAAGGGAAGTGCAAAGAGGCGTCGGGGAGATGGGAGCAGAGCCCCAGACTTACCTGGGACCACCTCGACGGCGCTGCCAGTGGGGTCAAGAGGGTGGGCACGAGCTGAGACAGTGGGCAAAGTGGTGGGCGAGGAGCCGCCTGAGCCAGTGCTGGATGCCAGGCTGGATGCGAGGCTGGAACTCATGCTGGGAGCGAGGGGGTGACCCACTGCCAACACTGCCAGGTGGCTCTGTGCAAAGACATAACAAGATGAGCCAGCGCCCTGCTCAGGGACAGCAATGTGATAGCAGCACAGTGACAGAGAATGACAGAATCGAGACGGATGGGCTGGCCCACTTTTATCCCCAAAACAAAATAAAGAAAGTCGACTACTTTTCCAGAGATTCTAGAGAAGCTTTAAACATCTGGTTAGTTACAATAACTATGACAGCAGAATCACGAGCTGTCGATCACCCAGGGACGGGAACAAATGTATCCAGGGAGTGTCCCATCTAATGATGATAATAAGAATCATGATAATAAAGATTCAGAGAAGGACGTTCACAAGCAGATGAGGCAGCCTAAGAACAACCCACCACAGACGTGAGCAGACAGCCAGCACTGCTTCTGAAGATGTCGATAAAATAATCCTGTGAGGGGCTTCCCTGGTGGCGCAGTGGTTAAGAATCTGCCTGCCAATGCAGGGGACACAGGTTGGAGCCCTGGTCCGGGAAGATCCCACATGCCGCAGAGCAACTAAGCCCGTGCGCCACAACTACTGAGCCTGTGCTCTAGAGCCCACATGCCACAACTACTAAAGCCGCGTGCCTAGAGCCCGTGCTCTGCAACAAGAGAAGCCACCGCAGTGAGAAGCCCGTGCACCGCAACGAAGAGTAGCCCCCGCTCACCGCAACTAGAGAAAGCCCGCGTGCAGCAATGAAGACCCAAAGCAGCCAAAAATAAATAAATAAATTTATTTAAAAAAATAATCCTATGACCTCATTACCCAACAAAAGAAAAAGATTGGGGCAATTCACATTATCTTTGATAGATTAAAAGAATTGGCACAATTTTGGATGAATAGCCAGTAATGTGGAGGGCACTGTGCACAGAAAAGGATGTGATAAAAATGAACCAGGACAGACCTACGAAGTCAGACCTCAGGGCTTTCCACACTGTACACAGTCATGTCTGGGTGCACACTCAGAGGCTGCTAGGAAATCAAGAGTCAGAAGCTATACTAAAGTGAAATGGTATGTCGTCTGGGTTTTGCCTCAAAATAATATAGGAAAAGTTAACCGTGGTGGGGGGGGAGGGAAGGGGTGCTATAAGACCAAGTGCAAGGAGATGGGGTTCCTAGTGAAGTTCTCATAATAAAAAGGAAATTCACTGAACAGTGTGTAAGAGACCAATCTGGCACAGAATAGCTTCTCCGAGCAAGTGTTCCCAGCCCTGAGGCCTCCTTCTTGGCGTTCACGGTCTACCCCCAGCAACTGGCTTTGCTCAAGAGAGGCCCCAGGTGACAACCCATTGCTCCATGACTGCAGAGACCCTGGGACTGATCGCCATTGTATGCTTGAGACTAAAACTTAAAAATAGTAACTCGGGGGCTTCCCTGGTGGCACAGTGGTTGAGAGTCCATCTGCCAATGCAGGGGACACGGGTTCGTGTCCCGGTCCGGGAAGATCCCACATGCCGCGGAGCGGCTGGGCCCGTGAGCCATGGCCGCTGAGCCTGCGCGTCCGGAGCCTGTGCTCCGCAACGGGAGAGGCCACAACAGTAAGAGGCCCGTGTACCGCAAAAAAAAAAAAAAGTAGTAACTCAAACTACAGAGGTCTGGAGAGCAACGTCCCCCAGCTCTCCCTGGGCTTCAGCTCAGAGGTGGGCCCACCTGCCCATCCACAACCTGGCTTTCCATCCCTCCAGCCGTGGGAGGTGTGACCACAGGCCTTCTTCCTCTCTCCCGCCGCAGCCACTGCCCCGTCCCCGGGCGAGGCAGGAATGGCAGGAACCTACCCATGGCACTGCAGACACCCCATGTTAAACCCCACGCATGGAGCCTAGCTGGGAGCTGCCGTGACTTCACCCACCCAAAAAATTCATACTGCAGGAGCACGTGCCCCCTTGAAGACATCAGGTGACACTTTGTCCTGAAAATCGATGACAACATCCTGGTTGGTCCTTTCCCTGAGGCCACCCACGGTGATTACAGATGTAGCAGGATGGGTGGAGAGTGGGGTCTCTGTCACCAGGAGAGCCAGACGTGACACAGCAAAATGGGGGAGGCGTGCCCCTCCTTACGCCAGCTTTGTCTGCACGGTTTCTCTTTTTCGTGGTAAAATACACATAACATAGCATTGACCATCTTACCACTGTTAAGCATACAATCCAGCAGTATTAAATACATTGACAGCTATGCAGCCATCACTACCATCATCTCCAGAACTTTCTCATCTTCCCAAACTGAAACTCTGTCCTATTAAACACTAACTCCCCACCCTCCCCGAGTCCCTGACACCCACCCTTCCATTCTCTGTCTCTATGAATTTGACAGCTGCAGGGACCTCATATAAGCAGGATCAAACAGGATCCCACTGTATGGGGTGGGGGGCATCCCACTGTATGGCTGCTCATTGCAGCATGTAGAATCTTGGTTCCCCAACCAGGGATCAAACCCTCACCCCCTGCAGTGGAAGTGAGGAGTCTTAACCACTGGACCGCCAGGGAAGTCCCAGGATTTGTCCTTTGTGTCTAGCTTATTTCACTGAGCATAATGTCTTTGCTGTGGACTGTGTGTCCCCCCAAAATCCGAATGTTCAAGCCCTAACCTCCAATGTGACTGTATCTAGAGATCGGGCCTTTAAGGTGACAGTTAAATGAGGTCATAAGAGGGGGTTCTGATCCGATAGGTCTGGTGTCCTTATAAGAGGAAGGGACTCCAGGGATGCACAGGCACAGAGGAAAGGATGTGCAGGCACATAGCAAGACGCCAGCCACCGGCACCACACCTGCCTACACTTTGATCTTGGATGTCCAGCCTCCAGAACTGTGAGAAAATAAATTTCCAGTATGTTAGCCAGCCAGTCTAGTGTTTTGTTATGGCAGCCTGAGCTAACACAGTCTTCAGGGTTGATCCATGTTGTAGCATGTGATGGAATTTCCTTCCTTTTTATGGCTGAATAATATTCCACTGTATGGATGGACCACATTATGCTCATCCATTCATCCGCCAATGGGCACTTGGGTTGCTCACACCTTCTGGCTTCATGAATAATGCTGCTGTGAAAATGGGTGTACAAATACCTCTTCGAGACACTGCTTGGAATTCATTTGGGTATATACCCAGAAATGGGATTGCTGGATCATAAGGTAATTCTATTTTTAATTTTTCAAGGAAACACCATACTGTTTTCCACAGCGGCTGCACCATTTTACATTCTTACCAGCAATGCAAAAAAGCTTCAATTTCTCTACATCATTGCCAACACCTGTTATTCTTTGTTTTGTTTTTTTAATAGCAGCTGTCCCCTAATGGGCATGAAGTGGTACCTCATGGTGGTTTTGGTTTGCATGTTCCTAGAGACCACTGGTATTGAGCATCTTTTCATGTGCTTGTGGGCTATTTGTGTATCTTCTTTGGAGAAATGTCTACTCAAGTCCTTGGCCCATTTTTTTTTTTTTTTTTTTTTTTTGCGGTACGCGGGCCTCTCACTGTTGCGGCCTCTCCTGTTGAGGAGCACAGGCTCCGGATGCGCAGGCTCAACGGCCATGGCTCATGGGCCCAGCCGCTCCGCGGCATGTGGGATCTTCCCGGACCGGGGCACGAACCCGTGTCCCCTGCATCAGCAGGCGGACTCTCAACCCCGGCGCCACCAGGGAAGCCCCCTTTGCCCATTTTTTAATCAGGTTGCTTGTTTTGTTGATGTTGAGTTGTAGGAGTTCTTTCTATGTTCTGAATATTAACCCCTTATCAGATAAATAATTTGCAGATATTTTTCCCATTCCATGAGCTGTCTTTTCACTCTGTTTGTTGACAGTGTCCTTTGATGCACGAAAGTTTTTAATTTCAATGAAGTCTCATTTATCTATTTTCTCTTCTGTTGCCTATGCTTTTGGTGTCACATCCATGAAATTGTTGCCAATCCCAAAGTCAGGAAGCTTTCCCATCTGCCTGTTTTTGAGTAGCAGAGACACACTCGTGTGCTAGGGTAAGCTTGGGGTGACCTGGGGACTCATCAGACTGACAACTTGGAAAGCCCGCCTGTTCGCTGAGAACTGAGTCCCCCAATTGCTCTGCTCTCACGGGGTGACACCACTGGCTGCCTCTCAGAGCGGGACAGAGCGAGTCCTGGAGGGCTGGGGTCTGCGCACCGCGGACACTGTCTCCATGGTCTCGGAGCCTGGACTCTGCAGCGATGGGCGGCTACAGCACGGAGCTGCTTTCCTCGGCAGGAACCACCGAGTGCCGCCCAGCAAGCAGGGGGTGTCTAAGAAAGGGGCCCCCTGGGAAGGAAGACAGACACTGGGGAGTGGGCTGGGCTAACCAGCGAACTGAACCGCCTCAGTTTATCAAGGAAAACACCACACGCCCTGTGTTCCCCACTCTGACCCAATGATCGAAGCCCCAGAAACAAGAGCTGCTGCTGAGGCCCAGGGACATGGGGTCCTGCGGCCGCCTCAGAGGCGATGGGAGGTCCCAGGGACAGGTGGCCAGAATTCTCCTCCAGCCAGAGCGGACGACGCCCACATGCAGGGAAGGGGTGCCTGGAGCAGCATCTGAGCACCATTCACCCGAGAGAGCCACCAGGCTGGCCTCATAGCCACGGCGTCCACTGGGCATTCCAGCCGACCCTTCAAACAGAGCGGGAACTTCAGGGGTCCCAGGGGAAATGCTGGGACCAGTGAACCTGGCCTAGGGGCCCTCTGGCTTTCCAACCGGGCCTGGCTTTGGGACAGGATGGAGGGGGTCTCTGAGTGCAGGTGAGTGCTGGCTGGTAGATGAACTTGGCCAGTCTACTCACAGCGCCCAAGGGGGAGGGCAGCTCGCACACTGGGAACCTCCCAGCCATCTTGGGCTCCCCCGCCGTGAGCCCCACTCCTTTCCAGGCCCTTCCTCCTCAGCCCTGAGACTGCGGTCACGTACCCTGTTGGTTACACTACTGTTAACATTTCATGTTTCAGATTCTTAATGAACAACTTCTCGATTTCAATCTCTTTAAAAAAAAAAAAAAAAAAGACAAGATAACTGGGTTGTATTTTTACTTTCAACCACCCTGCTGATTTCAAAAATGTGCTTCAGAAGCTTCTAATGGAAAAATAGTGCCTGAACATCTTGCCCTGAAAAATCCCCCAGGAGGTACCTTCAGGGCACTAAGAAAACCAGAAGAAAAGGAACTGTGAGGGCCTGTCCACTTGGGAATTTAAAATAAAGCTCAGAGCAGAGACAGGTGACAAGCCGCCAGAGAGAGTGAGTGCTCGCTGCGCATCCTGCCAAGCCCAGGCCTTCCGGAGCATGTAAAGCTCCCTCTGCCTTTTACAGTGATAGGAAAACAAGCATCCTTGTGTCCAGAGAAAAAAACCTGTTTCTCAAACAACTTGGTTTACCAAGCGTACAGGAAGCTATGTCGCACAGAACAGAGAGAAAGGGCCTGACTTAGCAGAAGCCTGGGGGCGGGGGCGGGGGGGGGCACGGCGGGAAGCCCCCATGTAGCCTCCCTTGGAGGAGAAAGAATGCATTGATCACTAGTTTCTGATCACTAGTTCTCTCAGAGGTGAAAACAACTCCAGACTGTGACCCGAGAGAGGGAGACCAAGCCAGGCTCACCCTGGATGCTGCCATGGGCTCAACTGTGCCCCCAAAACTCAGATGTTGGGGTCCTGACCCCCAGCACCTCTGAACGGGACCTGCTTAGAGTCAGGGTCTTTACTGAGGGAATCAAGTTAAGACAAGGTTGATGGGGGGGTCCTGATCAATAGCCTGATGTCCTGATGGAAAAGGGACCACTGGAGACAGACACAGACACAGAGGGAAGACGGCGCCTGCAGGCCAAGAACGGAGGTCCCCAAAAGGAACCAACCTTGCTGACACCCTTGTCTCCGACTTCGGGCTCCAGACGGAATCACTGCGTGTTGTTTAAGCCTCGGTCTGTGGAGCTTTGTCACGGCTGCCCCGGGGACGCTCACACAGAAGGGCCACGAAGGGCACCTCTTATTTCCCCGTGGGGGAAACTTTAAGAGGTTTTGGTTCTGTTGTTTCCAAGGTACGGCACACTTTTTAAAACATTAAAACAAAGGACACATGGAACAGATGACTTTAAGAAGAATATAAGAATGTAGCTGTTTTATAAATGGATGTTAACCAGGTCACGGCGTGAGTCAGGAGTAAGTGACAGGCTACACAGGCAGCAGTCTAGTCGCAAAGAGAACGTGAAATCTCGCCTCGGGTAGTACCTGCTTACTGTCCTGCTCGCTGGCCTTCTGGCTGCCTTCAGCAGGTGAATCTCTCCGCTTTGCCTGCAACAGAAAAAGCACTGGCTGTTGGAAGAAAAAGCAGCTGATTAAAAACACACAGAGACCTAAGCTTTGCTCGGAAGGCAGAAAAGGCTGAGGACTAGGACTTTCCTGGTGGCGCAGTGGTTAAGAATCCACCTGCCAATGCAGGGGACACGGGTTCGAGCCCTGGTCCAGGAAGATCCCACGTGCCGCGGAGCAACTAAGCCCGTGTGCCACAACTACTGAGTCTGCTCTCTAGAAGCCTGTGCACCTAGAGCCTGTGCTCCTCAACAAGAAAAGCCACCATAGTGAGAAGCCTGCGCACCGCAACAAAGACCCAACATAGCCCAAAATAAACAAACAAATAAAGGGGGGAAAAGAAAAAGAAAAGGCCAAGGACTGAAGTCCATGAAACAGAAAGGCTTTCAAATCTGCTGCCTCTGCATCAGTTTTCTTGGATTCCAGTTCCTACACCTGATGTGGATCTCTGCGTTCCTTGCCGGTCCGTGTGAAGGCAGGTGAGAGTTCCCTGAACCCACAACGGCGAACCCCAAAGAAAGCCTCCCAGGCAGGGCTGCATCTCCAGAGCCGGGAAAGTCGTGGGAAGTCCAACACCTGAGACAAATGATTTCCTGGAAGGCTATTCTCTGCCCTCACCCTTTCTGCCTGGAGACAGCCTATAAATTTCCCTTCATAAAGGTGATCCCTTCCCTCCCAAGAGGAAGGGAACAGCTTAACCACCTGAGAACGCTAATCACCCAAAGGACTGCAGGAGGCTGAGCCTCACAACAAACTCACTAAAATAACCCTCATCCTCCCTTACTTCCCCCATATCTTTACCTTCCCAAATTTAGTTCCCTGTAAGCAGAAACCCTTTTTGTCTTGTCACTTCTCCACAATTTATTGCTCTTTGTTAAAAGGGTAGATAAGCCCCCAGGTCTAGCCTCCAAATGAATAAGAAATAAACATTTTCTCCAGTTAATTTGCCTTTGGTCAGTTTAATTTGTGGGACCCCAGACACTAAACCTAAATGGATAGAGGGAACAGTTTTGGTTTTTTTTTTAAATTTATTTATTTATTTTTGGCTGTGTTGGGTCTTCGTTGCTGCGCACGGGCTTTTCTCTACTTGCGGCGAGCATGGGCTCCTCTTCGTTGCAGTGCGCGGGCTTCGCACTGCGGTGGCTTCTCTTGTTGCAGAGCACGGGCTCCAGGTGCCCGGGGTTCAGTAGTTGTGGCTCGTGGGCTCTGGAGCGCAGGCTCAGTAGTTGTGGCGCACAGGCTTAGTTGCTCCGCAGCATGTGGGATCTTCCCAGACCAGGGCTCAAATCTGTGTCCCCTGCATTGGCAGGCGAATTCTTAACCACTGCGCCACCAGGGAAGCCCGAGGGAATAGTTTTTTCCTCTCTCTCGCATGTGAAAATCCTGACTCCCATGAGCCACCTTCTGGGGAAACTGCACGAGGATGGCTTTGCATGCAGAGCTCAGGACCTGTACTCTCAGGTCAAACATAAGCATGAAAACTGCACCAAGGGACTTTCCTGGTGGTGCAGTGGTTAAGAATCTGTCTGCCAATGCAGGGGACATGGGTTCAATCCATGGTCCAGGAAGATCCCATATGCCACAGAGCAACTAAGCCCGTGTGCCATGACTACTGAGCCTGCACTCTAGAGCCCGCGAGCCACAACTACTGAGCCCACGCGCCACAACCACTGAAACCCATGCACCCTAGAGCCCACGTGATGCAACTACTGAAGCCCACGCGCTCTAGGGCCTGCATGCCACAACTACCGAAGCCCATGTGCCTAGAGCCCGTGCTCCACAAGAGAAGCTACCTCAATGAGAAGCCTGCGCACCACAATGAAAAGTGCCCCCGCTCACCACAACCAGAGAAAGCCCACGCACAGCAACGAAGACCCAACACAGCCAAAAACAAAAACAAAAAACAAAACAAAAAAACGTTCTTTAGATCTGAGTGTTATTCTGATTTTTGTGCCTAATCTTATGTTAAGTGAACTTGAACTTGTGGCGGTGGCTTAGGTCATCCCTTCCTTCCTGGTTTGATTTCTGGATTTGTAGAAGGACCCAGAAGACTCACAGAAGGCAGAGAAGAAGCCATGTTCACACAGGCCCTGACTGGGGCCCCTTCCTCCTGCCTGATGCCCAACACCCAGCTCAACTCTGAGCCCGTCCTGGTTTCTCTGGTTTCCTTGCATTCTTTTCACCCAGAAGTGACCCCCCCCACACACCCCAATTTGGTTGTTGGCCTCCGAAGGCCTTGACCAGAGACCTGAGACCCTTGCTCTAAGGAGAAGCTATATTGTGAAGAAACCAGGTTGCCCTGAAACAGCTCTGCTCGCCTTCAGGATAAAGTCCCAGAGCTCCTGCGTGGGGCCTTGTCCCCGTCCAGGGGCCCTCCTGACTCTTCCCTGGGCCTGCACCTGTGCTGGGCGGGGAGGGGAGCTCATGCTCTGCAATGTCAGCAACCCACCATCACACAGGAGCTTTCAGGTGTGCTGAGCAGGCACCCAGCTGTGCGTGAATGTTCTGGAACGGGGCAAGAGGGCGGCCGGTGAGAGCAGCTTGCCCCGGATAGAGCACAGAGTTCTTTCACTTACGTTCAGTTCTGCTGTCAAAGTTGACTGAGAGTCAGGAAAATGGGGAAGGGAAGCTGTCCTCTATTCCTCACCCCCAATTTAAACGAAAATGGTTTGTTTGGGACAGTGAGACCCATGCTGAGGTCCGAGCTTCTCCAAACACCCCAATCGACGTATTCCCTTAGGGTCACGACCAAACCACATGCCCCTGAACCCATGCCCAGAGGCGGCCCGAGTTGACCCCAGAGCCTCAGATCCCACATGATTCTTGGATGCTCAAAATCTATTTGAGCATGTGCTGAAAATGTCAGGCAGGAGGACGAGCCAGTTCCCAGTTCCAATGTTGTGGTCCTCCAGGGGAAGACTGGATGTTTCACATTGAAACACTTTGCTTGAATCTTTTTAACGGAAACTTTGTAATAGGGAAGAACAAATCTGACTCCATATTGGATTGTTTCTTTTGCTTTAACCTTTGTATTCTATTGCTTTTGCTACAAGTTAATCACTAAAAGAATGTTGCCTATAGCCTGAAATACACAGGATAGCCCATTCTCAAAGTTCTGACCTTTAAAGGTTTATCACTTTTCCATTCATATAGAGATAAAAAGTTGCAAAACAGAGCATAACATTTATCTTGTTGGAGGTTTATAGGAACGTGACCAGACCTATGCAGACAGCTTTGAGAACAAAGGATTCCAAGAAGTTCGCAACAACTAACCATACGCCCTCTCCTTTTAGTACAAAAGAAGCCTAAATTCTAACTGGGTTCTTTGGGACACTAGTCCACTGTCCTCCTGGTCTGCTGGCTTTCCGGATAAAGTTGCTATTCCTTGCCCCAACAACTCATCTTTCGACTTACTGGCCTGTCATGCGGTGAGCAGTACAACGGACTCGGTAACTTCTTGGAGGATTTTAACTTCTCCCTCAATTTCCAGTCCTGGCCTTAGGCCCACCTGAATGAGTTCTGTCTCACTTAAGAACGAGCAGAGGTGGTGGCCACACGAGGCGCTGCTGTTCATTCTGAAACGGTTACACTGACACACTCGAGTCCCACCTCAGGGTAACTGAGGACCTGTGAGGTGGGCGAATCCAGGTGCACCCTGCCTAAAGCAGCTGTGGGGCTGGAAGCCTGACCCGGGGAGCAGGGTGGGCATCACCCAGGAGAGCAGCCCAGCTCCCTGCCTCACCAAAGGAACTCAGCTGCGTCTGCAGCCAGACGTGAGAGGCAGCACGCAGAAAGTTGTGCTAAAGTCACAGCTGGTGAAGAGGAAACACTCCTCTGTGACACTCGCTACCTGGAGACAGCGCAGACCCCCACAGACTGAGGGCTGTTCCACGAGACACAGCTGCACCTCAGACGCCAATCCAAGTCCCAAGTTGTCACCTGTGCGCCTGACCAACCAGCTGTAAACCAGGGTTTCCATGACCCCCTCCTTGGGTTCCATCTACAATGGAACCCAAGCCATTGTACTATAGCTCACAGAACTCCAGGAAACATGTAACTATGTTTACTGGCTCATTATGTAATAGAGGATGTGATAAAGGACACAGATGCACAGCCAGGTGAAGAGGCACTCCGGGCAAGGTCCGGAGGGGTCCCAAGTGCAGGAGCTTCTGTCCCCGTGGAGCTGGGGTGCACCACCCTCCCGCACATGGATGTGTTCCCCAACCTGGATGCTCTCCAAACCTCATACTTTAGAGATTTTTATGGAGGGTCATCACGTGGGCACGATCCACTATTGACTCAATCTCCAGCCCCTTCCCCCTCCCCAGAGGATGGGGGTAGGGCTGAAAGTTCCAGGCTTCTAATCACACCTGGTCTTTCTTGTGACCAGCCCCATCCAGGAGCCCACCAAGAGTCACCTCACTGGAACAAAAGAATTATGAGGGTCTTGGAGTCCTGTGTGAGGAGCCAGGGGGAGAAGAGACCAATATACATATTTTCTATTATTTCACAATGTGTTTCTGTTGAGAGATGCCAGCAGGTCACATGATGTGGCCAGTTCTGGACACAGTGAGGAGAGGGTGCCGGCAGCGGGAGCCGACGCACAGCTACGTGGGCCCCACAGCCGGAAGCAAGCAGTGGGGAAGCCGCTTCCCTCTCCCCGGTCGTAGAGGAGGGATTCAAACCCAAGACAGACTCCTCAAACCCAGGACCACATCTACAGGTGATGAGACTCCAGGCATCTCTCCCCCACCAGGGTGAAGTATGCATAGTGAGGTTCATGGTTTGTCTGTTCACCCAGACTCTCTCTACACTGAAAAGGAAGCAGCGGGAACACCCACTGTGCACAAGGCTGGATTCGGGACTTGTGACAATCCTCACAAACAAATATACTCAGGATGGAGGAGGCAACCAGTAGAGAATGAGAACCTCGCCCCCCCAACCCCACCCCCCGCCACCTGCCCCAAGCACAATGCCCTCCCCTGCACGATCTTCCCGTTCAGACCTGGCAGGGCTGCCGGGCGCTCCCTGCGGGGCTGCTGCAACAGGAGACCTGAGAGAGACAAAACCAGGGCTCCCGCTCAGCCAAAGTCGCCCAACACACAGCTGGAGCCCAGCACCATGCAGGAAGATGGTGTTGCCAGGCCTGCCCTGAGGCTGTCTACGTCCTGGGCCCGAAAGTCAGGGCCAGCCCCAAACAGGATGCTTCATTACTTTTTTTAGTTTTTTAAAAAATCGCGGCAAAATTCACACAAGAGTAATTTTTAAAAAGTGAAGGATTCAGTGGCATTTGGCACATTTACGATGTTGTGCGAACCCCACCTTTATCCAGTTCCACATTTCCATCTGCAAAGGAACCCTCCCCACTGAGCCCTCACTGCCATCCCTTCCCCAGTCCTGGCACCCACTATGTGTTCTAGCACGGTGACTTTTAAGTTGCAAAATAATTAACAAAAGACAAAGGATGCCCTGAGAGTCTGTCTGCAGGGGTGGGCGCACTGTTCTGGCACCGCCCAGCAGCCGGAGGCGCCTCCTGCAGGGTCCCAGCTTCCCCGTCCAAACACCCTGGTTGTTGCTTCTTCAGGTACAAGCCACACCGAGGATCCATCCACCCTGGCCCTCAGTGGGAGCCAAGCCAGTGGCCCTCTGACCACCACCTGAAACCACGACTGTCACACCCCCTGGGAGCCACCAAGAAGGTGAGGAGGGGACTAGCTTCTGCCTCTGCCAAGCGCCGGCTCTGCTACTGGAAGAGAGTGGCAGTCCCGAATGCTCCTCCGTGCTGAAGGAGCAGTGATGAACTGTGTGCCTGGCAGGGCTCCTCTAAGCAAACCCCACCTCAGCTGTCCTCACCTTTCCTGTCCTTCTGTTTTTTCAGAAAAGCACCAAGTGGAAAGAAAGACAGGATGGGGAAACACCTGAGTTTTCTTCAGTTTCCTTCCTAGAACCAATCCCAGGCGGCCACCTCCTCAGTGACACCAACACGACAGATAAAAACGCGTGCGAGGAAGAGGATCATCCTCAGAGACGTAAGGCAGAGCCAAGGAGCCCACAACCATGCCCACGACCATGCCACAGTGACGGACGGGACGCAGGATGGAGCCCCCCATTGTCCCCTCCACCTGCACGGGCACAAGGGTCCTAACCCACAAGGCCCCCCATCTCTCACTGCACAACTCTCACTGAGACGCCTGGGTCTGCCCTCACACCTCGTTGGGGACCCGCCTCTCCTGCCCTTCAGGGATCCCCATGGACTCGGGGCCCCTCTTCACACTCAGCCAGAGACCGCGCCTCGCACATGGCCAATATGTGCGTGTCTGGCAAAAGGCAAGGCCAGGCAAGTACACCCGGGCCAGGACTCAGCCAGGATTCTTCTAGACTCTTCTATAAGGAGCCGCCAACCCTGCAGGCAGGCCGCCTCCAACCATGTCACCCAGAGATCACATCCATCCGTGTACCTAATGCTGGATTCAAACCAAACAGCAGAGCGGGCGCCCTCCTCGGGACGCCGTCCACTTACGTGTCCGGGCTGCCCGCTGGGGGCCACGGGGCCGCTGGTGGAGGTGAGGTCTCGGCAGCCCCAGTCGCTGGCCATTCCAAGACTCTCTGCCGAGAAAGGGGGTGGCAGGCTTTGAGTGGCTGCTGGCTGAGACTTTGGTTAAAAAGACCCCACAGATCAGGGAGAGCAAGCGTGCGCTAGTCTCTAACGGGTCGGCCAGAGCCGCTGTGAGCCGAGCCGACCGCATGGGACCCTGGCGTCTTCCAGAGCAAATCATGAACAATTCCAACAGCAGAAAGTAATGGAAAATTTCAACAGGAAAAGCCACCCTCCCCATTAAAATAAAAAATAGTAAAAGCAGAATTTGCAACTATGCTCATAAGAACAGGAATCCCAAATCAAAAAGCTTTAAGAGGAAGCTCTCGGGAACCCCGGGGAAGGGCCGTGTCTATGCATTTCCCGTCACCGACATGGTTTCTGCCTTTGGGGACTTTATGGGCTCACCTGGCCAAAATTACTACACTCATGGCCCTGGGGTGTCCAGAGGCAGGGCCATGTTGAGCCCCATGAAGCCCAGAGCCCCGCCGACCCTCCCAGCCGCCCCCGACCGAGGCTGAGCCCTGCCTGCTCCGGGTGCACCAAGGTACTCACTCTCCACGTGCGCAAAAGCACAGAAGGGGCCCCGAGGGCAGTGCCCGGTCTGTCGCATGTCGTTGCACTTGGTAGACTTGTAGATCTAGGAAATGAAAATAAAACAGCAAATAGAGAGGCTGGACTGGAAACCTGTTTCCGTGGGAGGCCCAGAGCTGGCTGGGCCTGGCCTCCTCCTTCCAGCTGGAGGCCCAGAGCTGGTAATCACAAGGGGGTATCCTGAAAAAGAAGGATGTGGACACCGCACCCCTCGTCCCCACTCCTCCCAGCAGTCCCAGGACGCCCTGTCTGTGCAGGGCCAGTCAGCCTGGGAAACCGTGTGGGCCTGAGGCTGCTCCTGCAGCGCCTGTCCTTGAAATCACATATCAGGTCAGCTTGTCCACTTGGCACTTCCTGAAAGATACACCTGGTTCAGTGCCTGGTATACAGCAGGTGGGCAAGAAATGCCTGTTAAGTGACCACGTGCGTCCACTCCATGGCCAGACCCAAGGCTGCTTCACTTGGGTGTGGCCCCGCAGCACAGCCTGCCCAGAAGGGACAGCGGCCTCTAGGCCCCAGACACCCTCATGGGTGCTGCCACCCGCCCCCTTCCCTGCCCGAAACACTGCTCGTTCCCTGTGGCTCTTTGACCGTCCCCTGAGCACCTGCACTGAAATTTTAAGGGTCACCAACAGAAGCAATTTCAAAAGGTCTCCAATTCAGAACTCCAAATATCAGGAATCTAAGTGTTGTTTTATGCACGCTTTGAAGCACTGAATCTCTAGACAGAAGAAACTTTTAAGAAATGAAACACCACAGCCTTTCAGACCAGGAGCCCACCCCTCCCTGGAGCCCAGGTGCCCCAGCTGGGGCACAGCTGGGCGCTCCTTCACCGCAGAGCCTGCTCCCAGACTGGCCTTGACCCTCCTGGTCCCGGTGCTCTGATGCTCTCCCATTGGTCCAGGGGCTTTGTGTGCTTGTTCGTTTTTAACACAAATCCGAGTGTGCAGCAAAGGGTTAACTCCATGGCTTCCCTGTCCACACCCGCATGCCCCAAAGGAAGGACTGGCTTTGATGGGCTCAGGGAGGTGACGTCTGAGTCCCTGGAATGTCCTGCCTGGTCGGGTCTCTGTTTACCTGGGGCCCTGGGCCATGCCACATGGTGACTTAAGGTGGGCCTGCGCCACGCAACATTGGCTCAGCCTCTGCAGGGGCCAGAGACTGAGGTTAGCCACGTCTGCTGACCGACCCCCAGTAAAAACCCTAGATGCCAAGGCTTGGGTGACTTCCCAGCTGGCAGCACTGTGAGTATGGCCACAAATACGGCCACACAGGGTGGCTAGGAGAAGGACACACCGTCCACAGTGCATGCCTGGTCTCCCCAGGACCCGCCCCTGTGGCCTTGATCCTTTGCTGATTTTAATCGCATTCTTTCCGTGTAAAGAACCATAGATGCTCAGCCCTGCGAGTCCTTTGAGCCCGTCCCTGGACCGAGGGTGCTCCCGTACCTCGGGGTGGAACTGCTGCTCTGTGCGCGAGTGGCAGTACTGACAGCTGTCCCCGCTCTCGCACCTGGAGGGCTCGCCCCACTCGTCACCGTGCTTCACGCTGGGGCAGGGGGTGGACCTGGGGGACAAGGAGGAGTCAGCGGAGGATGGATGTCCTCCCCACATGCCCTGGGGCGTCAGGCTGTCCGCACAGTGCTGAGCACACGTGCACCACCAGGGGACATGGGTGCCAGCCCTGGAAGCACTGGCCCCTTCCTCACAGGACAGGCAAAAAAAAAAGCAGGGCAGGGATTTCCCTGGCCGTCCAGTGGTTAGGACTCTGCGCTTCCACTGCAGGGGGCGTGGGTTCGATCCCTGGTCAGGGAACTAAGATTCCACATGCCGCAGAGGGCAGCCAAAAAATAAATAAATAAATAAATAAAAAGGAGTGCAGGTGCCTGGTGGAACCCAGAAGGCATTCAGGAGCCCGTTTTCATTTTCCACAAAATGTGAAGTGAGTCAGAGCCACCGATGCCACTGTGACAAGCACCTCGGAGACGCAGCCAGGCTTCCTGTAGCAGGAGGAGACCAGGCCCAGCCCCCGCCCAGCCCACCAGGGGACCACACTCTGTCTCCCCGTGAAACTATTTCAAAATTGAACCTGAGACTTTGGTCCTACAATATGAAAACCCTACCCAATACCCTCTATTCTTCAGGTACTTCCTGACAGCTTTATTGTATTGGATTTATTTAAAAAATTATCATCTGTGGGAAATAAAACTTTTATTTTTTACGATTTTCTATCCCTTTGATACACAGTAAATTCACTTCACCTTCTCAAGATGACATTGGGTGACTAAAAGCCAAAGGTTCTCTGTCCCTCAACTGAAACTACTCAGAACAGTGACTGTCATAAAAACAACTTTATCTGAAAGTGAGGGCTCTCGGGCAGGTGAGGTGGCATCCAATTATTAGAGAGAGGCTCTTTGCTCCAAGAACAAGCTCTACACAGAGCTCGGGACCCAAGGGAGGAGCGAGGTGAGGGCCAAGGTGCCCAGGCACCCCTGGGGTTCCGTGTCCCCAGTCCCCCACCCCGCCCAGTGCCAGGTCCATCCAGCAAGTTGGTAAACCCGAGGCTAAGCTGGGCACCAAGGTGAGGGCAGCTGGAGTGAGGAGGAGACGGCCTAGGAAGAGACCAGGACTGCCAGGTGCATGAAACCAGATGAGGCCCAAACCCACCACCCCGAGGACATCAGTCCCCCGGAGAGGGTGAAGTTAGGCTGTGGGCACTGGGACTCTCAGCCTCGCAAGGGCCAGTTCCTTGCCAGTAGGTGCTATTGCTGGCAGGGACACACAGGTCACAGGAGGGAGGCCGGGGGATGGGGGGAAATGGAGGAGCCACGCCCTGACCACACCTGCCGGCTGGCTGGACACCAGAGCCTCTGGGGAGAGTGAAGGGAGCAGAGGGGTGGCTGCCTAAACTAGAGCCTCGAGCCAACGTGAGTGTGAACAGAGGGGACCGCCGGGCTGGGCCCACACCAGAGAAGTCGGCCAGGGCCCTGCGGCGCCCATGGCCCAGGCTCACCTGTACTGGAACCTCCGGGGGTCCCGCCGCCGGTCCCTGCTATTGTGGAAGTGCGGGCATGCGTAGCCCTGGCGGCACAGGCGTGGCGGCTTGGGGCACTGCTCTGTCTTGTAGCTGCCTAGCACGAAGTTGGTATCTGAAAAACAGGGGTCCACACGGAAACGTGCACACGTGTGCTCACGGCAGCCACACAGCCAAAAGATGTCCATCGGCAGATGATGGGTAAACGCCATGTGGCCCAGCCATGTGGTGGAGCATCACTCGGCAATGAAGAGGAGTGAAGCACTGACACGTGCTACAACGTGGATGAGACTTTAACAATCTGAACACACAATGCTCAGTGAGAGAAGCAGACACAGAAGGCACATGTTGTATGATTCTACTTATAGGAAACATCCAAAACAGGCAAATCCATAGACAGAAAGTAGATTAGTGGGTATCAGGGGCTGGGGCTTCTTTGGGGAGACTAGATAGAGTTTTAGAACCAGATAAAAGTGATGGGTGCACAACACTGTGAACATACTAAAAACCTCTGAAATACACTTTAAAATGGCTCATTTTACACCCAATAAAGTACCATACAAATTTAAAAAATAAATAAATAAAAATAAATTAAATGGCTCATTTTAACCCCAAGGTAAATGATGGGCGCTGGGTGATGCTGACATGTCAATGCAGGCTCTCAGCTGTGACAAACATCACACTGCAGGGGGGCTGCCGTGTGTATGGAGGTACCAGGTATGTGAGGACTCCCTGAACTTTCCACAATGTGGAACCTAAAACTGCTCTAAAAAAAATAAAGTCTATTTTTTAAGTAGTTAATTTCACGTTACCTGAATTTTATCTCAAAGCAAAAATAAACACAAAAACCACCAGGGGTCATTTAAAAGCAGTAATGGATGAAAGGAGATTCTTGAAAATCATACTCATTCTTGGGTTGGTTAATAACTGACCCTCCCCATTTTTTTTTTTTTTTTTTTTTTACAAACGACATTGTTTTTAATTACACTTGCCCAGGGGGGCTGACCCTCAAGGCATGGAGGGGAAGACAGTGGAGGGAGGCTGTGTTGCCGGGCCAACCCCGGGAGCCACGCCCAGGACACGCTTCCACACCCACATTTAATGGCACCACCCCCCACACACCAAACTCAGTTCCAAATAACTGATAAAATGACAAGGGACGTGAACCACGCAGCAGGGCACAGAGAGGACAAAAGGAGTTTAAACAGAAAAGACGATTTTAAGAAAATAAAAATTGTAAGACATTTGTTCACAAGCATTGACAGAGGACCTCCAACAGACATGAGGTCCTGCGCTGAGTGGCATGAACCACAAAGAAGTGAGAGGCGTGGCAGTGCCTATGAGTCACAAGGGCTCCAGGACGCCCTTTAGTGGGTGACGGATGAACGGTCCACCCAGATGTGGAGAATTATTCAGCAATAAGAAGAAAGGTGCTAAGATAATATGAGAAAAAAAAAGAAGAAAGGTGCTACCAAGCCCCAAAGAGACACAGGGAACCCTGAATGCACAGCACTAAGTGCAAAGGCTACACACTGTGTGATCCCAACTGTAAGACAAAACAATGGGGCGAAAGATCAGTGGTCACCAGCAGTGGAGCAGAGAGGACCTTAGGGCAGTGACACTACCTGCATGACATCATAATGGAGGATCCGTGTCTTTACACATTTGCCCAAACCCGGAGAATGCACAATGCAGGGGTAAACTGTGCTGTTAATTAATAATCATGTATCAATATTGGTTGTCAATTCTAACAAATATTACCTCATCAACACAAGACATTCATGATGTGTAATTTTTTTGTTAACCGAAAACTTCCCTAAAAAATAAAATCTACTAATTAAAAATCCAAACCATGGGCGCTGAGGGTTAGTTACCCGGCCAGACCCAACCCAGCGCCTCCTCCCACCTTCCCTTCCTCAAACTCAGCCCACCTGACAGTGACAAGAGAGGACCTGTACCCCCACCTGCACCACAAAACAGAGCTCACAGGTGGAGCCTGTGGTCCAGGACCAGGGAGACCGAGGGGCTGCAACAAGAGAAGGACAAGCCCCGAGGCAGGGAGCTGTGGGCGCAGCCCTCCCTCTGTGCAATCCTCTCCCCAGAGGGACATGGCGATGCTGGGACCCCCATATATGCTGTGGTCCAGGCCCCCCACACCACAGGCGCGATGGAAGGCTAGGATCCTCAGCGCTCCTGCAGGGCCCGGCCTGAGGCCTGGGCATCAGGAAGGCCTGGGAAGTCACCTTTGTTAATTCGTCCCTGGGCCCAGGGTGGCATAGGATTCGGCGGGTGGGGGAAAGACCCTTGTAGGGAATTCATCACTGAAGTAAGCGCAGCCTTGAAGCGTTTACGCGCGTGAGAGCAAAGCCAGTCCAAGGAGACATGGCATTACTGAGGGGGTTTCTCTTAAAACCGCACCACCCTTGGGAAACATCCAAACAGGCAGCTCCACGGAGACACAGCCAGGCTAGTGGGTGCCAGGGCTGGGAAGGGGAGACCACTGATGGGCATGGGTTTCTGTCCGAGGTGATGGAAATGTTCTGGAACCAGACAGAGTTGATGGTTGCCCAACACTGTGGTGCACCAAATGCCACGGACCTGTGACTTTCAGATGGTTAAAACGGCACATTTACATGATGGGTATTTTACAATTAAGCAAACCTCACTGCCCATAGCCATCATCTGTGGAGGCTGCTGGGGACCAGGCTGGCTCTGGGACCAGCCACCTAGCAGGAGCTGTGCCAGCCGTGCAGGCCCCTCCCCCAGAGCAGCCTGGGGACCAGACGGGCTGCTGGAGGGGCTGAGGGTGATGTGCTCGAATGGAACCTTGGTCTCCCCTCCTGACCTGTAAAGGGGGCGATGAGGTCCACCATGCAGGCACTTTACAGACAGAGATGAGCCCCCCGCCCCAGCAGCGGCTGCAGGGTTACCTTGCCACCGGGGGTCCTCGCCCAGGATCTTCTCCATCAGGGCCTGGCTGGCCAAGACCCCAGGCTGCAGGTCAGGGACGCCATCCCCAGCACTGAGCTGGCCGTTCTGCAGGGCTTCCTGGGCCTGCAGCTCCCTGCAACCAAACGGCACGTGGTCACGGTGCTGCAGCCTGTCCGAAGCCTCCGACAGTGAGATAGCCACCGGCTTCTGTCACTTTATGAAGCCGCCTACGTGAGGGTTCAGGACGTGCAGCCCACAGCCTTGGGGCCCCCGTTCCAGGATGACAGTCTTGGCCCAAATCCCAAGAGCCTCAGAGCCGAGCGTGCGAGACGCCACAAGCTCCCTCGGGTCCGGGTCAGGAGGGAGGAGAAGGGTCACTTTCTCATTAGCAGTAAAATCAAGGCTCAGAAAGAGCTGCTTGAGGCAAGCAATGCCCGAAACACAGGGAGGAGAGTGGCTCCCGGCAGGACGGCCACTCACCTGATGTCACACACGGGCGGCCGCAGGTCCAGGGGGCCGTGCGCGAAGGCGCAGTGCAGCCCGTTCTTCACGCAGTGGCCCCGGGCATCTGTCTCATGGATGCATGTGCCCGTCTTATAGTAGCGCAGGTGATACTTGCGCTCCGTGTCCCCGGTCGTCCGGTGCAGGTACGGACATCTGGGAAGCAGAAGACGACATGCACCGTCTGGGCCCTGGGGCCACCACGGTGTCAACCTGCTCCCAGCAGCTGGTTCTTGTCTCCTTTTCCCAAACACCTGCTCTAGTCGGAGGATGAACAGCACTGGACAGAGCACCCGTCCCTGCTCCAGACCCTCCCCCACGGCACTCAGACCCCCACAAATCCCTCAATTACACATGGGAGAAAAATACAACACCCAAGTTACCCGAAAATCACCCTTCATAATTTTTTGAATAAAGTGGAAAACAAAGTTCCCCCATCAAGTAAGGGGCTGGCGGCCTCTCCCATCCCCCGTCCAGGTCCTTTCAGGGACCCCTCGAGGGAGGTGGAGGAGCCTGGAAGGGCTGGAGGAGGACGCTGGGGGGAGACAGGCTGGGGAGAAGCAGCTGGGGGGAGGCACGGATGGGGCAGCATCCCACAGGCCACACAAAGGCCCAGAGCCACACACTTCCAGGGAGAGCCACACGCGGCTCCCTGAGCAGCAAGGGTTAGGGTTAGGGTAAGGGCTCCCGCTGCAGGGATGTGGCAGCGGCAGAGGTGGCAGTGGCAGAGGTGGCATGGACGGTTCCAGAAGACATGGGGCAGGGCACTGAGCCCGCCTCAAGGTCAGTCCCTCCAGACAAGAGCCAGAGACCCAGAAGAAAGAGAGGGGATACGCAGAGAACTCTGAGCAGCCCCGGAGTGGCCCAAGGCCAAGGCAGAGCCATGGCTGCAAGTCCCCAGATCTAAAAACAAGGGCATCACCCCCAGAGAGGGCTGGGGAGCACTGTGTGGGGCTTGGGAAAGGTCCACTCCCACCTCGCTGCCTTGCAGGCTGTGGACCTGGGTGCTGGGAGCACCTGTGGGGGTGGGGGGCTCCCCATGCAGAGCACAGATGGATGGACAAGACCAAAAGTAAAAGAAAAAATGACTTAGGGACCAACCAGTTTAAACCCCCATCTGGTAAGATGAAGAAACAGAGGCTCAGAGTTCGGACAGCTCACCCCAGACCTTAAGGAACACCTTGGGTGTGCAGGCCATGAGAGCAGGACAGAGAGGACGCCATGCCCCGGCAAGTCCCCGGGTCCCCTGGAGCCAACCAAGCAAAAGGCAAATGCTGTGGGCCCAGAAGATCCAGATGCACTCCCGGAAGAGCTGGGGTCTCGAAGATACATGTGCCCCCACGATCACAGCAGCACGAGTCACAAGAGCTTAAAGCTGGAAATAACCCGAGTGTCCACCAGCTGATGGATGGATGAACAAAAACATGGTCCATCCAGACAGTGGAATGAGCACTGGTACAGGCTACAACAGGGATGAACCTTGAAAACATTCTGTTAAGTGAAAGAAGCCAGACACAAAAGGACAAATACTGTGTGGGTCCATTCCCATGAGGTCCCTAAAGCAGTCAAATTCATAGCAACAGAAAGTAGAGAGTGGGGGTAGGATAGGGAGGGTGGGAGGGAGGGAGATGCAAGAGGGAAGAGATATGGGGACATATGTATATGTATAACTGATCCACTTTGTTATAAAGCAGAAACTGACACACCATTGTAAAGCAATTATCCTCTAATAAAGATGTTTTAAAAAAAAGAAAGAAAAAAAGAAAGAAAAAATATATATATCATGTACTACCTAAATCTTTTTATAGCATGCTGATGAAACAGAGAATAATATATTACTGTTTCAAAGAACGTGTTTGAAAACAATTATACTAAGCATTTTCTCATTTTTATTAAGTCAATAAATATGTATTAAATATGTGAGTATAATAAACAGAATAAAGAAAACAAACAAACAAAAAAAGAAAGTAGAGGGTGGGTGCCAGGGGCTGGGGGAGGGAGAGGGGGAGTGAGTGTGTAATGGGACAAAATTTCTGTCTGGAAGGAAGAATCTGGAAATAGATGGAGGTCATGGTTGTACAACTTTGTGAATGTAATTAATGCCACTGAATTGCACATTTAAAAATGGTTAAGTGCACCACAACTACTGAGCCTGCGCTCTAGAGCCTGTGAGCCACAACTACTGAGCCCATGTGCCACAACTACTGAAGCCTGCATGCCTAGAGCCCATGCTCCGCAACAAGAGAAGTCACCACAGTGAGAAGCCCCCGCTCGCCAGAACTAGTGAAAGCCTGCACGCAGCAACGAAGATGCAACGCAGCCAAAAATAAATTAATTAATTAATTTAAAAGATGGTTAAAATGGCAAACTTTATGAATGTTATCACAACTTTAAACAAAGCCCATTGGAGACAGAGAAGAGAGAGATGGTCTCTATGTTCGTGTTGAAATACACCACACTTACAGGGAAGTGTGTCACAGGTCATACCTGGATGGCCTGTGGCATTTCACAAACTGACACCTGAGTGACAGCACCCAGTTCAAGAGGACAGAACACAGCCAGCCCCTCGGGCCCCTCACATGGGCACAAGGTGGAGGTGATGACCACACTCTCTTGTGAGTGGCGGGAACTGAAAATGAGGCAATTCCTCCAATTAACTCTGCACAAACACTTCTGGGGCAATCCCAGCTGTCGTTGCCAATCACCAAAGATCCGTGAGAAAAAGGAAAAGCAGAAGATGGAGAAAGCAGTTTACGAGACTAGCTGGTCCCCACCTTGTGAAAAGAGAAAAGAAAAAACTTAAAGAATTATGACTGCATTACATACAGACAAGAAAAAGGAAACACTGCCTGTGCAGACAGTGCTCTCTGTGCCCAAATAGGAGCTGTCTCCTTCGTGTGCTTAAAGATAAGTTCCAAGGAACATTTTCAGGACGTGTGAGTGAAATGGTCAAATATCTGCTTAGGATTTTTACTATATTAGGTACTGACGCAGCCTTGATTAAAATCCCTCACTATAGAGTTACATCTTACATTTTAAGCTCCTCCAAGAGCTCCTGTGCAACTCCTCACAAGCACTGGTGTGTAACTCAGTCTCTGGGTCCCCAGAGAGGTGAGGCTGTCATGGAGCAGTCTCTGCCACACCAAGGAACCTGTTCTAGAACAAGGAACCCCCTCCCACTTTTCACATTAATATATAGACTAATATCACTAACAAAGAATGTGTAGAAATAGAGACGCCAGGAACTCACAGAACAATGGGCTAGAGAAATAAACAAGGAACTTATAAAAGAGAAAATGCAAAGGGTCTCGACCACTGAGAGGCACTCATCTTGCTTCTGATAAGAGAAATACACCTGGAGGCCCACCTGTTCCCGGGCAAAACCCCAGGAGCAGGGCTATAGTAAACCAACACTGCTGCTGGCAAGAACGCCAAGTGAAAGGCATCAAGAGGATAGGTGCCATTACCCTCTGTCCCAGCAATCCCCAAAGACAGACTGGCACACAGAGGTAAAAAGAAGTTTTGTTCGTAATCACCAAAGGCTGGAGACAACCGAGTTGTGGGATAAACTTCAAGGGAGCTCAGCGTGGCTTGGAGGAATGGGCAGTCTGTGTGGACGGCTTTGGAGGGGGCACCAGGTGGTACCGTGAGGGAGAAGCACTAAGAAGAGGGAGTGCAGGACTTCCCTCGTGGCACAGTGGTTAAGAATCCGCCTGCCAATGTAGGGGACATGGGTTTGAGCCCTGGTCTGGGAATATCCCACATGCTGTGGAGCAACTAAGTCCATGTGCCACAACTACTGAGCCTGCGCTCTAGAGCCCGTGAGCCACAACTACTGAGCCCACATGGCATAACTACTGAAGCCCACGCGCCTAGAGCCCGTGCTCCGCAACAAGAGAAGCCACCGCAATGAGAAGCCCGCACACCACAACGAAGAGTAGTCTTCGCTCGCCGCAACTGGAGAAAGCCCGCGTGCAGCAACAAAGACCCAACACAGCCAAAAATAAAATAAATAAATAAATAAATAAATTTATTAAAAAAATAAAGAAAAGGGAGTGTCGCACCCTGTGGTTTACATCGGAAGGTGGGGGAGGGGAACAAGAATACAGATACGTCTGCTTATATCAAAAATTATGGAAGGAGGAGCTATTGTTTCATGGGGACAGAGTTTCAGTTTGAAGATGGAAAAGTTCTGGAGGTGGATGATGGTGATGGCTGCACAACACTGCAAATAAACTTAACTCCACTAAACTGTACAATTAAAAAAGCTAAGATGATAAATTTAATGTTATGTATGTTTTACTACAATAAAAAATAAAATAAAATGACTTTAATAGGAAAATGGCCATTTTGCAAAAACAGTTCCAATCTTCAGAAACACTCACAATCTACTATAAGTTAAAGCAAAAGAATTCCAGAGTCTGGGGAGAAGGGGACCAGCACATCAGAGCTGAGGCACTGCCTGTTGGTTTATCTACAGAACCCAGTCCGCATAGCCGTGCTGAAGCAGGACCACACGGACCACAGGCATCGCCAATGCGCTAACTGCAGGGTGTGGCAAAGGCTGCGCGCACCCCCACAGCTCAGGGGAGTGAATGTGGTGGGTGACACTTCCCCCATTTCCTCATGTTCCCTAATGGTCCCTCAGGTCAGCTCTAAGCATCATTTTGTTTCCTTGCCAGTACCATCACTGGGGCAACCAGAGCCCGGCCAAGGTTCCCCCTCTCGCCAGCACTGAGCACCGAACAGGCAGTATTATTTCACTAGGGGCATGTCACCTCTGCGTATTACATGACTTCAAAGCATAAGCTAAGATTAAAATATTGGAGGACATTTAATGAAAAGAAAATGGCTTCACCTAAGAACATCTAAGAGGCAAAAGGGAAAACCTTAGAGAAAACACAATGGCAGAACGTAGACCCTCACTGAAGCGGGGAAGAGGCTGGTGGGAACCCCAGGGGTCAGCCCAATACCACGTGCAGATGCTTCCTCACCACAGGAGTTCACTCATCCATCCGGGGGGGCCACTGACAGCCCTGTAGCACCTGTAATGTGATTCAGTTCCACAGACCGCCAAATTCAGGGTGGCACCTGTGGTTCTCAAAACCATCCATGACAATTAGTGACCCAATCAGTGTCAATAAAACAAGGCTCCATGGATGGTGTGATGCAGCAGTACATGCCAGACACAGGTCTGCCATGATGCTCTGGAACCACTGAAACTAGGAGGGAGGGGTAAAGAGGAACATGGCAGGGGCTTGAGGCTGCTGTCTGTGTTTCCAGGAGAGCCAGAAATCATCCCCTTCCTTCCTGAAACTCACCCAAAACAAAGGTGGACCCACAAACTCAGTTCCACTATACATCAACATCGGTCAGCAAGCCAGGCTGGAGCGCATCACAACCACCTGGATGGTCTGCTAACCCCAGACCATCTGATCTCGGCGGAAACCTTGGGTAGAAACTGCTGGCAAGTTCCCAGGTGATGCTGCTGCTGCTGATCTGGGGGCCGCACTGGGAGAACCACTGGGCTGAGACGGACACTCAAGCACAACATGATGCTCTCCTAGTCCTCAGGGAGCTCAGGCATAGGTGGGGACCAGAATACAGCACAGAAATAACTGAGGTGTGAACTGGACCAGAACCGAGCAGCGGATACGGAAAATGAGTGGCAGCAGAAAAATGGGAAAAGGAAGACCTGTGTGCCACAGACAACTGGGGATGGCGAAAAGGTGGGGCTTGTGGGGAGAAGCTTGAGTGTCCCCCTCTTCTGTGACACTAGGGGTGGGGGGTTGCCAGTTAACCCCATGTGGACCACACACCCATCCATTCAGCCCGGCACCCCCAGCCTCTGGCTTCCAAGGGCTGCCCTGGACTCTCGAGCCAGGCCAGCGACCCCTCATTAATCCCTAACATGGACCATCAGCTCGGCAACAAGTCCACCTCCCTCCTCTGTGCCCAAAAAGCTGCCACCCTCTCTGAGGAACCTGTCTCTGCTGAGGCCGTCTCCCCACTAGCCTCCAAGGAGCACCAGAGCTCCCTGTGCCAGTCGCTCCCTCCCAGTCACCTCCTCATCCCTGGCCCTTCAATCAAAGCAGGAGGGCCTGAAATGCTACAATCACTCTCACATTCTTCTGCTTCTTCTACATACTGGTCTCTGACAGGTCCAACTCAGTCACCTAATTGTAATTTCTTTCCTTAAGTTGGCTGATTTGTAAAGCCTGTGTCTTCCTCTAGACTGTTAAGTAGCTCCCTGACTCCTAAATATTATGTTCTAACGTGGCCTGCCCTTGGCTTTCACCTCACCCCGAATGCCCAAGCAGAGTTCACTTATATGGTCAGTTTAAACAGCAACAGCTTATAACCATCCTGAAGTGAACGGACTTTCACCTAAGCCTTAGGTCCTAGGATACCTGACTTTTTAAAATTAAACATTGCAGGAGCATCTCTCAACAGACAAGTCAGACTAAGGACAAGTATGACACAGCAGGCACACCAAGACTTGGGCATATAGAAAAGTTTCTATACATCAGCAAGCTCCCACAGTGCCCAAATTCACGGCTGGGAGGTCCCAGGCAACGTGCAGTGAGGAGGGAGGGAGCTGTGGGGAAAAATGCTGGGCCTGCCAGGTGAAAACATGGTAGGGAGCCCTACCAACAACAAGGCAGATCTCTAGAGCCAATCTGGAAAGTTATAGCACAGTAATGGGGCAGGCTCACTTCTTATTAAAACCAAGAAAACCTATAAAATGTGGGGTCTGGAGGGCCGCCTCCAGGGACTGCCTGCTTGTGGGAGAAGGAGGGTTATCAGAAAAGAGGATGGTCACTTTGTACTCTGTATAGTTGGGGACTGCTTGTATTGTCTGCCAATGAAAATGTTCCCCTGGAGGGGCCCCTCAGACCCCTGGAAGGGCCTTTGCTTTTTATGCGTCAGAACCTACCTCTGTAAACGCACCTGACATGCATTTACAAGCACAAAACGGACACATGGTCTCCTGGGAGCGGAAGCACACCTAGGTTACAGGTGGGAAGACCCGCCCTGACGGTCTATGGTCCAGCGCAGCAAACAGGACTAGCTGGGGGCTGGGTCTGTCCCCACCCACTGCCTCTCTCAGAGTAGATTTCAGGATGTGGCTGGACCGCGACAAACCTCCGGCCAAGCTTCGCTCCGGCAAGCAAGCGTCGCTTTCTTCAAAATCCCAGCCTGAGAAATACCTGCGACGGATCCGCACGGGTGGGAACAGCGACCCTGTGGGGTGGGCCGGCCCTCAAGCTCGGAGGCAGCGCCCGCTCGGCCGACTCGCTCTTGGCCGACTACAGAGGGCGCGTAGCGAGCTGCAGACCCAGGCGGTCCAGCCGCGCCGCGGGGAGGCCAGTTCCCACGGGGGCGGGGCGGGGCTCACGTGACCTGGACGGCCAATCGAGGCCCGCGCCGGGGAAGGGGCGTGCCCGCCAGAACAAAGGGCGCCGCGAGAGGGAGGACCTGGGGCGCTAGCACTGAGGGGCCTTCCCGGCCACAGGGTGCCCGCTGGCGGAGGGTGACAGCGGGGTGGGGTGGTGGGGGAATGTGGCGGACGGGGAGGGGCCACGGAAGGAGGGGTGACAGAGAGAGGGGGAGGGTGACTGCGCACGGAGTAAAAGGGGTGACAGAGGGGGTGCCCATGGGGAGGAGGAGATGAGGGGGCTACCCAGAGATGACAGCTGGAGTACTCACAGGGGGTGGAGGTGACAGATGGGGAGGGGTCACTGGGAGGAGGATGACAGTGAGAGGGGAAGGGTGACGGACTACCCGCTAATGAAAAGGGGTGACAGCGGGGGTGTGACAGCGGGGGAGGAGTGCCTGCAAATGAAAAGGGGTGACAGAAGGGGAGGGGGCCCCAGGAGGAGAGGTGACAGCAAGGGGGGAGAATGACCACCTGCCTAGGACAGGAGTTGACATCACAGGGGTGCCAACCCTCTTGGGGGTCCCACCCTCCTGGCCACGGCTCAGCCCCACAGCGCCCCCATCAAGCTCCAAGAACTTGTGCTTATGTCACCTGATATTGGCTGAAGGGTCTTTGGTCTCTGATACATATTCATGATTTACAATAACAGGTTGGTAGTACATATGCCCAAAATAGACATTTCAAGAACCAATGAACTGAAATAAAAGGAAAGCCCTTTCCTTGCTCTGAAAAGTAGTATCTATTTACAGATTCCATGGCAACGCTGCACGAGCTAGAATATGTAATTCAACAGGACAAACTCTGGGAAAGTCTATCTCCCGTGGAATGAGTGGTAATTACTAAGGAGAGATTCTCAGGGGAGATGTCTGGCCTGTCAAACACTTCCTATGGGACTGAAGCAAGTCATGTCTTGTGCTCACTAAAAGTCACAAACAAAATCTTTAATAAGACACATGTACTTTCATACTGTGTGTACATGTACACAGGATGCACCCAAAACAGTATCAAACAACCATCTTAGTCCCATTCTTCTTCTCAATGATAACCTGCTAACCTGCATGCTATCTGGACTATATGTTAATTTTTTTTTTTTTGGCTGCACCATGCGGCTTGTGGGATCTTAGCTCCCTTACCAGGGACTGAACCTGGGCCCTCGGCAGTGAAAGCCCAGAGTCGTAACCACTGGACCGCCAGGGAATTCCCCATGTTAATGTTTTTGCGATAAATAATTGTAATATTTAACTAATATTTGAGTCCAGCTTAAAATGACCATCCACAGGTAGGTGTCCACTGCAGCACTCTTCATTCCGTAGGAACTGGACCCCACCCTGGATATCCAGCAATGGGGCCAAATCCATACCAGGACATTCAGACTCCGGAACCCAAAACAGCTGTTAAAATATGCTTTCTTTCTGGCACAGTGGTTAAGAATATGCCTGCCAATGCAAAGGACACGGGTTCAAGCCCTGGTCTGGGAAGATCCCATATGCTGGGGAGCAACTAAGCCTGTGCACCACAACTACTGAGCCTGCACTCTAGAGCCCACGAGCCACAACTACTGAGCCTGCATGCCACAACTACTGAAGCCCGCGCGTCTAGAGCCCATGCTCCACAACAAGAGAAGCCACCACAATGAGAAGCCCGCGCACCACAACGAAGAGTAGCCCCCGCTCTCTGCAACTAAAGAAAGCCCTCACGGAACAACGAAGACCGAACACAGCCAAAAAATAAAATTAATTAATTAATTTAAAAAATATATATGCTTTCTTTTCATGCATTAAAAGCATCACCAGTTAAAAAAAAAGCATCACCAGTGAGGGGACTTCCCTGGCAGCCCAGAGGTTAAGAATCTATGCTTCTGCTGCAGGGGGTGCAGGTTCGATCCCTCATGGGGGAAACTAAGATCCCACATGCCATGCGGTGCAGCCAAAAAAAAAAAAAAAAAGCTTCACCAGTGAATACTGCCAAATAGTCCAAATAGTCCCCCATCCTGGACTCTGGAATGGGGTCAGACATGCTAGGTGACTGGATCCCTGCATCAGGGTCTCAGCAGTGGCCCCTGGGGGCAACTCAGGACTTAAGGTCCAGAGAGGTGACTGACATGGCCAAGGGATATGAGGGACCAGAGGCCAGGCCTTAGCTAGACAAAAATATCTCTCTTCTGTAGAGCCATTTGCAGAAAACGGCAGCTCAAGATGCAATTAAATAATGCATTTTTAAAACTTCACAGACGTATAATACCATCTTAACCAAAGTGGAGCTGACTACATTACTTCCACAGGCTCCAGGCTGCCTTAACAACAACGCTATGTAACTATCTGGTGTTCAATTAAAAACCTTTCAAGAAATATATAAAGCTTTTAAGATGATCACCATAGGTCAAAAGTTTACTCCCTGACCTAAGCATTTTTGAAAATGAAGAACAGATTCACATGGGTCTCCCTGTGCAGCAGCGTGAAAGTTGTCTTTAAAAGGGACCATACCTGGAGAACCACCTCCCTTCAGAGGGTCAGGGGAGGAAGCCTACAGCGCCTCCCCCAGATCAGACCAGGATCCAACAGAAGCTGAACAAGCTGCTCTTTCCAAGAGGCCCTGGGGCACAGCGCCACCACCTCACCTCCAGGTGGGGATGGATAGGCTCTTCTCAAACGGCCCACAGGAAAAAAGCAAGACCTCCCTCTACCAATCTCTGCCAGTTATATGAATGTACAATCTGACTTGTACTTTCCGTGTTTTCCTATTCTACATATTTCAAAATGAAGACATCTGTTCACAACACCATTAGAAAACTTGTGAAAAAAAAAAGGCAACCAAAACAAAACCTTGATTTCCTAAACTTTAAAAGTGCTACACAAATAGCTTTCCTATCAATTTTTTAAAAAATAAACATATAAACAGAAAGAAAGGAACCATTCCAGAAACATTTGCACAATGTGAGCAAACCTTCTAACAAGCTCTCTGACCAAAAGGCAACTGACAACTACAAAATGGTTCTAAACTCAAAAGGTTTACCTCATAAGGGTTGGTTCTAATGCAGGGAATTTACAGAACTGGGTGGCAATCAAAAGTGGGAAGTGCAGCAAAATCGGTTTGTCCCGTACAGGGTTATCCCCCAGCCAGATGTGGTTCTTCCCACACTGGCCAAGAAATAGGGAAATGTCCCCACCAAGACCAGCGGTCACGGGAAAACTTCCCGTGAAGACTGGGCCCTGCAGGTGCCAGGTGCTGGAAAGCCCAGGTCCGCCACCCACTCAGGTGTGGGGGCCATGCTGCCCCGCGCAGCCGCGCACACTCACTCGTCGCCGTCGGGGCACAAGCCGCTGGCCTCGTCGTACTTGGAGCAGTACACGTCCGGGCTGTAGTTAAAAGTGCCGTCGCGCCTGCGGAGCGGTCTGCGCCGACGCTGATTTAGGAAATGCCAATGGAAACAGGTAAATGGCCTGTGCTGGGTGCACTTGTGCTGCACAAACAGGGAGCACTGCTCTGTCCTAAACTCCTTTAGATACCTAAAAAGACAAACAGCGTTGGGGTCGCTTCCGTCGCCACCGCCGCCGGCGGGCGGCCCGAGGACTCGTGGGCAGGGGTCAGATCCCGTGCGCCCGAGGGCCCCGACCCCAGGCGCGATCCCCCACTCTGCCGACCCCCTTCCCGCCTCTCCCCACCCAGGTGCGTTTCTCAGACCCCAGGCACGATCCCACATCCCCGACCCCAGATGCGACCTTCGACCCCAGGTGCAAACCCCCATCCTCTATCCCAGGCATGGTCCCAGATTCCAGGTGCGACCCCAGACCCCAGGTGCAGCCCCCCATCTCCAATCGCAGGCACAATCCCCTAACCCAGGTGAAACTCCCCATCCCCGACCCCAAGTGCGACCCCCGACCCCAGGCGCCGCTATCCATCCCAGACCCCAGGTGTGATCCCCAAGCTCAGGTGCAACCTCTCACTCCGAGTTCAGACACCCTACCCACCCCACCCGCCCCCGCAAGCCCAGTCGCATTCCTCGGGTCCCAGGAATGGTTTGCCAATCCCAGACACGGTCCCCGACCCCAGGCGCGACCCCGCAGAATCCAGGCGCGGACTCCTGGCCCAAGGCGCAGCGCCCCCCATCTCCGATCTCAGGCGTAACACCCACTCCGACTCCAGACGATCCCTGACGGCCTCCCCCCCGCGGAGCCCGGGCGAGTTCCCGGACCTCAGGCGCGATCCCTCAGACCCCATGCACAGCCTCCTCATGCAAAACACAGACGCGACCCCCAATTTCAGGTGCGATACCCCGACTCCAGGAACGCCCGGGTCCCCAAGCCCCGGAACCATCCCTGACCCCAGGAGGAGGCAGCCGGAGCCCAGATGGCCGCCCTCCGCCCGAGCCCAGACGCGGTCCCCAATCCCCGACTACAGGCGCATTCTCGGCGGCCCCCGACCCACGACCCCAGGCGCTGTTCCCCGATCCCCAACCCAGGCGCGTGGACCCCCGACCTCGTCCTCCAGCCCCCAAGCCCAGGTGCCACCCCAGACCCTGGGCGCCGCCTCCTGAGCTCAGGCGGCGGTAGCTGAGTAGGATGGTGGTCCACCAGCCCAGAGTCCAGGCGCGGCGCGGAGGCTGGAGGGCCGGCTGGCCAGGGGGCTGCAAGGGAGAGGCAGGGGGCGGGGGGAACGGGGAGAGGGGCGGCGCGGGGCCCCAGGCCGCACCCGGAGGCAGCTCCCAGGCCCAGGGGCGCGGGGGCGCGGGCTGGGGGCGCGCGGGGCCGCCCCCTGCCCCGCCCCCGCTCCCGCCGCGGCCGGCCCGGGCACTGACCTGTAGTGGGTCGGCTTCTCGGTCTGCGGGGGGGACCCGCTCAACGCCGCCGCCGCCGCTTTCGAAACCGACGGCATTTTCAGTCAAAACAATGCAGCGCGCATGCGCCGCGCGGGCCCGCCCCCGCCCCTCCGGATCTCCCCCCTCGCGGAGCCCACCCGCGCCCCCCGCCGGGACGGCCACGCCCCCGCCACGCCCCCATCCGGCGCCCAGCGTAGTGCCGGAGGCCCAGTGAACTTCCCAGCACCAGGCGCCAAGCGGGGACCCGCGCGCACCCCAAACCACGCCATGCCCCGAGCCCGCCGCCTCGGCCGGACGCCTCCACCCACCGTGCCCCCCCGGCCTCCACGTTCACAGCCCATCTTGCACTTGCTTGGTCCCGTTCCCGCTGCCGCCTTCAACGCACCACGGCTGCCCCACGCGCTCTGAACGCCCTGACAGCGCCCTGAGCAGCTCCAGGCTCCGAGACGGAGCCAACAGGTCCCGAGGAGACAGCGCGCCCAGGCTGCTCACACTCGCCTTCATTCGTTCTATGACCCCCGGGTTGGGTGCTGACACCGCAAAGAGTGGCTACAGTTGCTTAGGGCTTGGTGTGGGGGAGAGAGGGGGAAAGGAGGCCTGACTGCTCATGGGTAGCGAGTTTCTTTTAGGAGTACGCACAGGCCCTAAAATTACATCGTGGTAATGGTTGCCCCTACGAATACACTAAAAAATCAATTGTATACTTTAAATGGGTGAATTGAATAATATGTGAACTACATTATCAATAGAGCTAATTTTTAAAAAAGAATCCAAAGGCTCGAGGTCAAGGGGGAGACAGACCGACAGACAGACACACACACACAAACACACACACACACACACACACGCGCGCGCGCGCGCGCGCGCGCGCCCTTTTCATCAACAGGGTGGGCGGGGATGCACAGAGGGTGGGAACTCTGGGAGGCAGGCACCAGCTGCCACCCCCGGTAAGCCCTACCACTCAGGGCCCCAGCTCATCTGACCCTGGAGGAGGAAGCAGGGTGTGTATTTCGGGAGGGAGAACCCAGACCCAGAGTACATTGTTTTGTAAATATATAGCATGAAACATTTTTTTTTTTTTTGGCCGGGCTGCACGGTTTGAGATCTCAGAGTTCTAACCACTGGACCGCCAGGGAATTCCTGAGACATTATTTAAAATTTTCAACCTCGCTAGTAATTTTTTTTAATGCAAATTAAAACAAGGAAGAGCCCATGGAGCAGGCAGACTTTTTGTTGTTCTTAACAGCAACCCACAATGCTGGTGACCTGCAGCAAGAAAAGCCCTTAAAGGAAGTGTGGCTGGGAGGACGAATGGGTACTGACCTTTACAGAAAATAATCTGTTCCATTTCTAGAAACTCCAACCTAAAAAAGAATGAGATTCAGACAAAGATGTACAAAGATAATTATCAAAGTTATTTGGCAAAAACTTAAAGAGCACCTCACAGAGAATGACAATGCTTCCTGAGAATTGTTAATGACAAGAAAAATGCTCCTACTTAAGTAACAAAACGAAGCAAGATACTGCAGTTCCATACGTTTGTTCCCAAGCATGTAAGTTTCTGTTTTTTTTTTTAAACACAAGTAATACAGTAAAATAAGCCATCACTTGCTGGTGGGATGAATGACTACTTTCTTTATATGTTCACATTGTCTAAAGGAATTACTACCTCTACAAACATTACATTTAAACCTGGAAATTAAAATGGCAAAAAATCAACATGATACTTTTGAAGAAAATCAAGCAGAAGAATGAAACAAGGCCCGTGAATTCTTTGGAGGAGGACTAAACAGATCTTGAAGACTGCCAGGATGCAGGGAATGAGAAAGAAGTTTAGGATATTTCCAAAGTCCCGAGCTGGGAAGGATACAGAGCAAAGAAACAGGTTTGGGGAGAGCTTAACTCTGTTTTGGACCTAAGGAGCTTGAGGAACCTGTAAAGTCCAGTAGAGAAGTATAGAGAGCCACCTCGAGCTTAAAAAAGGAAGTTGGGGGCTCAAGATAAAGAAATTTGGGGATCTTTGCTGTAGAGGTGGGAGAAAAGATGCCTACCCAAGAGGCACCTTCCTTGAAGAGAGCAAAGAGAACTGTGACAGGCTGTAAAGATTGTCATTTTTCATGCTTTTGAAGAATGTTCTTAAAAGGCTGGAGTAGTACCCAGACGTTAAAATTTTTAAAAATCCAAGGAAAAGAGTTTACCTAAGTCGATGGCCTCATATCTTCCAAGCTGCTGAGGCTTGGAAGATATGAGT